>NC_039251.1:1512249-1830193 GCF_003368295.1 Carassius auratus
CATCTTCTTTCTCATAGAGTGACGTGTTGTCAAAGTATAAAGATCCTAAATGGAAATGTTAGGAGTGTGAGAAGGATTCAGTTTCAGATGGTGTTTATTACAATAAAACCAACATCAATTTATCTTAAAAAAGAAAAAGAAAAAAAAAGGTTTTGGGTTTAGGAAAAAATTAGGATAGTGTATCTGTAAATATTTATCAGAGAGACACTGCTTTGGACTTAGGTACAGCCTGTGGTTAATTTGTATCTTTGGTTAATATTTCCAAAGAAATCAAACACAGATGTTTGTGTTACGCAAAGTGTTGACTCAGCCAAAAGATGAGCCCTAAAATAATCTATAATGTTCCCTAAACAACTATTCTCTAGAAATGTGTCTGTCCTTTATTTCGTAGCACAGTGTCTATTTTTTACTTCGTTATTAGTGTGCTGTATGTTACAATTCTTTTGCGTCACTCATACTGTTGCAGCAATCACATCAGATCAGAACACACCCTCTGACTGCTTCCCGTAAGCAATGCCATGTGGGTGGATGCTGCAGGGATGATCTGCCATGTTCTTGAACGTGACAATGATTGTGTCACCCTCTTGTCCCCGCAGTGTCGGCCCAAGTAGCCCTAGAACATTAGTTTCAAATAATCATGATTTAAAACTTAATGTAATTGTAATGTAAATGACTTATGCATAATGACTTTTGGGTTTTAATGTTGAAACAAAGACATCATCTTTGTTATTCAAAATACCTGAGGACAAGGGATGTGTTTTAGCCTGTGTGAATCCCTCATTGTACTCCCTGTATACAACCTTTTTATATGACGGTCCAGTCCTGGAATACAACAAAAACTAGCAATCAATACATTTCTTAGATGAGCAAATAAAACACACACACACATACCTAATTGTGTGATGATGTAGTTTTGTGTTAGTATCATAGAAATACTGTTTTATATTTTCCACTTTCCTTCGAATTTAAATTTTTAGTAATTTTTGTTGTCTTTTTTTTAATGTTGATATAGATTTATTAATTATTAACTCAGTTTCCGTTTTCATTATTTAATTGCATTAAGTTAAACTAAATGCAAATGAGAAATGTTACCTTAGCTGCTAGCCAAAATAAATTAAGTTTTAGGTTTAAGATATCCTATTTCAGTTAATTTTATTTTATTTTTGTTGTTGTTTTGTTTTCAATTTACTAAAATTACCATGGTGAAATATTTATACATTTTGAATAAAGTCTTGACATATCTGTAAACTATATTAACAAACTTTACAGTAGTTTCTTAGTTCTGGTTTAACATTTTGTTTTATTTGGGGTTACTTGTATTTCATATGTCTTCGTGTTTCCTTACTCATGAAATTTATGAAATTTTAAATATTTACGGTGAATGTTATTGCTTGTCATTTAATAAACTTTTTTAGAACAGATATGTAATTATTTGTTACTTTTTTACAATAGTGAATGACTTTATCTGTGATATACAAGAACCAAGCAAACAAAAGGCAAACAATCAAACTGAATCAATTAAAATTCAAAGAAATATTGATCTTTTTCATACCTTTGCTGTCCGGCAGTGTAGTCCCAGTTAATATTAACAGCTGCAATGTAATATCGTCTCTCCACAGCTGTGGCACAATTACACAGGAATGCCAAAATGGCAAAACCGTAAGGGGCCCCTGGCCAGAAGCAGAGTTTCATATCTGACAATGAAACTCCAGGTAGAACTGTCTGTTCCAGAGTGCAGGGAAATCTGAACCTTCAGAGAAATGGCAGAGAGCTTTATCTCCCCCCTCCTCCCTGTTGCACATGTTTCAACACTGTGTTCGAGGGAAGTTCACTATCATTATAAAAAAACAAACTGATTTATTTTTGTTTTGTTTAATCATTAGTGTTCTGAGGCTTTTTTTTTACATGTAAAATCTTTTCATTATTGTGAGCAAATATTTGGTTTGCAAGAATGGAAAACACCAAGTCACCATATTTACATATTTGCCAGTTCAATCCTTAGCATTGAAACAAATATTAGTTAGTGTCACAATGCAGCCAACGTAACTGCTATTTGCACAAAATGAAGAGATCCTGCACCATGTTTCACCAACATTAATGTAGACTAAGTGTTGTTCTATTACTATAAATGTGATAATCATGAAATCTGAAATAAATGACTATGGGTTTCAGTTGGTAAGAAATTTCCTCATTACACTTTTCTGCTCCAGACAGTAAGGATTTACTCATAATCCCAATGATTTCCTTTGAATAGTTTCTTCATACATTGTTTACAGTGTACAAGTTTATGTGAGTAAAAGTCTGTGTATTTGAATATTAAACAGATACAGTCTGGACCTTGTTTCACACTCAGGCAACCTCTACCATAGCTATAAAAAAAAATTAAAAAAAATAAACACATTTGTTATTACAAACTGAGATTTATGTAATATTGCACATGACTCATGACCACATTTCCCTTAGAAGTGTTTGTTGGGCAATTCTATTTAGAATTTCCTAACAAACCATCCTCATTACATTTTCCAGACAGATGCCGAGAAAAAAAAAAATGACCAGACAAGTATGGGAAATCACGTGAAAACAATGAAATGAACATTACACATTACATAGGTTATTGTACAACATTAAACACGATTATATATATATATATATATATATATATATATATATATATATATATATATATACATAAACAGGTCCTTCTCAAAAAATTAGTATATTGTGAAAAAGTTCATTATTTTCCATAATGTAATGGTAAAAATTAAACTTTCACATATTTTAGATTCATTGCATACCAACTGAAATATTTCAGGTCTTTTATTGTTTTAATACTGATGATTTTGGCATACAGCTCATGAAAACCCAAAATGCCTGTCTCAAAAAAATTAGCATATTTCATCCGACCAATAAAAGAAAAGTGTATAATTATGTTCAGTTATGCACTCAATACTTGGTTGGGAATCCTTTTGCAGAAATGACTGCTTCAATGCGGCGTGGCATAGAGGCAATCAGCCTGTGGCACTGCTGAGGTGTTATGGAGGCCCAGGATGCTTCGATAGCAGCCTTAAGCTCATACTGAGTGTAGGGTCTTGCGTCTCTCTACTTTCTCTTCACAATATCCTACAGATTCTCTATGAGGTTTAGGTCAGGAGAGTAAGCAGGCCAATGGAGCACAGTAATACCATGGTCAGTAAACCATTTACCAGTGGTTTTGGCACTGTGAGCAGGTGCCAGGTCGTGCTGAAAAATGAAATCTTCATCTCCATAAAGCTTTTCAGCAGATGGAAGCATGAAGTGCTCCAAAATCTCCTGATAGCTAGCTGCATTGACCATGCCCTTGATAAAACACAGTGGACCAACACCAGCAGCTCACATGGCACCCCAGACCATCACTGACTGTGGGTACTTCACACTGGACTTCAGGCATTTTGGCATTTCCTTCTCCCCAGTCTTCCTCCAGACTCTGGCACCTTGATTTCTGAATGACATGCAAAATTTGCTTTCATCTGAAAAAAGTACTTTGGACCACTGAGCAACAGTCCAGTGCTGCTTCTCTGTAGCCCATTTCCTGCACACGCCTGTGCACGGTGGCTCTGGATGTTTCTACTCCAGACTCAGTCAACTGCTTCCGCAGGTCCCCCAAGGTCTAGAATCGGTTCTTCTCCACAATCTTCCTCAGGGTCCGGTCACCTCTTCTCGTTGTGCAGTGTTTTTTGCCACACTTTTTCCTTCCCACAGACTTCCCACTGAGGTGCCTTGATACAGCACTCTGGGAACAGCCTATTCGTTCAGAAATTTCTTTCTTTGACTTACCCTCTTGCTTGAGGGTGTCAATGATGGCCTTCTGGACAGCAGTCAGGTCGGCAGTCTTACCCATGATTGCGGTTTTGAGTAATGAACCAGGCTGAGTTTTTAAAAGCCTCAGGAATCTTTTGCAGGTGTTTAGAGTTAATTAGTAAATTCAGATGATTAGGTTAATAGCTCGATTAGAGAACCTTTTAATTATATGATAATTTTTTGAGATAGGAATTTTGGGTTTTCATGAGCTGTATGCCAAAATCATCAGTATTAAAACAATAACAGACCTGAAATATTTCAGTTGGTGTGCAATGAATCTAAAATATATGAAAGTTAAATTTTTATCATTACATTATGGAAAATAATGAACTTTTTCACAATATGCTAATTTTTTGAGAAGGACCTGTATATATATATATATATATGTGTGTGTGTGTGTGTGTGTGTGTCTGTGTGTGTGTGTAGAAAATACAGCATGCAAAAAACTGAATGTTAAAAGTGAGAGCAAAATGTTACAACTCATTTTAGGCATTGTTATTTGAAAAGAAAGCTCTAAATTATTCAGTCATACATAAGCATATACTTAAAAATACTATATTTACATCTCTAAAGTATATTAAAAAGAAATGCTTAAAGTTTGTTTTATGTAGGCTAACTTTACACTGTTTGTTCTTCTGCCCATATCCAAACTGTTTATTCCTTATCCAACAAGCAAGAAACAAATCGGTTTTTTTTACATTCAGTTTTACATTCATTCCTACATGTAGGCTAGCCTGACTACGTCAGACTTCCTACTTCCGCTCAATTTCATTTCGCTTCTGTACTCAGTCTGATACAGCGTCAGAGCTTTTTGTTTGCCACCGGTCTGGAAACGGCCGGGCCAATCAACGAACAGAGGGCGGGCTGAGAGCCGTGACGTAGATGCTAAGCGCCGAGTTTTACATTGTAGGTTAGAGAAATCGAAAACCGAAACGACCGCGGAAATGGGAAACGAGACACGGGATGCAATTCGCTCTGTTATGGAGAACATTCAACTCTTTTTCAAACTGCAAAAGTCGTTTACAGCCATGTTCACTCCGGTATTTCGCTCGCATCATCATGTGTTTACAACAGGTTTACAGTGGAAGTTCAATCATAGATTTGAGTTCGATGCATGATGTCTGTGCTTCGATGCGGCTGTACAGGCGAATAACATACGTCATAACTAAACGTATCTGATTGGCTTACGGGTAACCAATGATTTTAAACTTCAGACAAGCGCCCCCTAGCGAGAGAGAAAACACTTCTCTATTATGCCATTCCAGACTCTGTCTACGAAGCAAAGTGAAGTAGCAGAGTCTGGTATTACCAGGCTACATGTAGGCTAGTTTTGCGGGTAAATTTACTATTCCGACTGTGACTAAAGATTATTTTAATATTAATTAGCCAGCCACGCCTTTACCTTTGTAATATAACCAATGAACGTCAGTATAATCTAATTACTATTAATGAGCAAAGCGTGTTGCCCTGCAACGTTAAACCAAACGATGACGTAGCTCTATTATGCGCATGCTCAGAGATGCGGAAGCCGTGGGCAGGTTGTTAGTTCAAGTGAGAACATATGGGTAGGTAAATAAAGCACCGAATATTAATTTATTTGTGATTTATCGCCAAATTCGCATTATAATAGATACATTGTGAATATCCTGTCGTTTTTCTTTGCGCCGTTAGCATCATAACAATAACGCTGAATGACTGTGATGTACACCAATGTGACTTTTAGAATCATTTTGCTTTCTAACATCAGTGTTTCTTTTACATACAGAATGTATGTAAACTATTTCTATGTAATCTCTTAGATAATGTCGTAATCATCTAACGTTATCGTTTTCATCTATCCATTTTGTGGTTCGATGTTTAAACAGTGTTGCACTAAAAGATGTCGCTGTCTTCACAAAAGACAGAATGTCCGTGTTCCTTCTGAACTGTGTGTAAACACTGAAAACACAATAGTCATCCCTCATTCAGTGACTTCATGCATATTTTGTTGGTTGGCTCATCATTTGTGCTTGTGAATCATGTTAAAAACAAAGCGCTAGATACAGAATGTGACGCGTCTTGAAAAAGTGTGAAAGTGCTGGAGAGACTAATTTATGTGATTTCTTATTTCATTTTTTTATTGGTGGTTCAGTGTTGCGATTGATATGATTGTCTGATGTTTTCTCACTGATCCTGTTCATTCTTCTGTGAACAGCCTTGGCATACTCCGTCCATAATGGCCCCATCCTCATCCTCTTCTTCATGCCGTCGCTGCTGTCCTTGTTCACGGCTGTGCTCAAGATCTTCAGCCTACACTTTGGTTCTGGGTCTGGGTTTTGTCACCTTGGGAACCAGTCGCATCTTATTACTAAAATTCTCGGCCAATGAAGGTAGCATAATATTACACCATAGAGCAACTTAATGTACTGTATGATTCCTTTTCACCAATAGTTTACTTTTTTCAACGTGCATTTTAAATATTGTTGCAACAAATTTTTCTTACCTGCAGCAAACAAATATGACTTTCTTCCTGCATCTGTGAATTTAATGGCAGAGGCCATCAAACTAGTATTTTGTTTAGTGATGTCAGTACGGGTGGTCATTCGAGGTAAGTCAGATTCATTGTCTTAAAATTACTTTCTCAAACCATACACATTAACATACTAAGCAAGTGTAAATACAGTCTGTTGAATTGCGATATATTATGCAGTGTTATTTGAGCTTACTGTACAATAATGGGACTACAAGCATTTCTTGTGTTTTCCAGAGGGCCGGTCTTATAAAGATTTGGGGTGTTCATCTGGTGCCTCTTTTCTCAGCTACCTGAAATGGTCCGTTCCTGCATTTCTCTACTTCCTTGATAACCTCATAATCTTCTATGTGATGACCTATCTGCAACCAGTACGTTGAAATATTAAACGTTTATAGTTATGGATAAATATGATTTGGAAAGCATTTACTACTTTATACAAAATATTTTAGTAATTAGATTAGTGCATTAAATTAAACGCATGTGTGTATGTATATATAAAAAATAATATGTAAATGTATATATTAAATATATGTATTTATAAGCTTTAAATTAATCGGGATCTGCAAGATTGTATTTGCATTTGTTTGATTAAAAATACAGCGAAAGCAGTTACACTGTGAAATATTATTACAATTTAAAATAACAGGTTTATTTATTTCTGTGATGCTAAGCTGAATTTTCAGCAACCGTTGTAGTCTTCAGTGTCACATGATCCTTCACAAATCATTCTAATATGGTGATTTGGTGATAAATGTTAATAATAAAGTTAAAAACTGTTGTGCAGCTTAATATTTTTGTGGAAATCACACACAATACATTCTTCAAAGAATAGAAAGTGAATTTATTTGAAATAGATGTCTTTTGTAACATCACAAATACATGTATCACTTTTGATCAACTTTCAGAGAAAAATTATTATCGTCATTTTCTTTAAAGGAAAAATTTTATTCACTCCAAACTTATGAACGATAACAACATTAATGTTTTTCTCATGTTTTAATAGGCTATGGCAGTTATGTTTTCCAACATTGTAATTTTTACAACAGCTATTCTCTTCCGTGTTGTTCTAAAGTAAGTACCATAATTTATTGATATCCGTTTAATATCCTTGGAAAAATATTTTTATCTGTTACTGACTTTCCATCTTTTGACCTGCAGGAGGCGCCTGTCTTGGGTGCAGTGGGCATCTTTGATCGTGTTGTTCCTGTCCATTGTGTCATTGACCACTGGCAGTGGTGACCAGCATGCCATTGCTGTACATGGCATCCACCCAGCCCACATTTCCACCCCTTCCAACAGCTGCCTAAAATACGCCCATCCCGAGCCAGAGCATCAGAACTATAATGAAACATACTGGAAACGTGAGCTGTGGGACAGCCAGGTCATCCACAAGCTGAACAGCTTCGGCCTGGGTTACGTCCTGCTGCTGCTGCAGTGCTTCATCTCTGCACTGGCCAACATCTACAATGAGAAGATCCTCAAAGAGGGGGAGCAGCTAGTGGAGAGCATCTTCATCCAGAACAGCAAGCTGTATTTGTTTGGTTTGATCTTCAACAGCCTCACGTTGCTCCTGCACTCTGACTACCGTGATGTGACACTACACTGCGGCCTCCTCTATGGACACAACATCTTCTCCATCGCTCTGGTCTTCGTCACAGCTGCCCTAGGCCTGTCGGTGGCCTTCATTCTCAAGTTCCGTGACAACATGTTCCATGTGCTTACAGGCCAGATCACCACAGTCATCATCACTGCGCTCTCTCTCTTCCTGTTTGACTTTCATCCATCGATGGATTTCTTCCTGCAGGCGCCTGTAGTACTGCTAGCCATCTTTATCTACCACAGCAGCAAACTGAAGGATCCAGAGTACGCACTACAACAAGAGAGGCTCCGGGTCATCAATGGCGAGGTGTTTGAGAGGTCAAGAGGGGTAAGAGTCATTTTGAAACATTCTTTAAGATTTAAAAAGGTCCTTTTGTATCTCTGTTGATCATTTATTCCATGTGAGTTATTCGTTTCCACCTTAATTTTTGAAGTGCACTCTGACAGTTTAATCAACGAGGTCTTTGTAGAGGAGGTCTGGCAAACTGGGATCCAATTAAGTAAGCATGAGTAAGAAATTCATAAAGTCATCACTATTAAACGTTGATGGAATATTTGAATCAGGTGGCGTCTGGTAATTTGTTAATTTAGCCACTGTGCTAAATAAAAACCTTGGATTGTTTTGGTTATTTTCAATGAGTTTGTGTATATGCTCTGCCCTAGCAGTTTTTAGAGCCTGTCAATAGCTGGACATACTGTTTTTCCATGCAATTCTAAAACCTGCCAAGTTAGTTTTTCTCCATTTGCATTCAAGACTACGAGTTTCTTTCTTGAGAGAGTGAGTATTACTGTTATACCATGGCACAGTACGTTTTTCCTCTAACCTTCTTCAATTTGAAGGCGATTCATGTGGGATAATGAGCGTGATATTGCGTAGCTTGTCAGTGATCTACAGCTCTGTCTATTAAGTGCCGCTCCATTTGAAAGCATGTGATGGTGATTTAGCGCTAATCACGGTACCAGATTTACTGACTAGATATGCATGACCATATCATTAGATATATCACCCAGCCCTAATTATCATATACATGGAAGTAGAATTTGCAGTCAGAGTTTACGGTTAACTGCTGAAGCCAATGCTATCATCTAAGCATTAGACCATATAAAGACTACATACCAGAAACATTTCTTATTAAAGCTGCTTTCCGCAACTTTTGACGCTCTAGCGGTTAATAAACACAACTGCTTGTGTCTGAATATGAAACAGTCTGAATATAAACCGTTATTATAGGTGTACCCTAGTGATTCAGGACAGGCTAAAACACGGTTTGGAAAATCCATTCATGGTGTATTCATACATTTTGTAAATCTTGAACACAAAAAAGTTACGGACCGCAGCTCTGATTGGTTGTTTCTTACCGGGAGCGGTGTATTTCTGCAAATGGCAATAGGACCACTGGGAGGAGCCAGAGGAGCTTGATTTTTTCACAGATTATCTGTCTCATATTCTACTGACTGGACATAATGACAGGTTTAACAAATATGTAAAAGATGTTTACAAAAGTTACCTTCTGCAGCTTTAATTACAGCCTCAAAGTCATGTCTTGCATCCCTTACAAGTGATTACCCAGCACTTATTATTACCCATACTTATTCCAGTATCTCTTAAACATATTTTATTACTTTGTTCTGGTTTAAGTTCTTTTAGAAAATTAAATTACTCCGTAAACACTTCGTGGTGTCAATCCAGAATACATTTTAGTCTTTATCTGAAGGAGTGTGTTTGAATATTCTGTTGCTATTCCGTTTTTCTGTGTCTTGCTTGAGCACTTTTAAATTTTTTTTTAAATGCTTTTATTAATGTTTTGATGGCCTGCAGTCTTTTCCATTCTGCTGCCTCTCACGTTTTTAAAAGACGAGGCTATCTTCTGTACGAATGGTCTCTACGAAAAATTCCAAAACTGATACAAACTTTCTTCATTGGATTGTACCACTGATTACGTATATATAAAGATATATATATATATATATAGTCCCTAAAAGCTGTCATGTTTTTCTGCAGTGGTCTCAACAGAATGTATGTGGTAGTTCATGATTGTGTTTTATGTTTTTCTTTTAGGATGGGGAGGAGTTGGAGAGACTAACCAAGGCTAACACAGAGAGTGAATCTGAAGAAGAATCTTTCTGAGTCTGTTTTGATCTCATCTCTCTAATTATCATGTAAATATTCTGGAATCAGCCTGTATATGTATTATGTAAATGTATTATAATGACTGGTAATTGTTTCAGTCACATGGAATGTCTGGGTGACATGCAAAGTGATTAAAGAGTTGTTTATTTTCTTCTTCTACAAACTGTTTACACATTATGAGCATGTATCAAACTCATGGGTGTTTGTGAAAGTGTTTCTTTCATATTTATTGTTTGGTCTATTCTTGGTTCCTTCATATAGTAGTTGACTAAGTGACAGTAATAGTATTAATGTAAGAGGAGCTTGTTTAAATTTTAATGTACTTCTGTAATGGGAATGTAATTGCGATTCAAAGCATGTGTAATATTGTGCATGATGTCGTTTTTGTTGACATTTTAAAAAATACTTGGATTTTTGCAATAATAAACATCCATATTTTAATCCTACTTGCTAAAATATATATTTTTAAATAAGTTTTTATTTAAATTCTTAATAATACTGCTATTTTGTGGCAATTGCTGATATATTACTGACCAACAGAGGGAGCAAAGCAAGAAAAAGTCAACTACTTAATTTGACTGTGCTTAAGATTTTTGATATACCTATATTTGAGTGCCTTCAAATCTCAGCTGTATTCTAAAAAAGTTCAGCTAAAAATAGAACTGACTTGCAATGTTTGGAAACATATATCAAAAGGCATGATAGCAATACAATATATTTTTATTGAAATTAAAGTACACTTTATACGTTTATAAATAAGACACAAAGCGACAGTGCTCTTTAAAAATAGAGTAACAATATCAAAACATTGTTTAACAAGAAAAAGCAGG
The DNA here is from genome assembly GCF_003368295.1 of Carassius auratus. NCBI lineage: Eukaryota > Metazoa > Chordata > Actinopteri > Cypriniformes > Cyprinidae > Carassius > Carassius auratus. The sequence goes on from NC_039251.1 coordinate 1,523,159, forward strand.
TTGTGACCTTTAAAAACGATCACTTCTTATAGAGAAGACATCCAATAAATACAAATGTTTTGTTTACGTCTTTATCTACAAAAGAGTTTGTCCATAGATGTAAAACGATATACCCCAACATTAAGAGACAGATGTAAAGCAGAGGAGATGCATCTTTAAGAATGAACAGCTCTATATGATAAATGTAAAAGCAGTTAAAAGGGAAGTTTTTAGTTATCTCCTACCCTGACACTGTCTTATGAAAGCGTAATAACCCTAATAACCCTGATGATAACCATCCTGGTACCCCTCATGATAGCCATGGTGGTAGCCATATCCACCGTACTCATCCTCCGGGCAGCGCATGCCTAGAGACTGCTGGATAGCCATTTCCTGTCTGCGGAGCTGCATGGAGTCGATCAAGTCATAGATGATGGCCATAGACCACATGGGGGACGGGTACCAGGACTTGACATTTCCATCTTTTCCCACCAGCAGCATGGAGAAGTATTCAGGACTGATCTGGAAATAGTTTCTAATGTCCCTCACTAGAGTGGCAGAAATGCCCTCGCGCTCCACCGTTGCACTTCCTGAAACACATAAACGTGCGTGTCAAAAAAACAGGTGTGCAGGTGCACATAAACAAGATATGGTGGATATACAGAAAATTGTGCCTTTTGTTCACCACAAATGACTTGGCACTGATTAATGGGATACTGAACTTTACATTATTTGATAGATTTGAGTTCAGCGTGTAATGCAAAACAATTTTATTATAAAATGTTTGTTTTAGCTGAGCCAATGTGCATGTCATCATTCATCATTAGTGCAATTTAATAGGTTATATAAAACATAATTATACCTAAAATTAACTTTTACTGAAATTAAAAAAATCTTGCTTTCACAGTCCACAGTTTTCTTTTTATGAAGTGCTTTATGCACTTTCTAAGAGAACACTGAATTTGTTTTTGTCCTCTTTTCAACCCTGTTGAATCTTCTGCCACCTTTAAGGGAGTTTATTAAACATTTAATTTTGTTTCCACTTACACTGACTTTGTCAAGCTTGACAGTTAAAGTTGGTAGAAAGTATAGTTAGTATATAGTTAAATAGTTACTGTTCAAAAGTCAGGGGTCTGTGAGATTGTTTTATGTAAAAGTATAGTAATAAACCGTAATATTACCATGGAAAAATTCTTGGATTTATAGGAAACTTTTGAACTGCCGAAATAAATCAATCAATACAGAATTAAATAGAAATTCTAGAAGTTCTATCTTTCCACCATCTTTCCATCCTTTAGCAAAACTCATATATGCACATCTGACTTTAAGTAAAGGGCTTTTTAACATACATAATATTACAAAAATATCTGAAGGAACATTTTCATAGAAACCAGATTTATTTTTATAAAACCAACATGTTTTGTCAGTTATTGACTTTGCTTTTATCTTACATATGGGTCCTGCCATGAAGTCTTCAATGTCAGCACTCTAAATACAGCTTCACTTTCTGATCTTAATGCATCAGACAGACTGCTGATGCAGTCTTTCAAAACACACAGGAGCCTCGGTGCCAGTGAACGCAACACTGTCTGAAGTTTCAACAATGATGGAAAATATGTAAACGCCTGAGTCCTTTTTCATTTCGGTCCTGCAAAATATAATTCCTGTGAGAACTGTCTGGTCATTTCTGAGCCCGGCTGGAGCCGGAGAGGCTGACTCATCCAGGGAATGGCCTGAAACCAGAGGCTACTGGCTGCTTCTGACACCTAAAAAAGCAGCCAGTGTCAACACAACACCACCACATCTAACATAACGTGCTGATTAACCCTTAACTCACTAAACACCTGCCTGTTCGGAGGTATATTTTCATCTAGACTTTTCTTTAGATGCTTTTAAAAACCATAGCTACAAGTGTTTACATACCTGTAAAAAGGTCTTCCTGCACCTCAAAGTCTAAACCACATTTAATGTAGGAGTTTACTGGTAAGTTTCATTTCCCAAAAGTGTAGGTTTATTTTGTTTGTTTTTTTTTTTTTTTCTAGTGTTTCAGCATCATTGGTCTTACCATTGATTGGGTAAAGCTCCAACACTCCTCCCATGTCTATCAGTTCTGTCCCCACCAGCTTCAGTACTGATACGTGGCGAAGACCTGCAAATCAACCAAGACAGAAAGATTTTTTTCTCAAATCTGAATTTCAAGCCTGAGTTTTTAAATGTTTGCATGTTTGCTGTTTACAGATTGTTGGTAATGGAATATGTGTGGGATGTATTAATAAACAAAGCTGTTTCTCAAGACATTTAAGTCCGACTTGGACAGCGATATTCAAACCTTACGTCAGTTTAAATGGATTTTTTTTTTGGTTCCATGCCTGTCAAACACTGTGATTGTTCTAAGATCTTTCCCTGGTCACATTCTGCCACATAATTATTATTTTTATAGAGCTGAGTAAAGACGTCAGTTTGTAAGCAAATTTTCTAAGAGCTCCCTCTGGTAATTTCTGAATGTTTTTTTGGAATAGCAGTTTAGAATTTATGAGTAAATTAAAGTATGTGGTTAACATTATTTCAGGAAACTTTCACATTTTGTTCCACAACATAAATTACTCACAGTCATACATCTAATGTGAATCCTGTAGCCTCAGGTTTCTAAACTGAAGTTGTTAGTTGCTATTAACTAGTTTATTCACAACTAGCAACATCTCTTTATGATTTCCAAAGACATTTGATGTGGAATTTGACTAAGGCTACACTTCACTATTAGCTGTTCCAGGTTGTGTGACTGGATGGGGTCAAAACTTTGACCAACAGGTATGAAATTGGCAAGCAAACCACCACTAATAAATATACTATTTGAATGTCAATAAAGTTCACCTACTCTATGCAGAGCTATATAACCATTAAAGATGGATGCTGAAAGTTAGTTCATTACAGTTAATTACATTAAGTTATGTGCTTGTCAGGATTTCTGGGAAAAGACAAAATGGCAAACATCCACTGCTGTTGTTTCAAGCTTATTTTCTGGGAACATTTCTGAATGTAAGTATCATCACAAATACACATTGTTCTTATCAAGAAAAATTCCACATCCATTACTCAATGGAGTTTATGAGAGCTGGCTTAGTCTGAACTACAGTAACAATAATCTGGTTTCAATCTTCACTGAGTGACAAGAGAAAATCAATGCGAGATATTATCTTGGCAAACTTGAGACACAAGAATGAAACATTTGCAAACCCCTCTAGATTCTAGAATAAAAATGTCCCCCCAAAAATGCAATGTGTATTTATGTGCAATAATGTTATCTGGCATTTTTATCCAGATTCTCCTTCAGTGACATCTGAAGGTTTAGTTATTGTTATTCTTACCCAGGTTGCATGCCTGGCTGTTTAGTGAATAGAGCTGTTGCTGATAGGCCCATTCTTCATCATTTGGTGCAGATATAACAAACAACCTGCGTCTCCAGCGGAACCTAAAATCGAGTGGCCCAAAATCATTAATTGTAAGATTCCCAGCAATGAATCTTTTCAATAGAAAATGCTTATGAACTACCTGGAAAGAAAGTTCTCCAAGGATCTTGGCTTGTCTTCTTTTTTACACGTCACCCCATCACGTTTCTGTTGCTCCATCTCTCTGATGCGTGATGAAAACGTGTCGATGTAATCAAACACAGCCTTCATCGCAATCGGCACCTCATAATATTGCTGAAAATAAAAAGATACACAAAACAAGCTTTCATAGAGGGTTAATAGGAAGAACCAAGTATCTTCACTATTAAGGGGATTTTCTCGATAGGTTTTGAGCAGCCAAGAATGCCAAACCCAAAATGATGTGTCAAATCAACAGAGCTGTCAAGAATTCTTGACATTTTTCTGCAAACCACAACAAATCTGCTGTTCAAGCAAGAATGCAATCCAAAACGCAATGTCCAGTATCAAGATTCTTTTGACTTTGCAGTTGTATTTTTATTATTATTATCTTATTTCTTTACTTAAATTCAAATTATAAGTGTAAATGCTTTATTTGCTAATGCATTTGATTTATTTTATAGTAACCATTACTTTGAACCCAGTTAATGAAGGCATACATAATTCAATGAATATGGATGTTCAAACATGTTCTTAAAAGTCTCATTTACAGCGACGGTGATGATTCCTGTTTATTTGTGGGCAGTTTATTTATTAACATAGTCAGTTGCGTCGACATTCAGCTCTCACAATTTAGTTCAAACACTTCATGCCAGAATTAACCAAGTATTCGTGGGTGTCTGACTGGCTACGGTTCTGAGGATTTTCAATAGATTTGACTGTCTATCCGCTGCCTGACTGCACAGTGGCTTCTTTGTGTATTCCAGCTGTCTGCAAACAGGACTCGGCTTTACGCTGGCACACCTCACGTACGCCTGAAAAGTACTGTGGAAGAAGCGAGCTTTAAAGTGGTGAAAATGTTATATGTGCCAAGTTACTGTCTTTTACCTTGGCCTTTCATGTCCAGATCTGTGAGGACCATGTAGAAATCACTGTAGGTCATTCCGTACTCCTTCCTCAGCTCTGTGATGAGATCCTGGTTCTCCAAATCCTCCTGTTTCAGACCTTTCATGGGCTTGTCATTCTCTGCAAAGACGCCACACAAAATCCCACAGACTGATCAACCAACCAGAGAGATAAATACAGAAGATTACAGATGGCTCCACAGTCTGCTAGTTTTGTTTTGACTGCAGTTCAAAGAGACATGCGTGTCTTTCATAACATGCAGAACCCAGGGCGACCCCTCCAGTGGGGTCAACGCTGGTAGAACTCGGGACAGTGAGGCTCTCGGCTATACGAGGAGCTCAATGCTGTTCTGCTGTTTGTCTAAATGGAAAATCACCAGACATGCTGTCTTTTAATGAAGTGCTGCAGGGCCTTAGGGAAGGCAGCTCTGTGTGTTTATTCTGGGAACATGGCTTCCTTTGCTATACAAGAGACAGATAAAAACAGAGCAACTCATGTGAAAGACCCTCTTTGCTCTGTGGAAACTCTGTGGGTGCGTGAGACAGCACGGGAAGACGCGGCCAACCCAAAGTATTTGTTTTCCTTTCCGCAAAATCCAAAGAATTTCTCGCTCTGATTTCCAGTGGACAACAAAACCGACTGTTTAAGGCACTCCACTTTCAGCACGGGAGGTGAACTACAATTAAAAACCAATCAAAGCAGAGCCGGAATGCTTTTTCTCCCTCTAAACATGTGGTTTTCTTTAAATAAGATCTTTATTTATCTCTCAAGGCCAGAATATATAATAAGGAGGCTTTAGGCTCATGTACTACTTGACTAGCACTATATAAACAACAACTAGGAATCTGAATATAAAACAAATAAATACAATTTCTGAATAATAAGGATAAAATGAAATCCCCTCTCTGTGGAGTTACATCATAAGAATTACAAACGGAAAATGAGAGATTAGGTTTAGCCTCAGCAACGCTCCTAATTATATATGCCTACCATAGCCACAGCACAGGACCTTTAATTGTGGTTTAGGGACCGTTGATCATACAGTCAGTCATGTTTCCTTTTCTAGTACCTCTGATGCTGCACTAGAACCAGTCACAGTGAGCTGGCAGGCTATAAATGCTCAGAATGTGCCAGGCAGATATATGCCTTCATAAAGAGCCTTATGTGTTCACTTAGCTCTCTTTAAGAGAGAGATGTTTATGAGCACCTGTTTTGCTTCCATTTTTCCATCCTGCGGCAGTGAGAGGGACCCCTCGCATAGAGCTATTTGACGTAGACCAGACTGATGAGTATATGGAAGAAAAGTCAAAGCACTGACTCATTCAGACGTAGGCTGGATGATGACGATGTCATTGTTAAACCCTTTCAAAGCATTTTGTCTAACGCTTCTAGAATCTAACTGTGTGACATCTGGTAATACAACCAGGGTTGTGCAAAATTTGATTAAAGAATTAGCTTACTTTCAAATGATGAGTTGAGTTGGAACTATCTCTATCTAGCTACACTATATGGACAAAGTATTGGGACACCCCCTTCTAATGAATAGGTTTGACTGCTTTGATTTCTATGAATACAAATCTTTATGTTTAAGCATACTTATAATGGTTTTGTGCTTCTAATTGTATAGCAACAGTTTTGACAGGACCTTTTTCTATCCAAACATGACAAAAATAAATTACTGATTCAGTCAGTGTATTTATGTAAATGCAGACCCTGAGCCAAAAACTCATCACCAAACATCAATGTCTTTTACATAAACTATATGGACAAAAGTATTGGGACACCCCCTCTTTTATTTCCATGTCTGTTCCAACAGTTTTGGAAGTGTCTAAAATATATACAAGTGATTGGTGTTTGCCGACAAGTTTTTGGCTCAAGGTATGCGTTTAAAGTCACAATAGAGGTGTTCAGCTGGGATTATGACTTGGCTTTCTGCAGACCAGTCAAGTTCTTCCACACTGCACTGAATCAATCATTTCTTTTTGAACGTTGTCTTATACACAGAGGCATTGGCATTTTATAATAGAAAAGAGTCCTGTCCAAACTGTTGCTATAAAATTAGAAGCACACAATTCCCTACTATGCTTTAAGATTTGTACTCATATCAATTATTAAAGTAGTCAAAACTGTTCATTAAAAGGGGGTGTCCCAATACTTTTGTCCATATAGTGTATCTATAAGGCCTTTAAACCTCTTAAATGTCATTCATAATTCCAAATACACACAACCCTGGTAAAAACAGATAGGTAGGAAGCATTCAAAGCTAAATTTCAGGTAAAAATCTGGTGTTGATTATCTTAGCATGTCTGAGGGAGTGAGCTATTTGTTTGAATCCAACAATACTCAGTGTTTTTGAATTCAAGCCATAGACGTCCCTGCTTGTGGAGCAGTTCCACAACAACACTGACAATGAAGAAATTGTAAGAATGTAGATTGTTGTATGCTTTACCAATCTACCCACCCTACAAAACTGTCTGATCTGTCAAGAACTGACTGCTGTTTCTGAGCTAAAACTCTCCAGTCAGAATATCAGCTACAAAGAAAACAGACATTTTCCCCATGTCTTGGATAATGAGCTAGAGAGAATAACGTGCCAGGGCAGACTCTCTGCACTCTTCCATTTGATTCATCTAGCAGCATTCCGTGACACTTGAACAAGTACCATTCACTCCATTCCCAGACCAAACTTTAAGATCCTTTGCTTTGAGGTTCTGTGTCATATGAGGTCATAATCTGGAAAAGTGCTTCCCTAACTTACAAGTGAGTGCCAACTGTTGGATAAAAGGCGCTTTTTGTTTGGCAAATTAAAAGCCCTTAATCTCCAGCAAAGGAAAATGGCTTGTGTTTATCATATCCATCTTCAGTCTAACCATTCATAGTTCCATGTCACAACTAGTAAAGCTCTCAAAGAGCAGGAAACAGTTGTTCTTTTTCATGAACGTTGCGGAATTTTATGATGGGTGAGTTCAATTCGGCTCAGTGGGAATGGATGGAATGCTCTGACCGGAACTTCCATAACCTGGGTTTAAATGTCCATATGTCAAAACATGACATGGATTCTCAGCAGTGCTTGTTTAAAAATGAGGAAAGCAAAACATAGGAAAGGATAACAGGAAAGCAGGCAATGATGAAAAGACATTCCCCATCAGTTTTAAAGTTTTTTGATGCTTTTTCCATGGTTATTATATAGTATATATTTGATATATGCACATATATTATTTTTTTCAAACGAGATGAATGTGGCTTACCAAGTTGGTAATGATCTATTTTCATGGTGCTATTTGTAAGCATGCCGAAGATGGTGATGATGGAGACCTTCCTGATGGCCATCTCACACACATGTTCCAAGTATTCATCCCTTTGCTGAACATACATGGTGTTCTCCTCTGTTGGAGAGGTGATCAACTGAAGTGAAGAGTTTGTAACAGAAGAACAGTTAATAATACATTACAGAAATTCCACATTTCTTAATCAGAATACTTACAAAGCTACTCACAATTAGTCTTCTTTTGCTTTCAAAATAGTCTAGAAAGGTTGCCAGAGTTCCTTTAGGTGGCGGAGGGGGCGGTGGTGGTGGTGGTGGTCTTTTTGTTGGTTTCTGATACTCTTCTTTCTCATGGATCTTTGATTCTTTCTTTCCATTTTTCTTACCACCCTTTCCCCTCCTCTCCGTCTTGTCCTTCTTGTCCTTTTTCTTCTTTTTATCCGCCCTGCCCTTGCCTTTCTTGGCAGGCACAATTTCTTCCTCCTTCTCTTCAGGATAGATGTTGGTGGGCTCACCTACATCATATTTCTCTTCATATGTATTGCTAATTTCCTTATCGCCATTTTTTTTCCTTGTAGGCTTAACTTTAGGCGGTTTGTGTTGTGTAGGTATAATGCTGGAATGTCTGTGGTTGTATTCTTTTTTATCTGTGTGGTTGTCCCTGTATTTTGCGGTGTCAGCTTTGGTGTAGACGGGAAGGGTTGTGGGTGAGGTTGTCTGGTGTCTGTCTCTACGGTTGTAATAGTACGGCTCAGTGGTGGTCTTGTGTGCTGGGATCCATTGAGGGGTAGTATGAGCTCTCGTCGTCCTTGGAGTGGTGGTGGTCCGTGTTGTGGTTGTTGGTCGGCCGTGTTGTTGTCGTCGTTGTAGTGGTGGATCGGGTTGTAGTTGGGGGACGTGTGGTGGTGGTGGTAGTTGCTTTGGTGGTGGTGGTAGTGGTCGTTGGTCTCGTTGGAGTTGGAGTAGTTGTTGTTGTCGGTCTTCGAATGGGTTTTCGCACCTCTTTTCTCCTCTCCGTTGGTGGGTTCACTTGGGGGTCAGTGCTGGGTACACCCTTGACCACCTGCCCCTCCACCCCAGCCCCTTTACACTTCTGGACAAAGCCTTTCTGCCTGACTTTCTCCATTTTGCGAATGGGCGACTGGTCGATAACTTCGTACATCGCTTCCAGTCTGACAGGGTATGGGTAGCGTTCTTCTACCTGAAGCGTCTTCTTAAGAAGGACCATCCCAAACTTTCCTTTTTCTAATTTAAGAAAGTTCATGAGCCTGGGAATAATAGTTGTATCTAATGGCTCTTCCATCACCTTGCCTTCATTAGTAATGCGTCTGATTTTCCCACCCAATTCCCCTTCCTGGTGGAACACAACAATCTGATGCACGTGCCGCTCTGCTAATTCACAGTAAACATCAGGTTTGAGAAGACTCATCATCAATCTGAAGTAGCCATCAGAGTCGTGAGGTGCAGAAATAACCAGCAGGCGGTTTTTTCCTGCAAATGACGCCAGTAAGTTTGGAGAACCAGCGCTGCTTGGCATGCGGGATACTCTGGCCCTGGCTCCAGGTGTTCCATCATCTTGCTGGATTGGGTTCCTAGACTCACCCTGTGCTGGTCTCCTTTGTGCCAAGACCTTTCTGGATTGGACGTTCCTGGTAACGTTTATACCTTCATCTCCCTGCATCTGCTGGCGTCTCTCATAAATCGATGAAGGAGAACGTGTTTTCACGTAACCCTGTCGTGATTTGTTTTGTTTTGCTCGTCTTAAGGAAATCAGTCTGAGTTTGGCTTGTTTATCGGTCGGGCTGCTCTCTGACATGTAAACAGCCCATGTCAACAGACACAAAACACCGAAACCAAAAATGTACCTTCCCCTCATATTTGAAAACTTTAATAACACTTAAGTCAGTAGAGAGATGCAATCCAGTAAAGCGTCATAAGATCCAATTTATTTTTTTAGAAGTGTTTATAATTCTGATGCTCAATGCAGAACAAGGCAAAAGTTATTTAAAACCATAGTTGGGTACTTAACAAACAAAGAAAATAATTTTCTTTAAAAAAAAGAAAAAAAAAAGACAAAATCGGTCAAGTTAAATCGACCTTGGTTTTACCTGTAAGTGCGTCTAGGAAACATTTCTTGAACAAGCAGCGCGCGATCTGGTTGGATCAGTGCAAATAGGTATTTACCGCTACCCAGCGCCAGATTTTCTCATCATTCCTGTATTAAAATGCATACAATCCCTTAATCATCTGGAAATAGATATTAAGAAGTAAATCTCCGGTCCTCAGTCAGTTTCGAGAAGTTTGACACGCGCCACTTCAACACAATGCACGTTGCGAAAAATGAGAAAAAAAGACAGAAATACTTCCAAAAGTTTGGTAAACTCTCTGTGCGTCTCCTTATCACTGGAAGCTTTCCCAGACATGTCAGAAAGCAACAGCACAGCAGCCTCCGTATCCTCTGACGAGCGCACAGGACCAACCCATGCAGCTCAGGGGTGCCAGTGCGCGGAGATTTACTCCTGCAATCAGAGTAAGTGTAAAACCGGCAAATACTTTAATGAAAAGACCCGTTTCATAAATAAGACAGCAATATTTATGAACAATAAATTTAGAAAGTGCAATATTATAAAGACAACATGTAGTTTCTAAAATGATGAAAATTGTATTTTCTTTTTTCACTGCTCTTAAAGCCAAAGAAAATTATTTAAATATTATATTGAAAATGGTTTGTATCAAATGTTGGCTGTGAATATTTTTCCCCTACCCGAAGAGAAACATTTTCAGTAAATATTGTTTCTAAATAGTTTTAAAGAAAATGCCTGAAAAGCAAACTAAAGGCAACAATGGCGATAAACTAAACAGAATGGCACAAGAAAACAAACATTGAAAATATCATTTGATTGAGATATATAGACAGTCTCTTAAATTGCTGAACATAAGAATTTTAATTTATTTTATGGACTGAGAGATGACACAAATATACAACGACTGGCAACCCACAGAAATATCATGAAAAGCAGTAGGACTCTGGTAACCAGTGAAGGGGGTCATATTTCATTCAGAAAAAAGAAAATAGATTTAATGCAAATCTAAACAGAATTAGGATCACTTCATCATCTATTTATTTTTGAATATTTTATAACATTCTAAGTTTTTACTTTCATAGTTTTTGTTCAGCCTGTTCAGACTAATTAAAGACACTTTTGTCATCACATTTGAATAAAACATCACATATTTTTGACTAACCAGTCATAGAACTTAATTAGTTAATAATAACTAAATTAGTAACATAATGTTTATTTTTAAGCATTGAGAATAATAGGTAAAACACTTGAAATAAACAATTCAGATGGACTTCAATAATGGAACTGTGTAATGTGAAATCAACATCACACGTAGGCCCCTGATATGTATACTCAGCACATGTTTGGCTCTGGTCCTTAAAACATCATCAAACTCAGATGATGCAACTGGATAACAGCTGCTGAGCAGAATCCAGGGGGTGTGTGACTGTGGAATAGCTCAGCCTGAAAGATAATATAGTGTATATACAATCATATACCTGATACAGGTTAAAATATTAAACCCCCAAATTCTTCTCAGCAGTTGTTTATCTAGTTACATTACATCTCTGATTATTATGCCTTGTAAAAGTGAAACTCAATTATTTTAGTGCATTAGTTGGTCTAAAAGTTTAAAAGTAGGACTAGTGCACACATTCCATTCCAAAGGCAAAGTTACTTTCTAGTCTTAACTGATTTGGTAACATCTGAATATATGGAATTATCCACATCTGGCTCTTTTTACTGAAATTTTCAGCTTAAAAGCCCAGGGTCTTTCTTACCTGTTACTTTTGTTTTTTACTTTGTTAACAGATCGCTTAAGGCTTTTCCCCAGCCCACAATCCTCTATTCCCCTTCATGCTCGCTTCCTGACACATGTGGGTCTTAACACAGTACATAAGTCTGTAATTAAATCCATTCGCGTAAACAGCTATGAAAGATCATCACATCATATAAACAAACCCCTTTAAGTGATGAGAATCTCAGAAACATGTAATTAAACTATAACACTTGACATCTTTATGCCAGTATTAGACATTTAGCAGGCTCAGATGGAATCAGCAGAGTTTTCACACATTTTCTGCACTGATAATGGAGGAAAGTCTGTGGTGTGGAACTCTGAGAAATGGATAAAAACCTAAAACTGAACATTCAAAGGGATTAACGAACATGCAATGGGGTGGAGGATGTGTGCAACTTTGTAAATGATAACCATACAAAGTTTTGGAATATTTTGAGGATTTCTACAGACACAGATTGAGCTGAGGCATAGATTAAAACAATTAAACCAGACACTGAAGAATCATATTTCTTTTAAGACATCGAAATCAAAATAACTAAAAAGCAGGCAACAAAAATGAAGGATATGATAATTGGAAGCTAAAATTCATCCAACATCCAGATCCTGATACAAGGATACACTGGCAATGTTCCTCCAGTTCTACAGAACTGTAATTGGAAATTGCAGTAATGGAGTCCAAAACCCACAGTCCCCTGTTATTAGGTTTGATAGATGAGAGTAGATGAAGTTGAAAATAGAATGGACAAAAGCCATTAAATTAACCATGTGAAGAGTGGTGTCCACTAGCATTTGCAGATGTTTTGAACTTTTTTTTTTTAAAGATTGAACTTATATTGTATTATAATTTCTGGTCATTGAATACGATTGGTCTAGCAGCATTTAGCAGTTCAACAGAACTGTCTTTATGAGTGATTCATTTAACTTTAAACTCATCTGATTGATTCAGCAGTACCTATTTATTAAAGAACAAAACAACTGGCTGAGTTGACTTGTCTGAATGAATCACTAAATCTTTTATTCCACCGATTTGATCAATCACAAAAACATTCAGGGAAAAAACAACACACCTGCTTAAAGCTGAATCACACAGCCATGCGTACATAGCCATAAAGCTCTCTGCCATACTGCATTAATAACTAAAATGATTAAGAATATTAAAATGACCTTTTTCCTTGGTGTAGAACACTGCATAGGCTACTGAGCTCAGTTTAGTTCAACACACCAACTGCTCAGTAACATATAAAGTACAATATTAATGTCACAGAAGTTAAGAAATATGCTCTCAGTCTATATATGCCAACAATGAAAGTGTATGTGTGGACACAGACCTCTACAGAATGCCTAATGCGTTTTGCTCAAACCTCACCCATGAACTCACAGTCCTCTTTCAGTCTAATACACAGCCGCTCTTGTTCCCGAATGTGGAGTCTTTATTGTAAACATGAAGGGGAAAGGTAATATATGTCATCAAATTTAAATTTATTAAGTACAGAAGCATTAAACAAGCAATAAAAATGACCCAGACTAGATCCAAATATAGACTGATTTGATTAGCAATCTCTTCTACTTTCTATAAGGAGCCATATTTTAATTCTTAATAATGTTAGGAGCATTTAATACACAACACTGCAAGCTTTATTTTTATGGAACCGCTTGCTAGTAAAAGGCTTGATAATATGATTGGCCCTGCTACCAAGTAAAAAGCAAAAGCTACTGGTAAATGAGCCATGAAACAGCCCAGTGTCTTGGCACGTGTTGAATAGCCGAGAACAGCATTAAAACTAGCCATTTAGTTCGTCTTTATAAAAATAAATGGCCTGAGCAATGCTTCAGATCCAATGTGCCATTAGTTTTTTGGCACACTACTGCATCACTTACACACAGAATGAGTAGCTACCTGTATATTTAAAATGAATGTCTGAAATCCACCCACACTAAGACAACACACCATAAAAAGTAAAAGAAAGTGTTTTATTTAAGTTTATTGTACCAGAGCAAAATTTTAACTTATGATAAAATGAATTGAAGTTATACATGCTCTGGTTTTCATATGCTGTTGCTTAGCCTGTTAGCAATGATTTGTGTTAATATTTTCATAATGAATCCACTGTTGTTCCTGTCCGTTTTACACAGATCATATGAAGGCATCTCAAGCATTTGTTGTTCCATCCTGTTTCCAGTTGCAGTCACCTCAACAGCCCGTAAAATCCAGGTAAAACCTGTAATCTCTCCAAGGATTGCTCCACTATAGCTTGAGTTCTGTCAAACAGACTGTACGGGAAAAGCAAAGAACGGGAAGAGCAGAGTGTAATCTGTTCTCCATGTGAAATTAAACCCTTAGGACAAGCCATTAATTTTCCTCGCACTGTTTGTGTACCTGGAACGCTTGCAACAGTGTGCACACTCGACCTTGCAAACATTACAGCAGAGTGTCATCACTCTTTGTCATACAGTTTGACCATGTAATGACCCAGAGTCATAGTGTAAATGGACATTATACATTTATGTATATAAAGGGATTGTTCACCCATAAGAGTGTAATTTTAATATAATTTTATAGACTATTATATTTTTGTTTGTATTTTGAATTAAATTGTATTGCTATTTTTAATTTTATTAAAGTTTTGTTGTGTATATTTTTGTCATTTTTAATAGTCTCTTTATGTCTATATACTTAAATGAAAATGGGAAATGTGGATTCTAATGTGGAATGAAAATAAGACATGTTGAACAAGCTGAAATAAGTGTATTATTATCATTATTATTGTTTTTCACTGAAAAAAGTTACACAAAATGTTTTATGTTAAGTGGTTGCAAACAATTTATTTTAGCTACATTTAAATATTTTTTTCGAAGGTTAGTCAACTAAATGTATTTAAATGTAGCTAAAATAAATTAATTGCAACCACTTACCTTAATATTTTTTTTAAATTTTTTTTTGTAAATTCAATTCAGTGTATTTAGTTTTAGTTAGTTTTGGTTAACAATAATATATCGGGTTTACTCAAAAATGAAAAAAACAAAACATATATTTCTCACTCACTTATGTCATTCCAAAGTTGTATGGCTTTTTTTCTTCTGTTTTTGGTCCCACTGACTTTCATTGTTTTTATTATAGTCGAGGAGTGGATAGTGGAGCATGATCCCTTCTTGAACCAGATCAGACCCAGACCAGGGTTTCCATGGGCCACAGCTCTCATATGTCATGTGTACAGTCCATTGCACTATAGTTCTGGTAATGACAGATTGTTCATTTTATTGCAGTATGTTGTTAATCATATTAAATAGTAATAGTGCTGATTACTTTAACAAGCTGCTTGATGTTTCTACTGTAGCTCAGCTACACAAACCTGGCAAAATCAATGCCAAAATTATTGGTTTGATTCTCATGAAAACATATACTGTTCACTTTGGAAAAATGTGTCTGGCAAATTCATACATTTTAGTTAGATATTGGACGCCCATGGTTTAATATTTGATTGAGAATCTGCTTTCAGGGTCTGGCACTGTTGCTACAGACCACAAACTCAAGAAATATTATACTGTATTCCAGCTCCTGACAGTTGCCAGTTTTCATTCTCTGGGTAAGTCCATAGTCTTGGGTTTATTCATAATATGATCCAGACCATCTTGAATTTTACCAGATAAAGCACCTGTTATTGCTTATATAAGAACAGAGGTTGTTTTAACAGTGGAGTGTTTTAAATGAACACCTCACAGACAGCTTGTCAAAAATCCTTTACAATCAAACTAACCTACTTTGTTTAAACAGAAAAATTATAAATGCATGTTATTTTGTGTCATTCATTAAGGGTTGTGAGTTTCAACTTACTGGGGTTGAAGATCTTCTTATGCTTTCAGAAAGCGTTTACTTCTCTCACACTCACTTAAAAATATATATAATTCAAAGACCTTATTATTTGTTGTTTATTTGATGTACCTTTCAGCATCAAATGCATCCCCCAGAATGCTGTTTGAAGAAGGGTAGTCAGCTATTTTATATTAAACCCTTAAGGAGCCAGCTCTGACTTCAGTGTTTGAATAAGGCATTCCACATTCAGGCATTAGAACAACATTCTGTGTGCAGCTCCAGGCAGGACTGACCCACCTCTCCCACTCCTCGCCCCCACACATTCACCTCTCTCCCAGTTTCCATTCGCTTCTCGCAACACACACATGCACCCACACATACACAGAAAAGGCCAAGATTACTTGTGTACACAGCAGAAAAGGTCCAGTCAGTCCAGAGTTGTAATGGTAGCATTTAATCGGCTGTGTCTGCACATTTGTACTTACCTGTTAGGTGTACTTTCTGTTCTTTCTTGACAACTTGGAGTAGGTATGTTAGCAGACTTTCAGCTTGCTATTTAGAGCTGTTTTTAAAACAAATGTGATCACTTTCAATGCTTAAAAAAATGCAACATGCTACAAAATGGTACTATGCTACAAATGAAGAGTTTGGTTCCAAAACGCAATAAATCCATTTTGATTAAAGGAGTCATACAGTATGATGCTTTTTTAAGATCATTATTTGGTGTCTTTGGTGTAACA
Source organism: Carassius auratus (assembly GCF_003368295.1). Taxonomy (NCBI): domain Eukaryota; kingdom Metazoa; phylum Chordata; class Actinopteri; order Cypriniformes; family Cyprinidae; genus Carassius; species Carassius auratus. The sequence continues at coordinate 1,539,308 of NC_039251.1, forward strand.
GAATATGTAGACATGGTTTAATGTTAGAAAAACACATTTATGTTTCAAATACTGTACATTATTGTAGAACCTCTATGCCCCGCCTCTCTCAAACACACCGTTTTTTTACAAAGTCCCTCCTTCTGACAAGCACAGTCTGCTCTGATTGGCCAATTGACCCAGTGGAATGTGATTGGCCGAAAACCGCAAGGCACCGAACCTCCGACTGCACCCCGGGTGCTGCAGCATAAATGCCTGCCCCCTACTCCGGGTGTGTGTTCACGGTGTGTGTGTGTTCACTGCTGTGTATATATTGCATCCTGCAAAAAAGCGAGAATGGGGTTTGTCGCAGTTTGGATAAAAAGGGAGAAAACATGACCCAATAACTCTTAGAATATTGCCTTTTGCAAAAAAATTACTTTTCAATACCGACCAGAAACAATACTGATTTTGGCAGAAACACTTTTTTTTTATGTCATTTATCGAGTTTTGAAGGCAAAGTCTTCATATTGTCACCTCGTATTGTAACCTCATCAAGTTGCATTTTTAATTCAGCAAACTTAGGTTATCATAGTGGAATAAAGGGTTATTTTGTGTGTATGTCTACTCGTGAATTCAGACTACCAGTCCCTACCCTTAAACGTAACCCTACCCATAATTTATTCCTAAAATCTGAAGGAAATTATATCTGATTAACAAGGGTGTAGAAGCACCTAATCCTGGTTTTAGGCCTAAAACAATTATCAACTTTTCCTTTTCTTTGTTTGTTTGTTTTTTTAATTGTGATGGAAATTTAAAACAACCGACCCCACTATACAGTTGCCTAATGATCACACTTTAAAAGTGCAATTTACTTTTCCGAGAAATTCCTTTATGAGAAGAACACTGTCAGACACGTTAGTGTTAGGGACGGTCTGTTGTAGTTCTCTAATAAGAACCATCAGTGGTGGTTTTGGGCTTCAGACAGACCTGTGGGTGTTTGTTCCATGAGTGCAGCGGACCACAGCTTGTGTCCCAGGTTTGTGGTGACACACCCATCAACACAAGCAGATCTGGTGGGTTACAAACACGACTGTTATTGAGCTATAGCAAAAATATGTCATGTGACATTGTTGTTCTTGCTGTTTAGCTTAAATATTTTGAAAACTACTTTAACACTGAGAAAACTGTGTTTATGATGGTGGTCTTTTAGATATCACTGAGAGGGACTTCAGAACAGGAAGTTTTCAGCCAATTATGAATGTAGCAAGTCAATTTAGGCAGTTAGAGACTCATTAGGTCATATATTGATTAACTTTTATTTAGATTAAAACAAACGATTGATTACTGAGGCTAATGTTAAAGGTTAGTCATGTTGCGGGTTAGACATCTATGGATTTGTGAGACAATAAAAACATTATTGAGAGCCAGTGTAAGTGATTTCTTATGGACGGATTCTTGAGGAACATCTGTTCTGCATTTCCTCAGACTTGGAATGATGGTGAATTGTGTGTGATATCTGGAGTGCAGATTTGAATTCAACTTGATGTTCAAGACGAAGTGAATCTAAAAACAACTGGATATCAGAATAAATGGATAAAAGAACTTTCTTGACACAATAAATTTTTTTATAAACATACACTTTCGTTTTGTTCCCCCCCTAGTTTGCAATATTTCGGTTTTCCTTTGATTTATGCAGAAAAAAATAACCATGAAACACCTCGGTAAATGAACAGTGTCTCAGTGTTACAATTACAGTATGAGGTTTCTCTCCAAGTGCTCAAACCAAATTACATACCACATTGCCAGCTCTGCTGGTTTTGTCAGTGGGTGCTATTTCCCACGACCATAAGAATAACTGTATGATGCTGAGTTTCTATGCTACCATGCAGTGGGATATTACCAATGATTGCATAACTAACTCAGGACTAACAGGAGTGTTTTGTCAGTTGTTGTTTTTTCTTATTAACATGATTCCCTAGTACGCAAAAGTATCTGAAAATGGATGAGTTTTGAAATGTGCTAACGTACACTTAAGGCACTTGGCCAAAATACAAATACAATAAAAACAACGAAGTATGCTCAGGCTAAATTTGACTTTGTTTTGTGCCAGAGTAAATAAGGCATATGCTATATGTGTTGAATCAACACAGTTCAAACGTGAGAGACATATTCTTTGCTCTTGTAAATTTGGATGGGCTTGTGTCCAAAAATCCTTCAGTACTTTTCCATAACCTCTTCTTGTACATGGAGTCAGGACATGTTTAAATGGTTCTGCAGCAGATGGAGCGTGTTAAAGTTCACATTTTTTTGAAAACCTCTTGACTGCAATTACTGAACATCTTGCTCTGCGATAATAGGAGATGGTTTGCAAAGTAAAAGAACACTTCAAGGGTGTTCACACAATGCAAATCTGAATATTTCAAAATGAGAGAGGTTGTGTCTGCACTGGGCATGTCAAAGAGAACCTTACAAATAATTTGTCATGCATGTCATAGAATGTCAGATTTGTTCACTCTCAGTACAAGTATGGTCACATTTACTGTTGTTTGACCAGTTTGTCAATAATTTCAGTTGGAATCCATTCTATCTGGAAGGTCAAAAGATTTCCCCACTCAATTCTGGTCCTGATTCAAGTTGCTTGCGCAAATTTGCAGTATTTTACAGTATGCAGTAAAAATCTGCTTGCTTTGAAAGTGACTTTTTTTGTGTGTGCTGTGCTCCATACATAACTACACTATTGAGAATAGACAATGGACCTTTTTGTCAGTGAGATTTCAGTAATGTGACCGCTAATGAATGATAATATCATTGCACCGAGCCTGGCGTTGTTAAATGGGACTTTTTTTATGATGGACTATTTAAAAGTTACATTCAATAGTCTGAAAACAAATCAGGGTTCACAAACTGTCTCAGGGGACTCATTCAGTCTTCTAATGCAGCTTTTGATGCATTCAGCCTTTGAATTGGAACACAGCTGGGATCTATGTAATATAGTTTACTGCTGACTAATGTGTCTCCTACAGCTTTTAATTCAGCAAAACCTCTTTACAAAATTTACATCATTGTTTTAAACTATCCATAAATATAAGTTGTAGCAGTTCCTACATTCTGGTATTCAAGAATTGGATTTGTTACAATAATTTGTAAAACTCACTTTTTATCTGAACAGAAATTTGTCGGAACTGTAGAAGAGCTTAAACAAACCTTGCATGATTGAATAATGACAGGATGACAAAGGCTAAATGATCTAACAGACCTCTTCTGTGGAAACTTCATAAGGTCAGCTACTAGCAATAAAGGCCAGCACTGGCAAAAAGGGAACTCAATCATCCAACTATAGAACATTCTTTCCAATAACTAAATACTGAAGCAAAGAAAAGACTGTGTGATTCACTTAGACTATCACACTTTTTTTTTTTTTTTGTGAATCTGGGAAAGTATGAATATTTCCACTTTAAATGATATATAGAGGTCTCTAACACAGATGGAGATGTGGTTATTAAAAAGAGAGGAATGTGGTGGGAATGATTATAATAAGGTTTCAGCAAGAGGGACATATTTTATCACACGTAAATTAATGCAGATGCCCTTAGGTAAATAATATTAAATTGAAGAATGCAGGAAGACATAAAAATAAGTTACAATCAATCCCATGCACAGGTGTCAGAAGTTTCTACTGCTCCCTTAAGAGTGCTTGAGGAGTCCACTGTCTTCTGGAGAAAAATGCACACACAAACCAATTCTCACATATACAGACACACTCAACTGCTGATAAATTTGTGCTCTTGCCATTGGATAATTAATGCAAAAACATCAGTAAATTGATCCCATATTCAAGTATATCTGCCAAAATGTTTGTTGATTTTAATTTTGTGCAACTGTTTCACAAAATCAAGTGTGTTAAGATTTACATTCCAAAATGTCCCACACATTTCTTCTTTTGAAGAATTTAAAACACGCAACAAGCTTTTTCATAAAATCCAGAGAGCAATAAACGAAAAAATATTTAAATAATTAAAAAATGTAAAAAAGCTTATATTTACTTAATAGAATTTAATAGAATTTGTATTACTTGACACCACAAGTACAAGTATTTACTAATATAAAATGCTATGACATCTCCCAGCCATTGGAAAGCTAATTCAAATGGACTTTTTCTGTGGTCAATACATTATATTTTATTAAATGGCTGTACTGATCTGGTGGTGGATAAATATATATGTACTATATATGCAGACACTATGCAGGCAATATGTAACAAAAAAATTAAATGGTGACACTGAAATGTGTCCCACTAGTTTGTTAACTGAGTGCTGTTTATTACTGTTTGTCACACACTCAAGGAAGCCTTTAAAATATGTCCTCTTGCCTCACACTGGACTGTTTGGCTGGCAGCTCATAAAACACATACTTGGAATCATAGTTGGCACTCTTGTATTGTGTGCCCTGATGCTAAATAACTTTACACAGAATTATACTTTAAATACCAACACCAGGAAGGCCTGCTTCCTCTGCCAGAGAAACAGGACCAGTGTGGGAAAACTGGAATTAGGTGTGTTTGCTCTCAAAACTTTGCGTTGAACAATATTTCAAAAAATAGGAACCTAATAAAACTGAGCTTTTGAATTGTGTTATCTATTTGTCTTTTATAGCAAAACAATGTAGGCTATTCTATTTCTGCTGACAGACTGAAAACAGTTTGTATCTGAACAACGAACTGATGATGAGCTTTTATGCTGGAGAAAGTAGAAGATCTGGCAAGCAAATGTTTGACAGGAAAAGCTGTATGGCAGATGGGGAAGGTCTGCACTTTTTTTTCAAAGTGTTTCGATTAGATTATGTAATTAGAAGTGTAATTTATGCCACCTACTGCAAATTCATGTCAAGTATGGCAAGCATCACCTTGATTATTCCAACTGTCCAATTAAATCCTTTAATATTCACCATCATGTAGACAAAGTAGAATCTAAAACATAAAGCATCAAAGAATGATGGTTTATTGCTACAGTATATCTATATTTTTTGACAGTAAGACATGCCCGCATGCATGCACGCACACACACACACACACACGATTGATAATACCCTCTGCTGGATTTAGGTAGCCTAAAAGAAGCTATGTCAACAACAGACATTTTTAACCAAGGAGTTATAATTAATTTAATTCAAACAGGGGTTTTAAATAGCTTTAACTTATCAGAATTTAATCAGTTATTTATTTGCATAAAATATATATAAATATTCTTTTCTCCAATCTGCATCCTTTAACATGTCTTCTCTCTTATCTGTGATCAAAAACATACAAAATAAAATAAAATAAAAACAAGACAGTAACATAGCTACTTCATGTTTGGCCAAATAGAAACAGCCCCTCTGTCTGTCCACATATGGCACTGTGAGGTGCAAAGAAGGATTTATGTACATTTACACTGAACAAAATGATAAACGCAACATTTTTGTTTTTGCCCCCATTTTTAATGAGCTGAACTCAAAGATCAAAAAGTTTTTCTATGTACACAAAAGGCCTGTTTATCTCAAAAATTGATCACAAATCTGACTAAATCTTGTGTTAGTGAGCACTTCTCCTTCTCCAGGAACTGGTACACTCTGTCGTATGCCTAACCTGATTTTACCAAGTGAGACATGTTCCTGGGACAACATCGTTGTTGACCCTGGAACAACATTGTGATTAACCAATCAGATTTGAAGAACCAGTTTATAGATTTTGTGAAGTTTATGCTTAAAATCAGTGTTTGGTGCTTGTACATCAGTGTCATTCATCTATCATTTCCTCTGATTTTAGGGATTACTCATGGTTAAGGTTAGGTTTAGGTGTAGGGATATGGTTAAGAATATATTTTTGGAGTAAAATGTTGTTCCAGGGTCAACAAAATATGTTGACCTAGGAACACATCGGACTTGGCAAAATCAGGACGTGCCTGTCGTATACACCGATCCAGAGCATCCCAAACATGCTCAATGGATGACATGTCCAGTGAATATGCTGGCCATGCAATAACTGGGATGTTTTCAGCTTTCAGGAATTCTGTACAGATCCTTGCAACATGGGGCCGTGCATTATCATGCTGCAACATGAGGTGATGGTTGTGGAAGAATGGCACAACATTGGGCCTCAGGATCTCGTCACGGTATCTCTGTGCATTCAAAATGCCATCAATAAAATGCACCTGTGTTCATTGTCCATTACATATGCCTGCCCATACCATAACCCCACTGCCACCATGGGCCACTCGATCAACAATGTTGACATCAGCAAACCGCTCACCCACATGATGCCATTCATACTGTCTGCCATCTGCCCTGTACAGTGAAAACCAAGATTCATCCATGAACAGAATACCTCTCCAAAGTGCCAGACGCCATCGAATGTGAGCATTAGCCCACACAAGTCGGTTACGAACGACAAACTGCAGTCAGGTCGAGACTTCAACTAGGACAACAAGGATGCAGATGAGCTTCCCTGAGATGGTTTCTGACAGTTTGTGCAGACATTCTTTGGTTGTGCAAATAAATTGTTGTAGGCAGCTGTCCGGCTGGTCTCAGACAATCTTAGAGGTGAAGATGCTGGATGTGGAGGTCCTGGGCTGGTGTGGTTACACATGGTCTGCAGTTGTGAGGCCGGTTGGATGTACTGAAAAGTTCTCTGAAACGCCTTTGGAGATGGCTTATGTTAGAGAAATGAAGATTCAATTCACGGGCAATAGCTCTGGTGGACATTCCTGCAGTCAGCATGCCAATTACACGCTCCCTCAAAACTTGCGACATCTGTGGCATTGACATCTGTGTGATAAAACTGCACATTTTAGAGTGGCCTTTTATCGTGGCCAGCCTAAGGCACATCTGTGCAATAATCATGCTGTCTAATCAGCATCTTGATATGCCACACCTGTGAGGTGGATGGATTATCTCGGCAAAGGAGAAGTGCTTACTAACACAGATTTAGACAGATTTGTGAACAATATTTTAGATATATAGGCCTTTTGTGTACATAAAAAAAATCTTAGATCTTTGAGATCATCTCATAAAAAATGGGGCAAAAACAAAAGTGTTTCGTTTATAATTTTGTTCATATCTAAAAGTTACCGCTCTTCTTCGCTGGTCATAACAGCGCAAGAGCGACCTCTAGCGCTGCGTATGAATAAAATATAGCCTACACTAGACAGCCCTCCGGTGAAGGCTGATCGGGATTGTTTGGTAGCCAAGTATGGATGTGATTGATATTATTGTATAAAGAAATATGATACATTTTTCTAAACAGTCACACTTGAGGTCTAAAGGTCCTACGGAAATACTTGGTTGGCATGAACTTTATCAGCGGTCGCAAGATTGAACAGGTAAAGGTATTTGCTTCTTAATCTTATCACACTATAAATGATCCACAATTGGTTTGATTTTATACGTTTTGGATTGTACACGGAATGCATCCCCTATTTAATATAGTATATATATATATATATATATATATATATATATATATATATATATATATATGCATAATTTTACATTCACTTTGTAAGATGATTATTATCAAAATTGTGAGGAGAACTGTTAATAAGTTGCAATAGACTAATAACTCCGTTAGATGTCACTGTTTACCCACTTTTGTACTACAGAAGTGGATGCCTATTTAACCACAAATAATAGTGCAGTTCCAGTCATTTTGTTTCTGGTATCTTGTGTAAACAACATGGGATGTTTTACTGCATGTATAACTAGAGACCAGAGTGTGTGAGCGGTGCCTGGAGTTAGGAAGAGTTTCTGAGCGTTGGTGTTCACTTCATGTTCAATTTAAAGTGAAATGCAGGAAATGGAAAACCTGGAGTGGAGCTCAAGTGGACTGATGATGAGTGAACACTGAGAAGAAGTTACTGTCGAGCCTCTCATGCTTAGAGGGGAGTAGAAAACCATATATACATTATAAATTAAAAATAAATTTCCAACAAAAGTGGGAGGTCTTGAACACTGAACACTGAACATTTTTATTTATGAATTTGTGTCTCACACCACCCAAAAGTGGGAGGTCTTGAACACTGAACACTGAACATTTTTATTTATGAATTTGTGTCTCACACCACCCAAAATACAACTGCATAAGTACAATACAAAACTAAATGGAAGATGGTAGAGTGCTTTGACTTCTTTTAGATCTATTGTTTGTTAGGGTCAGAAAAATATAAAAGCTAAGTGATAAAACTGAGATTTTGTTTCTAGAACTACTGTATCAAAACAATGTTAAACGCTTTCAGTATGAAAATCAACATTTTGTGATTCCACTTACCCATGTGATATTGCTTAAATGCCTGAGTCTGTTTTCATAACGATCACATGAGTTTGTGGTGATGATTAAGTAAATTCTATGCTTTGAACACCCCACCTATCATCTTTTTAATGGTCTCCCAAAACCGCAGATTGTCTCCTCCCTGTTTAAACTTGCCTACTCTTACAGCGCTCCGACTCAACATCTTGCTATTTAGGTGAAGGGTTGGACAGAGCAATAGGAAATGGTCTTCTGCTTGGATGAGAGAGAAAACATTTGTAACATACAAGTTGATTTTAATGCACAGTTAAACGAAACACCACCAGATGATGGCGATATTGCTCACTGAATGGTCTACCCTGCCGGAAAAGTCACTTAGTGGATGGATGGTATGTTAGCAGTATGTGTGTGGTCAATGTTCAGCCTCTTACTTGAGTCTTTAGTAGCCATATTTATCTTTTCATATGTTTTAGTCCCTATACAAAATATTCATGCAAAGATTCAGTTTTAATAGACCCTCTTATCTTATTACTAATAGTCTATTTACCAAGCAAAAAGTTAATTGTTCTCACACAGATGCAGCATAAACAAATTCAAGGCGCCAGAAGCTCAAACAATATGGTTGCACCTTCCAGCGTTTAAAAACTTTGCACACTCACTTACATAAACATATTTTCATTCTATTGTGTTCATATTTTTCCTCCAGATCTGCCCACACACCTCTAGTGTGGCGCAGTGCATAACCGGCATGCCTGAAGCTTGTTTTCCGCAGCGTTCGCTCCGACTGTTATTGTGGTGTAAACAGGACGTGTCGATTCACATCCCCAGTTATCTCGTTTTTTTCTCCTCAAACCCATGCATTCCTTGGCGTTTCCTTCAAAGATGAACATAAGGGTCAAGTAAAGGCACTTAGATACAGGCATAGTGGTGATCTGGGGGAGCTAGAGTGGATTGGTCTGTCTTCCATCAGCCATGTTTAACAGATCATTCCCAGGTTCATGTGACTGGAGACTGCAGGGCAGCTCGGTTTGTTTTAAGAGGGAATGCCTTTAGCGTACATTTGAAATATCATGCAGGCTTACTGGCACCACCTCAACGATCATTCATAAAAGGGATATGTTCATAACGCCTTCATTTTGAAGTCGCTCAAAACCGTACGCCACCCATACGCATGTTTTATAGCTATTGCCCATGCCATCAGTCATGGTGCACTGATAGGCATTGACAAGACGTTTCCAGACTGCTCAAACAAGGGATTACAGAGGCATTTTAAAAGCTCTCACAGGATGTCAAGAGTTCACTTGTGGCCCTTTAAAGAGTCTATAACTCTGGAGAGAAACTGGCAAAATCTGCCCCAGTTGGGAATGCCAGGAACGAACCCTCCTGATCCTATTCTTTAGATGGGAGAACATCAGATGTGACGAGCAGAAATAAAAATCACAGTTCTTTCTTTCTCACTGCATGTGTGCAGCAGAGTCGAGGATGGCTTGTCCAAAAGATATCAGAGGGAATGTTATGTTTATTTATAATACAATGGACATCAGTCAGATTGCCTTTCAGTGAGGCTTGGGAATATAGGTCATGTCTGGAACATGTTTCTGTGAAGCTGTGATGTTAAACATCTCATTTTACCCGTGATCTTCATAGTGTACATCCTGTTCCCCTGTGAAAGGTATTAGCACCCGTCAAGCAGACAAGATCAGATCAGCCTGTGAAAAGAGATAGTACCTGCATGATACCCATATAGTATAATATTATGACCAATACTAAGGAGAGAATGGTTCATATAATGTTGTGATGCCTAAATTCAGTTGTAGTATTTAAAATGAATGATCTTAGTTATATATATTGTGACGAGCACTCCCAGAGGAATCAGCGTCGCCCTGGAAACCAAACCAAAACACCTGCACGTCCTCGTCACCGGCTGATCGGTCACAGCTGCTCCCCATCAGCCAGCACATTGAAAAGCAGCACATGTTGCACTGAGAAAAGAGGTTCTCAAACAGAACGCAAAGCTGGACTAACCCCTCTCTCCTATCCCCACAGAAAGCAGCGAGTGACCGACAGCCCACACCCTTTGGAGCACGTCTGGACACCCACTTTCCCCTTGATTGGCACAGAGGAGCACGGAGAGCACACGGGGAGCACCAACCAGCGGAAAGCAGATCAGGACACTTCACCAGGCACCCTTCACTTTTCAATAAACCCACCCTCCGGGGCTTTTGATTTCACGTACCTCTTGTCGAGTGGCTCTTCACCCCGTGACAGTGGTGGAGAATGCGGGCAGAACAGTGAGGAATCACCGACAAGGTCACCGCCCCAACTCCTAATTTTTTTTTTGCTTTCTGTCAGCAGCACCACGGAAGGCGGCACGCGCGGCCCCGCGATGGAGGACGTCTTACAACGCCTCGCTGAGGTTAGCATCCGCCAGCAGCAAATAGCGGAACACCTCGCCACTCGCCTGGGCAGGACGGAGGATGAACTCGCCGCCGTCCGGGCGGCCGCGGCCCAGCGCGTTCCGCTACCTGAGCCTCGGGCACAAGCCACCCGTCTGTTGCCCAAGATGACGGCCAATGACGATGTGGAAGCCTTCCTTCAGGTCTTCGAAAACACTGCCCACCGAGAGGGATGGCCAGAGGACGAGTGGGCACGGGCGCTGGCACCCCTACTCACCGGTGAAGCACAGAGGGCTTACTTCTCGCTCCCCCTGACGAGTGCCGACAGTTATGTCGAAGTGAAGCGAGAGATCCTGGCGAGGCTGGGCCTCTCCCCTGTAAGTGCCGCCCAGCAGTTCCACGAGTGGGAATACAAGCCCCGGGTGCCAGCCCGTGCCCAGGCAGCCGAACTCAGCCGCCTCGCCCAGCACTGGCTGTTGGCAGGAAACCCCACACCAACACAGGTAGCGGAACGAGTAGTGGTCGATCGCCTCCTGCGCGCACTACCTCGCGCCCACCGACAGGCCGTCGGCATGAGGGACCCACGTGACGTCCGGGAACTAGTGGAGGCGATCGAGCTGGCGGATGCCGTTCATCCCAGCGGGGCAGGGGACCGGCTGCCGCCATTCCCCCGGAGGGTGGTCCAGGAGCGACGCCCGCTCGAAGGCACCGCGCGACCCGTCAGCAGGCCGACGGTTCCCCCACCGCGAGATGAGCCCATGCCAAGTGCCGAACCACCGTCGCCTCCGCGAGCCTGGCTGGCAGGCTGCATCCTTCACCAACGGGTGCCGGCAGGAGCCCCCGAAGCAGATGTGAAGGTGGATGGAAGACGGTTCCGGGCCCTGTTGGACTCAGGCAGTGCGGTCACCCTCATCCAGGCGCGGCTGTGCGCCCCGCGAAGCGACCGGAAAAACTTCCTACCGATTACCTGTGTGCACGGAGACACTCGTCAAGTACCGGCCCGTGAAATGGTCATTTCGTCCCCCCAAGGCACCTGGCCAGTGGAGGTAGGCCTGGTGAAGGACCTGCCGGTGGCCGTACTGCTTGGAAGGGATTGGCCCGGCTTCGAGAAGCTGCTGTCCGCCGCTACCCAGCCTGCCAGCCCCAAGGGGAACCGTCGAAGACCGAGGCGGCCACCTGGCCCCCGCCGCCGACCGGCCCTGCTCGTCTCCGACAGTGGGAGAGAAGGTGAGGCCCCCTCCCAATCTACTAATCTGTTTTATGATGTCTACCAACAGGCCGCTGGAGGGGGCTCTTTCGCCAAGGAACAGCGGGAGGACGACCGACTCAAGCACTGTTGGAGCCAGGTGCGAGTCGTGGATGGAGAGGACGTCCTCCCCCGGCCCCACCCTCTCCCACATTTTGTCGTAGAGAATGGCCTGCTGTATTGTGTCGCCCAGCGTAGGGGGGGGAGAAAAAGTTACTAGTTGTGCCTCGTGCCAAGACCGAGACCATTCTGGAGCTGGCCCATTCCCACCCCATGGCAGGACACCTCGCGGCAGCCAATACTGCCCAACGCATCCGCGACCGTTTCCATTGGCCGGGCCTGGACGCCGAGGTAAAGCGGTTCTGCCAGGCCTGCCCGACCTGTCAGGCCACGTTGCCCCGGACTCCTCCCCCCAGCCCGCTCATCCCGCTGCCTATCATCGAGGTGCCCTTCGAGCGGATTGGAATGGACATAGTGGGGCCGTTGCCGAAGTCTGCCCGAGGGCATGAGCACATCCTGGTCATCGTCGACTATGCCACCCGGTACCCAGAAGCAGTCCCCCTGCGGAAGGCCACCGCAAAGTCCATCGCCCAGGAGCTGTTTCTGCTGGCCAGCCGAGTCGGCCTCCCCTCAGAGATCCTGACTGACCAGGGAACCCCCTTTATGTCCCGGCTAATGGCTGACCTCTGCCGGCTGCTGCGGGTGAAGCAGTTGAGGACCACTGTTTATCACCCCCAGACTGATGGCCTCGTAGAGAGATTTAACCAGACCCTCAAGCAAATGCTCAGATGTGTGGCGGCGGAGGACAAGCGGGATTGGGACCTCATGATCCCCTACGTGCTCTTCGGGATCCGCGAAGTTCCCCAGGCCTCAACTGGCTTCACCCCCTTCGAGCTCCTGTTTGGCCGTCAACCCCGGGGCCTCTTGGACGTGGCCCGGGAAGCGTGGGAGCAGCAGCCGGCCCCGCATCGTACCGTCATCGAACATGTCCGGCAAATGAGGGAACGGATCGACCGAGTGATGCCGTTAGTCCGGGAACACCTCACCAGGGCCCAACAAGCGCAGCAACGTCATTATGACCGGACAGCCCAGCCACGGGAGTTCCAACCGGGAGACCGCGTCATGGTCCTGGTCCCCAGCTCCGCCTGCAAATTTCTGGCCTCCTGGAAGGGGCCCTACTCGGTCGTCGAGAGGGTTGGACCGGTCACTTACCGCCTGAGACAGCCGGGACGACGGCAGGCGGAGCAACTCTACCACGTCAACCTCCTAAAGAAATGGGTGGGGACCCGGGACCAAGTAGCTGCCCTAAGCCTCACCGAGCCCGTGGTTGTGGATATCAACCCCCACCTTTCGGCTGCCCAGAAGACGGAGCTGCAGCACCTGGTCAGTCAGTTCCAGAATGTGTTCTCCTCTCAGCCCGGGCAGACCAACGTGCTTCAACACCATATCCGGACGCCCCCAGGAGTCGTCGTTAGGCAACGGCCCTACCGAGTCCCGGAGGCTCGTCGGCAGGCTATTGAGGAAGAGGTCCAACAGATGCTAAAGTTGGGGGTAATAGAACCATCCCGGAGTCCGTGGTCCAGCCCCATTGTGATGGTCCCAAAGCCGGATGGCACCCTCCGCTTTTGTAACGACTTCCGCCGCCTGAACGAAGTCTCCGAATTCGACGGGTACCCCATGCCTCGGGTGGACGAACTGCTGGACCGGCTAGGAAGGGCCCGGTATATCAGCACCCTAGACCTAACCAAGGGCTATTGGCAGGTACCGCTCTCCGAGGCCGCCAAGCCGAAAACCGCCTTCTCCACCCCCAGTGGCCACTGGCAGTACCGGACCCTTCCCTTCGGCCTACATGGGGCCCCCGCGACGTTCCAGCGGATGATGGACATCCTCCTGCGGCCTCACCAAGCTTACGCGGCCGCCTACCTGGATGACGTCGTGGTCCACTCCGAGGCGTGGGACGAACATCTGGATCGTCTGCGGAGGGTGCTCTCGGAGCTCCGGCGGGCTGGACTTACCGCCAACCCCCGAAAATGCCACCTAGCCCTCTCTGAGGCCAAGTACCTGGGCTATCAAGTCGGCCGAGGACTCATCCGGCCGCAAGACAAGAAAGTTGAGGCCATCCACGCCGCACCAAGACCGGAGACAAAGACCCAGGTACGAGCCTTCTTGGGGTTGGCGGGTTATTATCGTTGTTTTATCCCCAACTTCTCCTCTTTAGCCGCCCCCCTGACAGACCTGACCAGGAAGGGGCAGCCGGAGAAAGTATGCTGGACCCCGTCGGCGGAAGAAGCCTTCTCCCAGGTGAAAGCAGCACTCACGTCCTCGCCGGTACTCCGCGCCCCGGACTTTAGCTGCCCCTTCCTGCTGCAGACGGATGCTTCCGACACAGGACTAGGAGCGGTCCTCTCCCAAATTCAGGAAGGTGAGGAGCATCCGATCATCTACATCAGCAGGAAGCTGTCCCCCGCCGAGAGGAAATACGCCGCTGTGGAGAAGGAAGCCCTGGCCATCAGGTGGGCAGTCCTGGAGCTCCGGTACTACCTCCTGGGCCGCAAGTTCACCCTGGTAACCGACCACGCGCCCCTACAGTGGATGGCCCGCGCCAAGGACACCAACGCCAGGGTGACTCGCTGGTTCCTAGCGCTCCAGGACTTCCACTTCGAAGTCCGCCATCGAGCTGGGGCCGCCAACGCGAACGCCGATGGCCTCTCCCGGATCTGGACAGCTTATGCAGGTCTGTCAGGGGTCATTCCCCACCCTCCCCTAATCTCACCCCTACTTTCTACATGTCTTCGCAGGACCAGAACGACGCTTAGGGGGGGGGATGTGACGAGCACTCCCAGAGGAATCAGCGTCGCCCTGGAAACCAAACCAAAACACCTGCACGTCCTCGTCACCGGCTGATCGGTCACAGCTGCTCCCCATCAGCCAGCACATTGAAAAGCAGCACATGTTGCACTGAGAAGAGGTTCTCAAACAGAACGCAAAGCTGGACTAACCCCTCTCTCCTATCCCCACAGAAAGCAGCGAGTGACCGACAGCCCACACCCTTTGGAGCACGTCTGGACACCCACTTTCCCCTTGATTGGCACAGAGGAGCACGGAGAGCACACGGGGAGCACCAACCAGCGGAAAGCAGATCAGGACACTTCACCAGGCACCCTTCACTTTTCAATAAACCCACCCTCCGGGGCTTTTGATTTCACGTACCTCTTGTCGAGTGGTTCTTCACCCCGTGACAATATATATGTATTTAGGCAAAATAGTATACATTTCCAACATCTGCCTCTGCCATGTGCTGGTTATCAGCCTATAACATCTGCTTATCTATGTCAGATTTGAATATTGGTGCATCCCTATATTTAAATTATAACACTGTCTTTTTAAAATGGATGACTTTTTTTTCTCCCTGTTTTTTTTTTTTTTTTTTTTTTTATGTATTTCCCAATCAACCAAATAAACACTTGAATGCTGTCCTTTGAAATTAGGAATCTAGATGTAATGATCTGATTTGACAATCTGAGCAATACAATATTTGCTGATAATGTTGCTTAAAAATGCTGCAATGCAATTATGGTTTAATTAGATTCAATTCAGGGACCCTTGATTGATACATCAATATTATGATTATATACAACCAGATGTATTTTTATTAACTCACAAATGCAACCAAAAACATGAACATGTATTTGATCAGTGCACCACCAGTATATATCAAGTTGTGTTTTATTTCAAGTTTATTTAGACATATAAAATTTTAATATTTGCCATTTATTGCTCATCAACCTGTGAGCAATAAACAACCTAACTGGTAGTTTATTTTATTGTCCAGAATTTTCTTTTCAGCCTTTCATGCTTCTTCCGAATGTGTTCTAGGTTTCCCACCCAAGTGCAGAACCAGGTTGTTACAGTGGAAGCGGGTCGTCTCCTTAACCTCTACACTTTATCTTGATCAGATTTCCCTCTGGCTGTGGGTGGGGTGGGGTGCTGATGGGGGGGGGGGGGTGGCGGTATGGCGTGGTGCTTTTGAAATTCCAGAGCTGATTTCACATGGTTTACATTGCCCTCATTCCAATCCCTCCTCTGTGACTCATTTTTGGGCCTACACTAGGGTGTAGAACATGGAGCAGGTGATAGGCGAACTCTTCCCGGCTGACCAGCTCTCTACTGGAAAAACAGGAATGAGGAGTGAAGGAGGGATGGCTGGCGGTTGGTCTCCTCCGAGTCGGTTCCCATGTCTTGTTTAGAATTTAATGGACTGAGACAGTGGGAATCTGACAAGTTTTGTTTAATTTACGAGAAGATGGGCCTTTTTGTAGTTTCTCTCCAGGTCACATACCAAAGATTGTGTGTGTGTGTGTGTGTGTGTGTGTGTGTGTGTGTGTGTGTGAGAGAGAGAGAGAGAGAGAGAGAGAGAGAGAGAGAGAGAGTGTGTTTGTGCATGCATAGAATGGTTTCACGTTTCTATTGCCTAGCAATGGTGTCACTGTTGTTAAGCTGGCTTGGCGTCATGTGTTATCTGCCCTACCTATCCTGATGTTTGTGTTTGAAAAGATGGTATCTTGAAAGAAATTGCATGGTGACTTGCCTCTGATATGGAATTTAGTTGGATAGGTCTCACTCACGTATGTGCTAACTGCCTGCTCACGTCTATGATTTGTACATTCCCATCTACGTCATATGTTTCATTAAAAAAAATTCTAAATTAGCTTGGTGAATCCATACTACCATTATTTACCATTGGGATGTACAATATTTATATGATATTATTATATATGTTATTGGCTAACATTAGATATAGATTTTTTTTTTATTTTTTTTTTTATACATGTATAATTTTAGACGATAACCAATATTTTATATACTCTTTTCCTCTACATTTAGATGACCTTTGCTGCCATATAACACACACTTAGAGTTTTTAAAAAGTAACAGTATTAAATGTAATTTACCAAAAAATCTAAATATACATTTTTCTTTACATTGTTACATTAATATGCTGTGGTGTGTAAATTCACTTGTAGGATTTCAAACCATTGATTTAAATATTTATTGCTTTATTTTAAAATACATATATATAAAGATAAATATTACCTTTAGTTAAAGAAATAAATAATAAATGAAATTTAAGCCATAAATTACTCACCCTGGTCATCCTAGGTGTATATGACTTTCTTCTTTCACACAAATCCAGTTGGAGGTATTTAAAAAATTGGCTTTGATCTTTCAAGCTGTTTGATGCCACTCAGTGTGTGTTGTACTCCATCGGTTCTTGAGAAGTTTCATAAAAAGCTCATCCATTAAAATAAAGTGTCTCTCACAGCTCCGAGGGGTGAACAAAGGCCTCCTGTAGCAAATCAATGTGTTTTTGTTAGAAAAATATCCATATTCAAAATGTAATAATCACTTTAATCTAGCTTGCGCTCACATGTTGTAAACTAAGCAGTTTCGGGGGAATGATGTATGAGTTCAGCTTTGCGCATGTGCTGCTCAGAACTGACATAGATAGTTTTTATGAAACTTCTCATGAAACGATGCAGTGCAACACATGCTGAGTGGTATTAAACAGCTAAGATCAAAGACAATTTTTTAAATAACTTGACTGGATTCGTATGGAAGAAGAAAGTCATATACACCTAGGATGACTTCAAGGTGAGTAATTTATGGGCTAATTTTCTTTTTTGGGTGAACTAACCCCTTAAGGGACAGTTACATTTACCATTGAAATTCCCGTAGTGAAATCCAGTTATTTAAGTGGGAAATGAATAATGTCACATGACTTGGTGCTGAAGCAATTTCCCTTTGTAAATTTTGCATCAGGTTCAAGAAAGGTGAGCTTTGACACACAAATTTGCAGTGCTGATCAATAGCATGTGATTATCCTAGACCTTTGCCAGTTTTGTATAACTATTTTACAATACAATAAAATAAGGCTGTTTGGAAAGCAGTTGTTTAGGGTTGTTTCATTTGCTAAATGGCAGAATATTTTGGGATGTTTCTTTTGTTGTCCAAATTGCAAATGTAAATGCATATTTAGGATCCATCTAGCTGTTTTAAAGTAAGGTACTACCATAACAAATTGCTAAATTAAAAATTCTGCCTGTTTTTTAGACACTGAATCATTTATCTGCAAGTGGTGTTAATGTAGACATATCCTTGCCATGGCCGCCAGGTTTGATCTTGGCTTATTCTCCAGCAAACTTCAGGAATGCAACAGCCCCATGTGTCACCCAGGAATTTCCCATCCTTTAAACTAGGTGAATGCAGCGCTAATATATATATAACCAATTACACAAGTAGCATTTCCTGTGTTCCTTTGAGATTTTTTTTCAAGCTCAAAATGCCAATCAAGGCTGGAATGCCAGAACATGATTCTTATTTGCTAAGGGTCAGTGCACCATTGCCCTTACATTCTAAAGACTCATTGTTCCCAAAAGCCGGGAGACTCCATAACCCTCGGCCCCTGCTCTCTTACCCCAGAGCCCCCACATCAAGGGCCCGCACTGTTTACACAGCATCCGCTCCCAGAGTGACCTGCCACGTAAAGGATTAATAAGGTAGGGCCCTCGCAGCAAAGGACAGAGAGATTCAATCACTGTCACAGATAGTTAGACAGAACGTGAGAGTGGGAGAGGGAGAGAAGAGGCGACTTGGGTCTGGAAGCTTTTTGTGCAGCGAACAATGGTGAGATTGCTTTACCGAGACACCGAGCTTGCTGTCTTTGTGTGGTTTCTTGATGAACCCACTCAAAGAAACATAAATGTAAAAGAGTTTCTGTCTGAAAACACTCTCTGGATATCTCAAAGCACCATCTGATATTGGGGTACCTACATAATTCAGGAATATCAATGTTAGTGTTATTAAACGTAATAATTAAGCCTGTAAACTAAATTAGCGTGATGGTGTGACAATTGAAGTTAGCATTGCTTCAAGATTTCACAGTTAGGGATGTGAGCCACCTGTAAAGAGGGTTAATAATGAACATCTTCAGAGTCAAGTGAAAGGGCACGATGGGAAATGAACCCTCTCTGTGCAATCAATGGCTAATTAATGGAAACATAATCATTTTGAGCACTGCAGATGCAGGAGGAATTTGGAAGAATGGATTATACTAAATCCATCCCTTTACCCATCAAATGCAAAAGCAGCGTCATTTTTACACCGTTTTTTTTTCCTCTAAAACAATGAGAAAAATATCATAATTGAGAAAGAAAGTGAATTTTACTGTTATTAGCTTATATTAGTCTGAAAACCAGCTTTAACCATTTAAACATAAAATGTTATGAAAGCATAATCATTAAACAAAAACATTATATAATAGGGCTGGGTAAAAATATAGATTTGTTGATTTTAATCGATTCTCATTTTTTACCTTCCAAGAAGTGATTAGTTTAGCCTATTTTCACTTTTCATTTAATGAAGGAAAATTGTAACATGTCTTCCATCTCATAAATCGCAATGAGTTTTGTGCTTTGACACTTTCAATTCTATTACAATACTGAAACAATTATGTAATTGTATTTTTCTTATTATAAAAGCTTAATTGAATGTAATTTAAGCATTTGTATACAAATCAGCTTATGTTAACCATCATTATAGCAATGTAGTAATTACTCTTTTGTATATTTTACAACATAGTTTAGTTTTTTTTCTTTGATAGAATTTGGCATGCACTGTACCTGATATATATCCAAAATAATCGAATAAAATTGTGAATCTGAATTTAATCGAATCCTGTGTCAAAATCCAGTGCTAGTAATGAGTACATTATTGTAAAATAGTGTTAATGAAGTCTAATGTCAGTCCCTATCATTATTGACTGACTGGATTATTTGAAACCTAGGTATTATTCTTAAAAACATTGAAAATAGAGTTCATTATTTTGTCATTATATTTTTGTATTTGCAATTTTTTTCACTGCATGCAACCCTTCCCATCTTATTTTATGCCTTCTCATTTCAATTCATGCTGTACAAGAGAGCTCAGGACATTTTGGCATTATTCTCTGCATATTATTTTCCAAACTTCTATTTATTTCTTCCCTCTGTGAGAGATCTTCCTACTCCAGGTGGATGACAGCATGACGGTGAAAGTGAGCATTGCTGCAAGAGTGTGGCATGAAATGAGAGCTGCTGGATGCTGACCATCTCCCTCAGCTGTGTCTTTAGGAGAAGTGTCTGACATCTTCACGCTCGCAGTGGAAGAGAACAGGCAGATGGTGTGCATTGTTAGCATGAAGGGCATTCTATCTATTCCTCTCTGTCAGGGACATCAGCAGCTGTAGAAAAGCTCTGCACACATTCAGACTGATTCTGCTTCAATGGCAGTTGATTAGATTTCACTTGGCTTTTATTTTCTTTGGCCTCTGGTAATAGCAGAGCCATTCCAAAAAAAAAAAAAAAAAAAAAAAACCTGTTTGGATGAATTAGCTTTTGTAAAATCAGTTTATTTGTGCAGACGAACACTACAACACAGGAACTGAAAGCAAGCAAAAGAAGAGGTAATGGCAGCCATTGCTGGAGAAGTCAGTTTCCGCTACTTCATTATCAGTTATTTCCAAATTAACGTTAACTCAGAATGTCTCTGTTGCAATTCGATGCCTAGTGGCATTTTGATTCACATTTAATTTGTTTGTGAAGCTGATGTTTTATCCGAACAGACCTCTGATGTTTCTCTTTTAATCTCCAGTACAGAAACAGGACAGAGCAGAGCATTTTCGACCGCCAATACTTTTGCCTAAGGCTGCAGTGTTAAACAGCTTAAATATTTATAAAGTTAGACTCTACAGAATTAAGTAGTGTGTTTTCATATAAAAGGAAAGACCTCTCTTCGAACATAATTATGATCAGAATACATCACATTCTGATTCACATATTGTGTTGTCACACAGGTTGAAATATTTCAAACCCATCTGAAACTATCGAATATATATATATATATCTGCACCTGCAGTCCATATTTGACTCACTTTTGGAAACAAATGACTTTGGGTCTATAGTTTTTCGTAAGAAGTGAAATATGGTGAAATATGAAATATAAGTCATAGTGGCATCAATCAGATAAGCTGATTACAGTTTTGGTCATTAAGGACGATGCAAGTAACTTTTACAGATGATGCAATTATGATTTAGTTAAATGGGATCATTTGAAATTTCAGAAATAGTTGTAGAAAGCAATGGCAGTAGCATTATTACTAACCAAATTTTGTATGGCAGACATTATTTATAATTGTTTAACATCACTGGGCATCTGCAGAACTGCTTCCACTGTCTTATTAAAAATGTGTAGAATTCCAGGTGGTCTCATACTTACACACAATCAAACTAGAACACATTAGATCAGTCACGTCATATACTCACTCCATACATTCTTGCATCCACATTTGTACATTCAAGAGATAATGAAAAATAAAACTGCCCTGATATTGAATGCTTTAGCAGTGTGTGACTTCTGAATGCTTTGACCTGTGACTTGCTGCTCAAATGCAGAAACCAGATTGAAACAAGGGGGTCAGTGCTGTTTGCTCTCTAAACTGCTGTCTTTGCGACTATGTCGGGTATGCCAAGAATTCCACAGATCACTGTGTGTGCCGATATGGCTCAAAGGTATGCAGTCACGTTAACAGAAACCTGACCTACCTGACTGATCGAAACTACACCCACGCGTTATTAAGCTCACAATGCTTGTGTGGGAAACAATGAAACTGTCTTGGAAGCTAATTCCTTCCCAGATAGGGGATGGAGATGGACAGCTTTGAATGAAATGAGGTATTTGAAGAGAAATGCCAAGGTCTTCTCTTCATTCTGTGTTCTGTGGTTGCCAGGATATGCTTAGATTTCTTTTAGATTTTAGATTTTTTTCAGACACCACTGGCAAACAGCTTTATATGATTTCTATTTGCTGCTGCTGCCTCAAAATGCTCTGTTTTTTTAACATTCAGTACCTTGTGTTTGGGTATTGCAGAAGACTCAAAAAAATAAATAATTTTTAGTCTTATTGTTATGTTGTAAAATATGTTGCATTGAAACATTGCTTGATTTTTTTTGTTAATATTTTTCTAGGATGATTGGCACCCTCAGTGTATTTCTTTTTTACATTCAGAAATGCATGCATTCAAATAAATGCATATTTCACTCTGATGTCTGAATGAAACAGATTTGTTTCCCAGTCCTAGTGGAAATGCATTCCTGAGGGCTTTTGTGGTTCTTGTTTTATCCTCCCTGCCTGGCCCAACCCAGCTGTGGGAACAGGACTATGGGGCGTAACTTCGTGCCCAGTCCTCTCACATACTGAAACACGCATGCACGCACATATCTGTTCACATACAGTATACAGCATGCGCCCTCCTTTGCCAAATAAATAAATAAAAAAGTGACTTTAGAATGCACCTGTACACAGAAGATCCCCTGTCTAGTGCTATTTAAATATTAACTCATCTGTTTCTTGGACCATTTGAACATAAACAAACATAAAGTTTAACAGACTTTTCTTTGCATGCTCTCCCTGTGTCTGCGTGGGTTTAAGCTAGGTGCTCTGGTTTCTTCTTACAGCACAAAGACATGCAGGTTGGGTTATCTGAACATTATAAACGTCTGCGTAAAGACAAGACTTGTATATGGATGAACTGGTTCTCGCCATGAATATAGCCATAGACGCTGGATTTGCATTAAGAAAGGAATAAACAAACAAAACTGGCTTTTCTTAAAGTCTATGTTCTTATAAATTTCCGGTTATTATATCTAAACAAATTCATGAATACTGAAAAAAATGTCTGTAGTTCATGTCATGTAAAAAAATTTATATCAGTTTTTAGGTAAATTAAATTATATTTAAGTAAAATATGGAAAATATATTTTTTATTATTTTATAGTCAACTCAAAATATATATTGTTTATATACTTTATGTAGATTGCTGCTAAGTATCCAAAACGCATCTTTCTCCATTGATGACCATTCAAAAGTAAATCGCACTATATTAGATGTTGTACTAATGTCTGCTTTATTTATTTAATAGTTTAAATATTTATTTATTTATGGCTCTTAAAAGTGTGAAAATGCTTATCATCTGGCTTAAACGTCACAGCTCAGGAGTCAAGTCAAGTTTTTTATAGTGCTACAATAGAGATTGTTTCGAGCAGCTCTATCTGAGGCAAATGTAAAATTCTGCTACGAAGACAACAGTGTCATTATTTAATTCCAGTCAATGTTGATACCATTCAATAGCTGTGTAAAGTTCATAACTTATAAAAATAATTTTAATTCAGCTATAAAGTTCAGTCAGTTCAGTGTTGATTCAGTTAATTTCAATAACTCAAAATCGATCATGAACAATAGTCGCTAGCAAAAGCCTTGTGGTGTTTTTGTGATCACCCAGTCACAGTAGTCAGGTAGTTGCTTTTTTGCTCCCAATTAATTCATCACATGACATATATGGCAAGGACTAGCCAATCAGAGCTGCCAATTTCAGCTACTTCAGTGTCCACTGCAGTATACATCAGATGGCCATTGAACTGTGGGTGGCCTGTGGGTGCATCGTCTGAGAATAATTTTGATAGATCCACGTGATGCTTTCTGTCGTCTTGTCAAACCCACGTGAGGAACCTAAACTCAGACTGTGCGACTGCGGCTACAAGCGGGCATCAGCCAGAACACTCAAAACCAGTGCATAATCCAGCAGAGTGCCGCATGCAGCTCTCAGCCAGTCCTCATTAACCTGCCGTATCCTCAACTCAGACCTGTGTGGATGACATCCTTTGGGGAGCCAGGAGTGTGTGCTCATTAGACAAGCCCACACACACTGCCTACCTCGGGTCAAGCGCATCTACTGTAGCCACCCTCTCCGTTCCCCTGGCTGATTGATGTCGTTAAGATGTCAGAGCATCTCACGTAAAGCCCTCCACTTTAGTGATGATGAGTAGGCCAGGTGAGAGGAGAAGAGCACAGGACAGCCATGCTAAGAAGGCCCGCGATTTCAAAAAACAGTTTTCCAGTAGACTAATTTTCATGTCTGAAAAGCATTTGGTTTACTCTCCGCACATTTTTCTGTAGCTTTAAGGCCTGCTGGAAATTTAGGCCTACTGTATTTAGACCTACATTAAGTAATAAGAAAATTAGGCCTACTGTATGGGGGGAAAATGCATTATGAAACGGATCAAATGAAATGAGCCCTTGAAAATGATCTTTTACATACAATGCTCTTATCACGTTGGTTTGAACTGTGCTTTGCGCTGTTGGCATTTTCTTTGTTTTGGCTCCATGCAGTGGTTTTTCTAAAAGGGTCGATGACATTCTGTGCCCTTTCCAGTTTACAGTCTGATTATGTCACATCAGCTTGTGAAAGCCCACTGATGTCAGTGGTGCGGTAACAAAACAGCTCGCTTCTCTGAAATCTTTTAATTGTGTACTCTAAAGGAACATTGTTGCTAGGCACTCGAGTAACCTTGCCTCATTTGATCTCTTTTATAATCTGTGAAATCATGGGTTTTACAAACAAAAAGATTTTTTCTCTCTTTCACTTTTTTAACAGTAAATAGCTGGAGTTCTTATAAGTTCACCATGCAAAAATAACCTGTGTCAGCTGTTGTTTATTTCACTCAAAAAACAATGATTCAGTCCCTATACGCTTTATTTACTTTTTTAAACCAGACTTTATTCAATGCACTTTTTAAATCTCATAAACTTCTGAGAACTTTGTCTTTCTCTTTATTTATTCCTTCCCTTTCTAGCTTGTACTTATTTGAACAATGCCTAAAACTTGGTATTACGAGCACTTCCTGTGTCTGTTTGCCTCTTTAAGGAGAATCTCTTTATGTATCCCCAGTTGTAAGTCGATATGAATAAAAGCTTCTGCAAAATGACTAAATGTAAATGTAGGCCTAAATGTAAATGAGTCAAAGAATGCAAAATCAATACAAATGGACTGCATACATATTCACTAAGGTGTTAGTGCGTGGGCAGGCCTGTTCAATATTCAGATACATTTTCACACATTTATGGCCTTATAAAATGTTTCAAAGTGGACCGAACTGATAAACCGACCTCCTGACTAGCAAAATAAAAGGGCATGGGACAATCTTATCTGAGTTATGTTTTCTTTTGTAACCTTGGAAAGCATTTGATTAGGGGCACTTGAAACGCTTGCGGCAAAATCATTTCTCGTTTTCTTACTAAACGTGGCGTGGTTTTATTGGGATCCCATCAGCCCTTACACGCCATTGGTGGGGTGGTGAGATCACAATACTGTACACAGAATAGCCTGGAAACTTCAACATTACATGTTATACAAGTAACTCTTTACCACTGAAGGCCTCAGTTGGTGTTTAGAAAGAATTCTTGCTGACTGTAGGCAGAGAATAAAACCATGGCCAACATGGCAGGTGTGATGCTGGCAGTGATTTATTTATTTCTTTATTATTTCTTTAATTTTGCATCTTCACACATTTTGCTCAGTGTGTGATTCTAAGTCGATTTTTGCTTTTGTGTCACAGATAATATAACATCATTTAATTCGAGGAGGAATAACTTATTGTACAGATTTTTTGTGTTTTTCGGTAATGAAATTAATAATAATACATTTTAACATGATGCAATAA
Source organism: Carassius auratus (assembly GCF_003368295.1). Lineage (NCBI taxonomy): Eukaryota > Metazoa > Chordata > Actinopteri > Cypriniformes > Cyprinidae > Carassius > Carassius auratus. The sequence goes on from NC_039251.1 coordinate 1,564,781, forward strand.
GTGCAAATAAACCCACTTCTGACTATGATAAGCACTTTTTATAAATTACTAACTGAAACAATGAGGCTGTTTCCCCCCATTTTTGCAATTAGATGATGTTTGACCAATATTCTTTCTGTCTTGTCTCATGTTGATGGTATCTGTACTACAGATGACAATGTTCTATTAACCATTATCTTATCTTCTCAAATTAGGTCAGGAAGCCATTGTCTTCTATAGCTACAATTGTGAATATAACGTACTGAGAGCCTTTGGAATTCTGTGATCAACCATTAGTTTAAATAATGTTATTGATTAAAAACAAATCTAATCACTTATTAAAATAATAGAATTGGTGTCAGTTCAGGTATAAACAAATAAAACAATTCTGATGTTTTGACTTTCCCTAGTTAGATACACACATGTGTAGAAGTTGTCAGTTTTACAGAACAGATCCATATTGATCTATTAGAAACGTATACAGAAACTGACATAAACTTTGCTTTGAACAAGCTGAATTCCTTCAGAAACTGCAACGAATATGGGCAACAGGATATAATGTCACCCTCTAAACAACAAACAATAATGTTTATTTCCCTTTAAAATGTCAGTTTTTTTTTTCCTGTTTTGGCAAAGCTGAATGTTCAGCAGCAATATTCTAGTCTTCAGTGTCCCATGATGCTTCAGAAATCATTCTAATATGTTGATTTGGTACTCCAGAAACATTTCTTATTATTATCAATGTTTAAAAGGCTGCTTAATATTAGGAAACGGGTCATTTATTTTTCCAGGATTATTTGATGAATGGAAAGTTAGAAAGAGCAGTATTTTTAAAAATAGAAAACTATAATAACTTTGGCTCAATTTAATGCATCTTTGCTGAATAAAAGCATTATTTTCTTTCACAAAAACAAAAATACTGACCCCAGTGAGTTATGAACTGTAGCATATATTTATTTTTTTAAAAACAACAACATTGCAAATCATGTTGCTTCAAAACTCGTACTCTTTTGAGCCAAGAGATGTCATGTTTATGTGCTCTGTTTGTCAAATGTCTTTTCATTAGGTCAGAGATCACCGAACTTGAACTTTGGTACACAGTGGAAGATGAAACTTCACGTGCTTGCGTTTCCGCTCTCCAACATTTGCACGCATATTGTAAGTGCACTGAGCTCAAAGTCTGCCGTGGATGCATCTTAAGCCTTCCGCTCATTAGCTGGATGCTACTAGCTACTTCTCAACGATATTCTGACAGTCTGGCAGCCTGAAATGAGTGGAATTGACTTTGTTCTGTTTGTTTACCAGATATGGTTCCAGAGACCACAGTGGTTATTAAATCTAATATCCTGTTTAAAGTCCTTTTTATCTGCATTCAGCCTTTCAATTAATTTTGTGCATTGTTTAGCAGTGACCCAGTAATAAACTACAAAATGTGACCTGGCCCTCCATTATCTTTTAGCCTTTGTATTGAAAAATAAAGTGTGCATAATAGTGTGTTTCATGACTCGCCAGCCGAGTTTTCTGTCGTCTATTCTGTGGTCTGCACACCCAATGTTCTCCCCTCTGCATGTGTTTAGCATGCCGTGTCTCAGGAAAAAGCCACCACAACTATGTCATGAAGACATTTATTTTTGCCTTGTAAAACTACCCAAATGTTGTGGCATTTTTGAAAATAGTTCGTACCGTTTGTGATACAAAAACCGGCCTGGGGAAGGAGCTTTTCTGAGGCAATGCGAGACCTTTACGGAAGGCGTACAATGAGGCAGATGAAATGGTTTAATTGACGTAAAAAAAAAAGGCTTGATAAAGCTGGACGTCACTCAGCCCACACTAAAGCAAACAGATCTGAACTTGTCAAAGGCCTTTGACGTCCCTCTTGCAGCGTAGGTCATATTATCTTCAGCTCGGACGGACTGTGGTTGAACCGCTATGAAAAAAAGGTTTCCTCCCTCTTTCATTTGGCCGTCTCTCTCTTTCATACACCACCTCGCTTTGCTTCTTTATTTGTGGTGTGCTAAACCTCACTATTATTCAGCAGATCCTCACAACTCTGTGTTGTTTGTTCATTGCTGTTGGTTATGGGAGCCTACGACGCTGCTGAGAGAGACTTTTGTCATTTGAGAGCAATCGTTCAGTCTCTGTGTGGTATCCCCCTGTCCCTTCAAATAAACAAACACACAGGCTGATCTGCTGACCTCTAGGTCAGTGACAAATGTACGTCATACATCACCGTCACCTTTGAAACTTCCAAGTCATTCACATGCCGGCCTGCCATCAAAGACCAAAACACGTGGGTATAGTTTTGGCCTCTCGCCTTCGGCACAGACTTTGAGCTTATTTGTTTATTTGTGAGTCTGTCATATATCCTATCAAGATATGTTTTTAAGCATTAAGAACTCTTTTAAATGTGATGTGTGTCTGTGTCTTTATGCTGTCTGACACTTCCTGGCCTTGTTTGTACCCCAATAATGACTTCCAAACAAGTATTCAGAAAGTCAGATTAAGTATACGATATGTGGTCTGTACAGGTTAACCAATTAACTAATTATGGTTAACAATAACACAGTTAACTAATTCCAATTTAAAATAAGGTGTTGTGGTGCTGTTTACTCACAACAAAAACAGTAGTCAAAATTTGTACTTTCATTTGTTGTCACTGAAACCGCCAGTATATGATGTTTGTTGATTAGGCAGCACTTTTCAGTATGGTTTAGGTGACTGCAGCTATTAATGAATAACAATTTTACAGAATGCATGAATGTACATAAGTTAAGTTATGAATGTACTATTCTTCTTTCATGCTTTCTTGAATTCCAACTTTTCACCTACCACTTACATGCATGCGTTAGCATTTACATAATAACCTTAAGGTAAAAACTGCTTAAAAACTGCTTTGGCCGCACATTCCACTCCATTTTGCTACATCTTAAAAAGTCAAGTTCTTCCACTTCTTTTAAAGTGCAAAGGACAGTGAGCAAATTAGTTCAAAGAGCATGAATGGATACACTACACACCTTAAACAATCTATTTTTAACATGCTATGAATTGTGATGCAATAATTCTTATCTTTTATATTAAAACATGTAAGTAAAAATAAGCCAACTGCATCTTCAGGTAGCAACAGCACTGACTGTTTGTCTAAGGAAGGTTATTTTTTCTTGTATGTTAAAGACACTTATTATAAAAAATAGATGTGATTGTTATATATATATATATATATATATATATATATATATATATATATATATATATATATATATAGGTATAAGAGGAAAATATTTAACCAATACATGCTTGGGTTATGATAGACACATTTCTCTGGAATGTGCCAAATTCAGCTTTTCCTCTGTCACATTTAACATGTTTTTATTTTGCCAGTGCAATCATTTGAAATAAGAAGCAGGGAAAATCATGCCGTAAGAGCATAATTATAGGCATAATCGTTCATACATTTTGACAACTTTGATATGCACGATTTATTTGGACTTTGAAAATGCATTTCGAATGATGCCAGATTACTTGCTTTGGATGGAGGCGTCTTGTAATTTACTGCAGCATGTTAAGGTTGATTTTGTTTGGTGTTTCTCATAAGAAGAGCTCTTACAATATGTATGGATTCTCATTGTTTGTTTGTTTATAAAGTGTTCCAGAAAGATGATGTTCTTTGCATCTCATATAAGAAACCAGGTGTATTTTTACCAGAAATGTTTATATCCAATTAGTAAGTGAGGCACAGATGTGTCGAGAAAGAAATAGTTCAGTCAAAAAATGTAATTATTTAATAATCATTTACTAACCCTCATGTGATCTGATTTTCTTTCTTCTCAAAAAAATAAATAAAATAAATAAATACATAAATAATAATAATCGTTTGTGTTTTACAGAAGGAATATGATGCCTTGGACTGTTAAGCTCAAGCAAAACAAGCACTACATACAGTCAGTTATCTATGCATATGTTTCTTACACTTGACTGATAATTTTCAGTTAGCTGTTGCAACCAGATCATTGAGACAAATCATTTAACAAATCACCGATTCATTGAAGATATATATCTTGAAAGACTAAGTCTTTCACAAATGTGAAATATATTGGTCTTTTGACTCCGCTCTTTTCAGTTCGGTGACTGTTTTATTCAGTATAACTTTTGTGAATATACCAAGGACATGCAACAAATAGTATGAAGCACTTTTATGATACTTTTATGGCACTTAATTTATACTTCTGAGATTTCTCATAGTCCAAGTCAGCATCTAGTTTCATTATACTGAAAAGAGTGACAAGGATATTCTTCAAAAATGTGTATTCTATACAGAAAAAGTACTACAGGTTTTATTACGAGATGCAAATGCGTTTTTGGTTGAACTAGCTATTCCATTAAGAGTAGGAGTAAGGGGCCATTCACACAGAATGTGCTTTTCCATTCCAATGTGATACTTTTCATTTGTTTTCTATGTAAACATGCGCTAGATGGATGTGTAAGAGCATTACACTCGTCTCTCACGAGAGCGTCACGTTTTTAAGGTGCCGTGTCAAGTTAAAATAATTTTTCACTTTTACATGCAAATGCCACTCATCAATGTCCTAAAACAGCGGATCAATCAGAAGATCCCAGAGGCTGGGCAAGCGTTGCAGATTTTGTTTACAGTTGATCTTGCTTTCACCAAATCCATTCATGTAATGTTAACATATGTGGACCTATATTTGTCATTGCCACATATTTGGCCGGTTTATGGTCGGTTTATTTACATGCACTTGAATGCAAATGCTCAGCATCATTCGCAATGACTCAACCCCCGTGTTTGCACATCACTTCGGAGCTCTTGCCTCTTGCCTGTCTTCTCTCCAAAAGCAAAAAACTGGAAGAATCCACGCAAGGAAACAAAGATCTGCTCAGGCAAAATTCAGCTTCTGCTCCACTCACCTCGAGACATCCACCCCCCCACCTTTCTCACCCCACAGCCAAGAAAATGTGCCATCTAGAAATGGACTATGGCTGAGAGAAGGAGAGGGGGAAAAAAAGAAAGCAATTAGTCATCGATTTCAAAGAGAGTGTATAATAAAACGTTTCCCCCCTAAGGTAAACCTGCGGAATACAAACACGAATTAACCGCCCACACGAGTCCTGTGAATAAGGCTCGAAGAATGTATGGCAGCCCACACAACCGCTATTAAAGAGTGACACACTTAGACACACCGACACATGTAGTTTTGCCCCTCACCTCCCTGTCACTCTCACTCTCCCTGGCTTAGAGGAGTCCTACAGCCTTTCAATATTCATCATGTGAAAAGCACAGACTATACTCGGGTCCTCAGATCTTTTCACACTCGCATGATGGAGTTCTTTCATAGCCGTGCGCTGCGGGGTGAGATAAATGTACACCAAACCTATATGTAAACGTGATTATGTGCTGGCAGAAATGTCTGTGTGAAAATATAGAGATATAGTGGTACATTTAGAAAGGTTTAACTAGTAAAAAAAAATGTGCTAAGAAAAAATAAACAAACATATACCTAAAATATATATATTTTTTCACTCTGGTAAATTTATCTTGCTCTGCATTTACAGGAAATTTACAGTTTTTTATGTTATATAATATTCATTATATTGTATTATATTATAATATATAAAAATTGTGCAGTCATAATTAATTGGCTCTCATGGATACTTGCATTTAGCAGTCAAAACTGTTCACTGTACATTATCTTTTATAAATTGAGTCCAAACTTTTTTTCTACAGCTGAACCATGATTTTTAAATATGATATTGCTTTAAGTATTGTTTTTATGCAATAATAAAACAATAAAATATTAAAAACAATGCCATATTTTTGTTGATTTTGTTGTTGAAAAGATGAAATTATCTGTCTTACTGAGTCCTTCATGTTTCTGTTAGAAGACTCAGTTTGGACACCTACTCGACACCCTCCCGCTCTTCGCTGTTACCCTAGCAACGGCTATGGTTACTAGGGTGTCTTGTCTCCCAATGGGCTTTCACTGCGTTTGACTGTTTTTGAATCGAGAGAGAGAGAAAGTGAGAGGACAAGTGTTTGTGTAAAATCCACATTCAGAATTTCCCAATCCCACATGCAACTTAAACTGCAATCGCATCAAAACACCAGCAAAGGTTAAACCTCAGATCACTCTGACCTTTTTTAAAATCTCAATGTGTAGGCCCTCACAGGCCTCAAACCTTTGGAAAAAGTACAGAAATACTTCTTAGAACAGGATGCTTAAGTAAAGCATTGGTACAATTTGTTCCCTAAGTGGTCACAAAAGCCTTAGTGCATGTGTGTTTATGCGTACACATACATATAATGTAATACACACACACACACACACACACATATATATACATATATATATATATATATATATATATATATATATATATATATATATGTATATGTATGTATATTACATTATATGTATGTATACGCATAAACACACATACACTAAGGCTTTTGTGACCACTTAGGGAACAAAGTGTACCAATTCTTCGCTTAAGCATTCTTTTTCTGTACTTTTTCCAAAGGTTTGAGGATTTATAGTCCTTGCCACTCTGAAGTACTTGACAGAGTACCATGGTATTATCTAAAATCCATGGTACTTTTTTGTGTGTGACAAAGAATGTTAATTTGTTTTGTCTGAGAAACCCAGCATGTGTCATAGGTTTGTGTTGAGGATAAGCACACTTGCCACAGAAGTGTGACATCAATAGAGTCTTAGTTTCCAGGAAAGAGATATTGTCTGTTCTGTCCCTTCACCCACATGGTGCAGATGAGACATGATGAACTACTTCTCCGGGGCCACTATGGGATGTCCAGAGATGAGCTCTTTCGTTTTTTTAATTGAGTGAGTGATGGCAAAAATGACTGAGGCTGAACTGATGTGATGTCTGACCGCTGAGGACAATGCTGAAAGGAAACATGCCTACTGTGTCTGTCACTCAGTTTGTTTAATCATATTTTCCATAAAATGGGGATTTTTAGGTTAATTGTTTTTTTTTCCTGTGTTTGGTAGTCTTCAGCAAAATTTTGTAACATGCAGAAGAATATTTCTCTGATATAAACAATGTATGTTAAATACATCAGTTGAACACAGTGGTTGTAGCTCAACAGGTAGCTGAGGTTTGAGTCCCAGGAAATGCTCATGCCAATCTAAACATTGCATACCTTGATCAAATCCTTATGACACATATACTGGTATTACAGTGAGTATAAAGACTCATTTGCAACCTTGTTTGCCCCATAACCTGTTTTGTTTCTGAACAGGATGTTCAATGAAAGAAAATGTACAGTAGGACCAGCTTGATTTTATCCATCTGTAGTTGATTTGATTGTAAAAAAAAAAAAAAAAAAAAAGGCATTTTGGGTGTTTTTGAATAGTGTTATATTTAAGGCTGTATTATTTGAGTTAAAAAAAAACTTTGTGAAGTGTTATTACAATTTGACATAACATTTTTGCAACTATGATTACATTTTAAAATGTAATTATTTCCCTTTAAGACAAACTTTCAAATTTCTAGCAGACGTTCATCCACTCTTTAGTGTCACAGTGCTACTCAGGATTTTTGTGGAAACCATGATATTTCTTTTATGATTCATAGAAGAAAAAACTGAATTTTTCTGAAATATAAAACCATTTTGTAAAATTTTAAAGGAGTTTATTATCACTTTAAGATAAAAAGGCTACAGCAGCTAAATTGACGTCAACAGAAAACGAAAGTTGTCTCAGAGAAAAAGAAAATTATTAAATTTTGTTTAAATGTTATGAAGACAATTTTTTTTTAATGTGCACCAATGAATTTTTCGCCAGGAAAGTGCATAAAATAAATGGGGTCGATTTTTATTTATCTTTATTCTCTTTCTCTCTCTCTCTTTTTTTTAGTTAAGAGAAATACATATCTGCTTTTTAACTTTTTTTTTTTAAGAACAACAATACATCCAAAGCTCGAAAAGTGATTTTGATGCAGGCTGCAATGCCAGACAGAAGTTGGTGGCCTTTAGTAAACAGTAGGAATTGGTCATGATGGTCTGACCTCCAAACATTATTGAAGCAGACTCTCATAAGGGTCTCGATGTGACTCATCGCCCTGTTCGGTGTCTGAAGTAGGAAGGGTTGACACGAGCGCTAATGTATGCAAAAGCTGTTCACTTATCAAGAGCTGTTAGCTCATCATTGTGAAATGTCAGACCAATTTCTGTCTGTACGATTCACCCAGGTGTTCTTTGTTGCTACATGTTGCCCCCAGAATTTAGAATATGTCAACGGCATTGATGTATTTTAACATGCCGGGAGAAACTTGACTGATGCTTGCATGTCATTTAAAACATTAATGTCCACAACCAGTGGCACTTTAACGTTGCTGAATTAGACATTCAAGGTCCAGTTCTACTGGATTGAAGCAACCTGCGTCTGTGATGCCTGAGAAAGCGCTTTATCTCCTCACCAGCTGCTGCCTTCAGCTACGTTGTAAACGAGTGTCCCTCCTTAGCCGGACAAAGCCTCTCATTCCCACTGGAATGCAATAAGACAGAGCATGCGGCTGAGTTTGATTCCTTGTCTCAGGTTGCGCAGGTGTACATGTGCTCTGGATTTGCTGTTATTGAATGACTGAATTAACAGGGGGCCACATTTGTCACTGCCTGGTAACCTCCCGCCGACAGACCTCCCGTCATCAAGGCCAAGAGTGAGGAGAAAGCAAGCGGGATGCAGGCGAAAAACGTCTGTCAGCACTCTGCCATGTCTATATAATCCTCCAAGACAAATTAGCAGGATCTTTCAGAAAAAGGAAAGCCCTTTTTACCCACTGTAGGAAGTGCAAACCGTTTCTCCTTATGGGGGATCGTTTCTTTCTTTCTGGTTTTTCATGCTGAGTTTCAGCTGTTACTTTGGAGATGATTGTTTTTTTCCCCAACCGTCAAATGTTTTCCAGTTTCATAGCAAACATATGATATGATGTTCCTTCAGCATTTGAGTTCAGTCTGTCTTTTTCAAGATTTCAATTATTTAAATTGTCTTAAACTTAAAAAAAAAAACATACAGGTGTCGGGATGACATGGGTCGTGAAATGACTTGACCCTCCACAGACTTCACAGGACCACCGGGGTTCACCAGAGAAAGACCTTGTAGTCAACTAATTTGTGTCCCACTGTATGAGTCTCAAGAATTCTCATCCGAATTAAATACACAGCTCAAATAACCCTGAGAGCCATTATCATATAATCCATAATTTATGCGGCATTTGAGGTCTAAATGTCATTTTATGAGTATGTCAGAGCTTGTTTCCGATGTGTCTCTTAAAAGGGAGATCAGATGCCCATTTTCCAAAAGTTGATAGGATTCTTTAGGGTCTTCAGGAATCATCTGTAACATAAATGTAAAAATTGCTCAGTGGTCTTATAAAACAACATCGTTTTACCTGGTCAAAAACATCTCTGTTCACTGCGACCCGCTTTCAATTAATCCAATGTTCCCTTTAACAAGATATGTGCCAGCTTTTCTTCTTCTTATTTTTTCATTATTAGTATTATTAGATATTTTATAAGTCTATTTAACAAAGCTGCATTTATTTAATCAAAAATTCAAAACAAACTCTGATATTGTATAAAAAAAAAACATCTTTCTATTTGAATAAGTTTTATTTCTGTGGTTGCAAAGCTGAATTTTCAGCAGCCATTACTACATTCTTCAGTTTAACTTAAAACATCAGAAATCATTCTAATATGCTGATTTTGTTTTTAAGAAACATTTCTGCTTATCATTTTTGTGAAAACTGTCATACATGTTTTTTTTTTTTTGGATTTGTTTTGTTTTGTTTTGATGAATATGACTGATAATAGCAAAAGAATAGCATTTATTTAAAAGAAATGTAAATGTTTTTACTGTTGATCAAATGAAATAATGTGTTTATTTTTGAATGGTACTGTATGTTTGAATAAGAGTAGTGGCAAGAGCTGCACTAGAAACATTAGCTGAAGTTACAAAAACCTCTGACAGTGAGAATGGTTGGAGCTTTAACATAATGGTTTTATGTGTGCAGTGTGTGTTCTAATTTGGCTCGCAACATTTTCTGATCCTGTTCTCCACTCATCTACTTATCATTGCCTGTCTTAAACTACTCATTTGAGTAAAAATGTGAAAAATTAAGGTTTTCATGAACATTTTGGTGGCTGTTTATTTAATTTTGTGAATCACTTTTTGAAGATATACAAGCAGTCGTTTTCCTCACTTCTGTGACCCCTACACCATTCACACTCCACCTTTAAGTCTAAGATTATCATCTTCCACTAATTAATTTAGAAGTCCTGGGCGAATTTAGCTCTTGAGTTGAGTCTCATCTATTGCAAGCCAAATCTGTTTACTGTCATTGCACTTAAGGTTTATATTAACATGTTAACTCCTGAAGAAAAAGAAAAAAAAAAACTCAGAGTGAGAGAAAGATATATAGTGAGAAAGTGCAAAAAAAAAAAAAAAAGACAAATCTATTGTCTCTTTGTTTTTTCTGCTTGTCTCGGTGGAATTACTTTTCTGCGGTTGAACTTCCCACCCTGCTTCAAGCACTCTAGCCCACTCCACAGCCCCCGCCCCCCACAGCTGTCCCTGGAGAGGACCCCCCTGACCCTCCTCAGCCTATCTGCGCCAATGCATCCCACTTCTCCAAGTCCTGGAGAGGAGAGCCGGGCTCCACCGAGCAGCTGGTGAAGAGGCAGAGAGATGATGCCTCTCTATCTTGCTCTCATATTCTCTCTCATTCTTTGCCAAGTTACATCCAAATGCCCATAGTCCAGGCAACTAAATTCACTGATGGACTAATGCACCTGGATTTAAAAATTCATATTTTAATGTAAATACAGTATATGTGGTACTTTCAAGGAATACAAGTTTTGGAGGCACAAGTGACATGATTATTATTGAGAGAACTGTTGGATAATAAGCTATAATCGTAACCTAAAATGAACCTAGTATGTCTTTATCTTCCATTACAGATCCATTTGTAGTTAGTGCTCAATATATACAACTGAAAAAAAAAATTGTAAATGCACATTATATTGCATGAATGCTTTGTGTTGCATGGATTCAGTGTCTGTGTGAAGAGTGAATGAAGATCGTCACTTTCAGGACTCGGGAGCACTGATCCGATAATGTGTCAAAATCTTCTGACCCTGATCGGCAAAGTTCCCCGCAGGGCCTTTGAAAGGAAGCAGACTAATGGTCATTCAGCACTAAGCACTGAGTAAACAGAGGAAGTGAGAGGGTGATCGTGCCTTTGTGTAATTAATGTGGGAAGCGATGTGTGTACAACTGCGTGCAGGGCAGAGATGTCTACGTTAGGCTCCAGAATGATTTATTAAAGGTTCTACTTGACCCATAGTGAATCACCTCAGAAGCACCTGATCTAAAGGTGCTGTGTCCAGACTGGCCCCCAGCTTGATCTTGTTCAAACTTGGTGATCTGTGTGTGAAGATGAGCTGAGAATATAAATTAAGGCAATAAAGAAGTCTCATTGTAAAGCAAAAATATTTGTACAACATTACAATTCATTTAAAGAAATGGTTCACCCAAAAATGTACTTTGCTGAAAAAGTAATCACCCTAAGGCCATCCAATAAGCAGATGAGTTTGTTTCTTCGTCATGTTTGGAGAAATTTAGCATTACATCATTTGCTCACCAACAGATCTTCTGCAGTGAATGGGTGCCGTCAGAATGAGAGTCCAAACAGCTGATTAAAAACATCTCAATAATCCGCAAGTAATCCACACCATTCCATCAATTAACATCTTGAAAAATGGAAAAACAGCTTGTAAATGTTGCTGGATCTGTGCATATTTCTCTCCTGTTTCAGATGACACTGCTTTTTCAGTGGAGAAAGCAATATTATGGATGGAGGAATCATATTTTAAACGGAAGCAATGGTTTAAATTTGAAAACATGGATTTGTTTAACACAAACACGCAGCTTTCACTTCACAAGACGATAACTGATGGACTAGAGTTGTGTGGATTATTTGTGGATTACTGTTATGTTTTTATCAGATGTTCAATCTCACATTCTGATGGCACCCATTCACTGCAGAGGATACATTGGATCCATCCATATTGGTTGGCCTAAGGGTAAGTACAACATTTTTATTTTTGGGTGAATTATTCCTTTAAATGAATTATTCCTTTTTTGTAGAATCCGTTACATATAAGTGTATGCACATGTATATTTGGTTTAGATTTAGTCTTGCTTTCTTATGGTCTTATTGTTCCCTTTCACTGTCACTCAGTGAATCTTCCAGCGCCTTAAGGATGTGTGACTAAGACATACCAACCCACAAGTTCATTCAAGGCAAACAGTACAAAAATGATAACAATCCTGTTGGTTCATGCTCCTGTCTTAGTATATGTTCACGGTTACATACAAGTGATTTACAGGCAGACACATCTTTTCTAGATTTAATAGACCTGGGTTGAATAGAGATGCTGTAAGGATGCTGGTCAGAAAGCCTGATAAAACTGATGATTAACAGAGACGCTGATACTGTTCTCTAACTTAATTCCTTTGCATTATCTCTTAAATACTGCTACTGTTGGCTCAGTGGGGAAGCAGCCATTAATGTAATTTATTAAAAACATGAACATGAAGTTAAGTAAATCTGATTAGCATGATTGTTTTAAGAATTAGTGTTGCCATGTTAGTATTTAGAACCAAATTTATAAACAGAAATGCATTGCGTTATGCGTATGCAGAGAGAATGGTAATGGCCATTGGTTTTTACAATAATTAATGTGCTGGTTATAATTGTATTTTTAATCATTCTATTTTAGGATTTTATGCCTTCACATGATCCATAGTTGACCCTGGAACCATAAAAAAGAACCATAAATAAACACTGATTGATTGACTGATTGATTTTGTTTGTTTGTATGTTTTTTTTTTTTTTTTTGTAAAGTCATGAGACACTTCCTGGTGGTAGCTCAGTGTATTTAAAGAGATATTCAGGATTATTTATAATTGAATCTCTTTAGAAGGCATCTGTGGTTACTGTTGATTACAGTAATTTAGTCTTGTCCCTCATTTTGTAAAACAATGGATGTTCACAGTAATATGTCTTACAATAGAATCCTTGCAGGGAAGTGGGCAGCACGTCACATAAATATTTAATGTTCAACTATAAGACTATTTTGCAAGTATAATCATAAAACGTGTTGTCATGAAACGTGTGTGCAGGAATTCCTTGGCAACATGGTCTGTTATTTAGTATTTGTTAATATGTACCAAGGAGAGACATGGGAGATGACTATAAATATATGGTAAGCACAGTTAGTATGTACGGACGGTTTCTAGAGCTCAAATAACAAAGCATTTTTAAAAACAAATGTATGTGCTTTAACAGAAAGGCTTTAACCAAATGCCCTTGTAGCCAGAAAGCTGCAATTTTACCGTATTACTGTAAACTGATCATCTATACATTTTTATTAAGTGAGGGATGAGTCAAAACTATTTTGTGAGGTAATCAGTAAGATGCTATTGTTCTGAGTATATTGTTCTCTGATAATAAGACATGCATTGAGTGTGGAAGTGTGTTGCTAGTGGGTTGCACAAAAAAGCACGCAGCTTCCTTAGAAGGGGTATGAAACGGAGCATTAAAAATAATTAAGAGGAACTTGGGCATCTTGTTGCAGTTTCCTGGCCTGCTGACTTCAAGAGAGCAATTCACTGTGAGACTAATATGTCAGACATATCCCATTCATGAGTTCCCTGCACCAGCTGGAAATTGAAGAAACTAGTAAACAAAACAATTTGATAAAAGGTAGGGAAAATAGTTCTACCACTATTAGCAAACTGTCTAAATAGGGTTGAACCGTATGTATAACATCAGGTATTATGAGCCTAAATTACGGATTTTTAAATGTATCGGATATTTAATTGTGCATACTAATTTCTCCTTGTGGCGAGTGGGGCGGGGCCGAGAGGCGTGGGAACGAGGAGTGAGGCCAGGTGTAGTGATTGGAGATGAGCTACACCTGAGCCCCACCGCTAGTATCGAGTCCCACGTAGGAGATGGAAGGATATAAAAGTGGAGTGACGACCGTGAAGGACGAGAGAGGACCAGGCCTGGGACATTAGTTTATGTGTTTGGCTTTTATTTATGCGCACCAGTCGTCCGTGAGGGGCTGGTGCGCCGTTTTGTATTTACTTTTGATTATTAAAGTGCTTTTTGATTGTGCGCCGGTTCCCGCCTCCTTCTTCCCGATGAATATGGAGATTTGTTTGTTACACTCCTATTCTTTTACATTAGCTTTGTCATTTTCTAACTCTCAGCTGAACTTTAAATGTATTATCACAAATGTATTATCTTTAGCAAGTTTAAAAAAGAACATCCATTTTGACAGTTTAAACTATAACATTGTGATGACTAAATTCACTTGTAGCATTTACAGTGATTGAATTTAATTTTGATATTTGCCATTTATGAGTCTGTTATATTAAAATCTGTATTGAATTTTAACATCGCTGCATCCCTACATTTAAATATTCTGCATTTGAGTTTTTGTGGTTTTTGTCCTGATTTCTGAGGACCGCATTACTATCCTTTCACAACGCGTGACTTTTTTTCAAATGCATTTTCTATGCAGGCCAAATAAAGAGACTTGAACGGCGTCCATAGATGAAAGAACCAGGAATAATATTCTGGAATGCGATAACATTTCTGGAATAAAGGTTACAAAAGGAAGTGCTTTTTCAGGCTGAATTCTTCTTCTCTCAATTCTCACTTTAATAAGAATTTGAGGTACCGTCAAGGACAACTTATGTATGCCACTGAACCTTTCGCTCATTAGACAGGTGTCGTCGTAGTCTCGCTCGGCTCTGTGAGAGGAAGTGTTAGGATAATGGTGCCGCAGAATCACATTACCAAACACCCACACATGCATGCATACATAGGTGCCAGCATACACTCGACCATCGGCACAGAACACAAAGACAAAGAGACGAATGGAACTAGAGAGCCTTCGTACGTGGCTTTCCTGGTCCATCCAGATGGGGATGAATTGAGCGACAGAGGCTGGCTTCATATTTATTCATCATCACCCTCGGTTTCTCGTCTCAAACACGCACATACTGAATGTTTCTCCTATTATATCCATCAGGGTTGCTGAATCTTTTGTGCACCGCATTCGTCTAGTAGAAGGTGTTACATCATAGTGGAGCACAACAGGGGATGCTGAAGGTTTAATCAGCCCTTCGGTGCCCAAACGGGCTTCCCACACTTTGTCGAGGGGTCACCCCACCACCTCCATCTCCATTTGAAACACTCAGAAACAGGGGCTCACAATCCAGCATGTGGGGGTGGAGAAGGGCTACAATGGGTCGCAGCGGCAGTCTGTGAAAAATCAGCGCTGGTTGCGGACAAAAGGTAATGGAGAGCCTACTCATTTGAGTCGTGACTCTTGCATGAAACAGCTGTAGGAGTTGTCTGACTGCACTTGTAGTGCTGTTGCATAACAAACTGGGCGGCTTTAATCGTGATGGGCGCAGGTCAGTTTTCCTGCGGCATATTCAGCCCCTCGGAGAGGCACTCCTCTCTCAAATAGCACTAATCCACTGAGTGCATTTCAATTCGGTACTCAGCGATTCAGCGAACACCCCCGCAGTGCGCGTGTGTATGTGTATGAGCGCGAGTGTATCACACACTCACAGAAAATCAGGAGCGAAATTGCCACAAGCTGGTTATGTTGCATATACTTTTGAAACTGAAATTTTATGTTAGATAAGAAAAAAGCAAATTTCCAAGCGTCGTTTGACAAATTGCTCGATGTGCTTGGTGCTTCCTTCCAAAGCTTGCATTTGCTCTCTGCGTGCAGCCACCCTCTGATGTTCGAGCAAAAGAAAATGTGACACAAATTAGTTCCTTTTTTTCATATTTAAGGCAAAGAGCAGATCTAATGTTCGGGGTGGCTGGCAATAATTGAACGTGTGACAGGTAGTGCGACTGAGTGCAGGCAGAAGGCCTCAATCAGCAAAGGAAAGGAAATGTGTGAAGCACACTTGGCTAGAGGGAGGAGACTTATGTCAGGGTGCTATAGACTAAAGTGCTCTGCTGAAAGATCCATCAAATTAATCTCTTAGTCTTTCAAAAGCAGAGTGGCTGTTAGTCTGGCTGTGGCATTGAGTTGAACAATACTTTAGTTAATTTAAATTCATTAAAGAAATATTTCTTCTAAAGGCAAAGTGGGAGATAAAGGAGCCTCAAGCATTTATACACATCTAACAATATGCTACTAAATGTTTAGCAAGCCTTAGTATTTTATTTCAAAATGAAACATTTCTCGTGTATGTGAATATTAAGCCTTACATATCCGCACTGTCACTTTCTGATGAATAAAAAAGTCATATTACTAAATGTAAATTACAGGCTGCCATAACTTTTGATAACAAGTAAAAGTTATGTAGTTGTGTGACATCTCAATGTGTCAAATTCCACTACTCTCACAAGTTCAGACATATAATTATTATTATTGTTATAATATTTCTTGAGGCACAATGCAATTTATTAGCACTTAAAAATCGTGCATATTTATTTTTCTTTGCACGTCATGTGTGGGGCTCCGTAGTTTTCACAAATGAGTCCATTTATGTATTTGTATGTCATCTTAATGTAAAAAGAAAAAAAGTATACGATTTGATCTCCAATATTAGTCTTATTTGAGGTGACCCAAAAATCAATTTTTACATCGGTTTTCAATCAGAACCACAGTAGGAGATACAGAGGACATTTTTCAAGCATGAAAGGTAATAAAAGTTTTACCTCCTTTTATAAATCAAATTTGTCAGTATATGGAAATTGTTTGACTCATATTCACTGAATTCAAATCTTGAACAGTTTAATAAACCAAATGACTCATGTAACAAGTTTAAGTAATCTTTTCTCTAGATTTGTTTCTCACAGTGGCAATCCTAACAGCCCAATCCAAAAGTGGCGACTCGAAGCTATTAGACGATGACATCCTGTTCTTCTGCACAACGTACTCAAACTGTCTCCCTCCTGTAAAATATTAAGCAGCGTATGTTTGAGATGTTTATTATAAACTCGGTCAGTAGCACAGCAGCGCAGCAGTAAACAAACTTACTTGCGGTGCCCGTGAGATGAATAAATCACGCCAACGGCTCACATCAAATGAGAGCCATGTTTATGAATGAGCCATTAGGTCAATACTCACGGTACTATGACAGAGACAGATGCCGCAATAAATCATTACAACAGATAACAAGTTTGATGGTACTTTAAACCAACCTCGGGCTTAAATTCCTGCTTTCCCAAGGTATGCAAATCCAGACCTTTTAAAGGAGAGGTCAGAGGAGTCAAATACCACAAGGAAATCTCCTCGAGATGAACCCCAAAACATTGAAAAACCTCCCTCAGGGTCCGTTCAGAGTGGCTTTGTTGCTTGGAAACCAGACGTGTTTGTCTTATGTTTTGTATTATGTCCTACCCGCTCTGAAGCCTCGCCTGTTGAAATTTTTGTATGTATGATTTGCATTGATCATGTCAGTCGGGGCGCTTACATCTGCTACAGTGCATTGGAGTGATTTACTTACAACTGGCTGTGGATGATAATGAGGTACTTGTACGGTGAGTGACGGGGTTGCAGTTTTCACAGGAGGAATCACAGTGGGGCAGCTCCCTCCTGGCTCACGGCCCCTCTGGCTCCACCATTATGTTCAACAAAGAATGTAAATCCACTGTTAGCTATTAGAGTCCCTCCTCTCCTCCTTCCCACACAAGCCCCTGCTCCAAAGGGGCACTGAGAACATTCCACCAAAGCTGTGGAATTTCACTGTTTCAGAGAGGGAAATCAGGGGAAATGTGGAACGTAAATACATCGTTTTTATTCCATGCTATCTGCCATGATTTGCAGTAAAAGCAATGAGGTAATGATAAGAGATTTGTACTTGTGCTTTGTGCTGTAGCAACAGAAGGCCAGTGCGAGAACAAAAATAAAATTAGAACTAGAACTCGAGCAAGTAGAATGCATCTATTCTATAAAACTCTTTTCCCTTGAAAATGAGAGTGACCTATTACTACCTAATTGTGTTAAAACATCCTTTGTGTCCACATGACTTCACCACCTTGAAATATAATTGAACACACCAGATTGAAGGTTTCTTTCCATAGTTTTTTTGGCATTATGTGTCACATTCCTCAATTTGGCATACATTTTAGTATCCCATGGCTTGTTAAAGCATTCAGAAATTCAATTTCAAAGCAACAAAAATTCCTTAAATTCTTTACAATTATGGCACATGGAGTACCTTCATTTAGGAAAAGTAAATAATCCCATATTCATTTTTTTTCTTCAGTTTTTGCAAGTCTATTATCTAAGGTTTTTTTTTTTTTTTTTTAAATAAGAGTATTGATAATACAAACCCTACTGATTTGATAAATTTCCAACACTATACCAGTGCTCTGTTGTGCAGACTGATTGATTGATTGTTTGCAGTGGTTCACCCAAAAATGAAAATATGCAGTTACCTGACTCACCCTAATCAGGCTATCCAAGATGTTGGTGACTTTGTTCCTTCAGTAGAACAGCAAAGAAACCACCTGGTCCTTGATGATTCTTAATATTTTGGAGAGTCAAAAAAGCAGGTACAGAAGCTAACACTTTATTTTGATAGTACGCTTTGAACAATCTACTAACTACAAGTATCTTTGCAAATATATCAACAAGTCATTAGAGTATGTCAGTTTATTCTAATAACGTTAACCCTTACATAACAGTCTCTAATGAGAGTTAGTTGACATGTAATTGCAAATTAATTAAAAGTTAGTTGATGTGTAGCTGCAAAGTTATAGTTGATCAAATGCCTGAAGTGGACAATCAAAATAAAGTGCAAGAACATAAAATACTCACAATAGAAAGCATAAGCTCCTCAGTTAATTAAAACTTGAACTTGATTAAATAAAATAAAACTTTTCCATGCAGTTAGTTCAGGTCCATACAACAAAACTAAAAGAAGAATTGTGTTGGTTGGTTCAACAAAACATTGTTTGTTTAAATGGACTTGTTTTAGTCTTTAGTCAAAGACACACATTGACATGTTAATGACAATTTTTGCATGTTAATGGAAATTGACCTATCGGTAAGCCCCGCCCCCCTTTGTTACTGTTACTCCTTAGGAAAAACTAATTTAGCTGCTCACTGTCTCACAATGACAGCTGTCAGTGTGAAAACCTTGTCCCACATGATTTAAGACACATAAGGGCTACCATTCAAGTGGGAATTAAATATTCCATGGAGAGATATATAAAAGATTTTAAAATAAATTGGTAAAATAAATTAAAATAAATAAAAAAATGTTGGGCAACTCAAAGCGAGGGTTTACAGATCACAATGCAAGCAGGAGAGGTCGCATATTATTACTGTCACGATCATGAATGACAACACCCCGGATCAACACTGTTCATGTACAGCAGAGTACTGTTAAATTCATTTACTGTACATTTAACCAGTTTAATATGAAGAGACAGTGAAATGTAGACCTTCATTTATGTGTTTTTGACTTACATTGTACATGATGTGAGAACAGTTCGCTAGGTTTGTAATAGCATTGACTCACTAACTTTAATGTTAGCTGGTTTAAGCCAGAGATACCTTGCTGAAATGCATGTCATTAATGTTCTGCTTAAGCAAATGAAAACTTAATTAGATTATGACAACCAGAAAATGAAAGTTTTTGTCTTCATTAGGAGTGGGGTTGAATGCTAGGGATATTTTGCTCTGTTATGTTTGGGTTTAGGAAATGTAATAAAATAAAATATATTGCCCATCCTCTCAGGAGACCTGGAATCAGTGTTAGAAGTACCATAGGCACATCGTTTTTCCATTTTCGTAGAAAAAACACCATCAAGCCGATGAGCACTTCAGATCTTCCAATGTTTCTCTATGGTGCTGAAACTTACTGATGTCTGAGTTCCAATCCACATGCAACTGATACTGATTCTGCAAAGCATGCTGGCAACTACACATCCACTGTTCAAAAATTATTCATATAGTCCCAACACAAAATGGTTTTGCCAATTTAAGTGGAGAGAATATAATGTAAATAAGTTATTTAGGGAAAAAAATCAAGAATTTTGTTTTTTCTGTTCATTTAAACCAAGTAATTTGAACAATCATTAAAAATCTTCTTTTTTTTTTTTTGAGGGCTGGATCATTTTTTGTACCTACTTTTTGACACTTAGAGTGCTGGCACCCATTGACTTGCACATTATAATTTACCAAGGATCATGCGTTTAGCTAAAAACATCATTAGTGTTCTACTGAAGTAAAAAGTTACATTTTGAAAGGCCAGGGGGTGAGTAAATTAAAAAGTTAACATTTTTGAGCAGTTTTTTAATTTGGGGGGTGAACTACATGTTTAATATTAATTGCTAATGAATTTACATTCAAACAGTCTTCTATTTTGGGGAGCGTATAGCCACAGAAAATTCATAGAAAATTAAAAGGCTTATAAAAGTTGATCTGGGCTGTATTTTGTACCAAATTTGTGGAACGTTCTGACTACTTTTGCTTCAATTCTCTTAATTTTACGTGTGCTTACATTACACAGAAAATTAAATTTATGAAGAATAAGTTGTCTGATTTTATATTTGAGCTCATGTCCATCATCATACTGGCTGAATTTGTCTTTTTTGTAAATACTTCCTTGGCACAACTTGGTAGGCTAAATTTTCACTGACATCAGTATTTTTTTTTCACCAGGAGACATTAAAAGCCACAAGCAATGGGGCCAGACTCACACGGTGTCCTTTGGCATTCTCTAGCATTTGGTGACCTCTCAATGACAGAGCTAGCAACGTGCTGCAGCTTGTCAGGTGAGTTTTGCCAGCTTGTTCAGTTGTCCTACTGTGCCATTGTGACGCTGCAGCAATCTAAGATTGAGAGCACCAGAGAGCCTTGCCTCATTAGTGCGGGACATTTGTCAGCCACCTGCTTGTTTTATAGCACCTTATAGAAATCCAGCGCAAAAATGTATCATCTAAAATGCTGACAACACAAACTAACATTTCTCTCAAAATAAAGGCAGGACTGTCTTCTCGGTCTACAGCCTTTTTTACTTTTCCGGCTACCCCACGTCAAAAGCATTTCTGGTTTTATATCTCTTTTCAGTTTTTCTGTTTAATAAAGTTGTGGTTTCCAGTGTGCATGTGGGTGTCACATCGGTGTGTACAAGAAGTTCCACTGACTTTCATCCTACTGAGCGTTGAGCTGTGCTGTGAGGTTTGCAGCAGCTCTGGAGCCACGGCTGAAAGGCCATGGCCCTGTGCTAGTGTGGGGGGTATAGGCTGGGCTGTGTGGGGTGGCCTCCGTCAGTGCCACCTCCTCCTCTGTCATTTACTTACCACCAGCACTCCCACTGAGGAGATGAGGCGCTGTCAGCCTGTGGTCTGTCATCTGCTTCACGGGGTGAATTCTGGGTGGAGTATTGGGGAGAGCAAGCTGCAGTTGAGAAACTCCATGATACTCTGGGCCAGGCAGATATGTGATGTCCATTCTTTTGTCTATCACTAAAATATTTTTCTGGTTTAAGCCTTTTTTTTAAGTTACTGGAAAAGGTGGACATATATTTATATTAGTGATGTGCCATACCTGTGTTTTTTATATTTCAGTATAAGCATGTATCAGTTGGTATATATACATTGATACATTGATAGAATTTATATATTACTGTTTAAATATTTGGAGTCTGCAACATTTTTAAATGTAATATTGAATGAGTAATATTGTGAGAAAATATTTTCAATTTTAATATATTTTAAAATTTAATTTATTCCTGGGATGGAAATGATACATTTTCTGCATCATTACTCCAGTCTTCAGTGTCACACGATCCTTCAGAAATGATGCTGATTTGGTGCCCAAGGAACATTTATTATTATTATCAATATTGAAAGTGGTCTGCTTCCTTAATACATCTGTGGAAGCCGTCATACACTTTATTTCTGCCTTTTTTGGCAAAAAGCAAGTTCAATAGAATAGCATTTGTTTTAAAATAGAAATGTTGTTACATTATAAATATCTTTACTGCCACTTTTGATCAATTTAATGCATTCTTGCTAAACGAAAGTATTTTATATATATGAATGTCATGTATTCTCATTTAATTGCATTCTGATTTAAGCACCATTCTAATAGCAAATGCAAGTCTTATGCACTTCATATAAGGATTGCTATTTATATTAAATTCAGAGCTGCTGCATATGAATAATGTTCCATATCAGTAACTTATGAGATTAAAGTTTAGATGTTGCCTTTGAAAATAGCTGCTTATGTAGGCCATAATTTTGTTTTGGTATATAATTAATAACCTCCATAATGTAACTGATAAGTTCACGTGCAGATTTGCAGAACCTCTTGCACATTTAAAGCACAACTCTGTGGCTATAAGTGGTCTTCTGTGGGTGTAAATGCAAGCCATGCCTGCTTCATCATGGGCAATACTTGCATTAAGTTTTCCACATGTCTATCACGGATTCACTTTGACCCCAAACAAACATACAGGCGTTGAAGCGTAAACACACACATTTTCAATGGCTTCCTGCAGCCACCACCTACTTACCCGCCTCCAACCACCCACGTCCCTCTCCACCCTTCACTTCCCCTCAGTGACTGACATCCCACCTAACAACCATGCAAACCCCCACTCACAAATACATATGCACATCGAAGGGAAAGATCACCCCCGGTTCAACCTCTCCTCAGAAACAATGGCACATGTTCATAATCAGGCACGAGGGCTGACACAGATTGCTCAGCCGCAGACGGAGGGAGAGAGGGAGGGAGGATTGTATGTTGAAAGTAGCTGCAAATGAAATTCACATGGTCCCTACATAGTGTTCACTGCTCTTACACTGAGTAGGAAATACCTGCAGAAGTTCACCTTAGTTGAAAGGGTTTCAAATATGAAGATGTGTACTGTACATACAGTATAGTGCACTAAAGTGTGAGAGACGTGAATTTAAATTGTATTTAGTTACAGGGGTATATGATGTCACACTTGTCCGTGTGTGGAGACGTTGCGCAGTGCAAATCTGTCAATAAATGTTCCAAAATGAGGTAAACTTCAACAGATTTCCCCTGCTCAGGAAGTAGGGAGCAATGAACACTGTGTAAAGACCATGTCAGTCGGAACACACTTCAAGCTCAGAGCTCACTTCTAATGAGCTGATTATCTGAATCAGGTCTGTTAACAAAGATAATCAGCGCTTGTTGTTTGTTGTTTCTCTGATCACAAATCCGGACATGGTTTTATGTTTACGCAGCGTGATGCAACGCAATGCGTAAAAAGTCAGTATAAGTCATTATAATCAGTAATTATTTTCCCACTGGCTGCAACAAATGCCTCGTTTGTAATGGGTTTTTATTATTTTGTCTCGTAGCCCTGGTGTTCTTACCAGGACACACATCACAGTATGTAAAGGGGCATGACATTTCCATCTTGAGGCATTCAGCCAATCACAATGCACTGGATAGCTGGCCAATCAGAGCACACCTCGCTTTTCAGAACGATGAGCATTGTAAAAAATCGACAAGTTTCAGAAAGGCAGCGCATAGAGGAGAATCAATAATGTACAGTTTGTGGAAAATAATGTGTTTCATTACATCAAATACACAAAATAATGTTCTTTTTATCAACATCATATGACTCCTTTAAAATTAAGATGAATGTATTAGGTATCATAAATTAACAACAAACATTTTAGAGCATTATTTAATCTTGTTTAATGTTTGCATGAAAAATTTGAATAAGTATTAGAACATGAGTTAACTTACATTAGTAATGTTTCAAAAAATGTTAATTAGTATTTTATGCCACCTTATGCTTTAACTAATATTAATGAACCATATTGTGAATTGTATCAATTTTTTTTCTGTGTAAATTTGATAACTCTGATATTCTGGAGGCGAAATAAACATAATGTCTATTGTACTGAGCGGACATGCTCTATGTGATCTGAATCTCACTTAAGATGGCTGAACACCTTGTGAAGTCCACTCCACAGTGCACAAGACACTTGGATGCTCCCAGTGTCTCACACCATACTGTACATGCTGGATTCAGAGTATGGATGAATGTGTAAAACGTGAGAATCGTCAGAATCACCATTTTCTCACATTAATTTGTTCCCATTTAATCCCATGTCCTTTGGTTTACACATTTCCTCAGTCATTGGCTGCAGAATATGAATGGCAATTTTTTTTTATGACTATGAAATCTCATGGCATGAAACCTGATATCCCATTTCTCATTATCGATGCCATTATGTTTTTAGATGTGTTGAAACACTTCTTAATTATCCCTAGAATGCCTCCCTAGGAATGTCCTTGATATAGCCTTGATGTCTCTGCTATCAAAACAAAATGACACCATAACAAGCATGATGGAACAAATTGAGTGCAGCGTTAGTTCAGTCAGGCCACGGAGGCATAGTGTCGTGACCAGCTGACACAGTCAGCTGTCAAATCGCTCCAATCACTACTATTCTCCTATTAGACACGGGACATATATATATGGCATAACTGCTTGGTAAGTATGCTAAAACTGCTCGCAACCCTCCCTCCCTCCCCATTATAAGCATATTACTGTGCACCTTCTGGTTGATGTCTTCTTTTGTTTCAGATCACTAAGGCTTTCAAGTACCGGCTAGCATGGAGCTCACTTCTGAGAGTCATTCATCCTCATAACCAAACTACAGTATAGACATCTACACAATTACCACTGTTCCGTTTAAAGACATTACTAAGTTTCTTAATTGTCCATGTATTTCTAAACTGACAGGGGATAATGTCAAAGCTCTTCTTCAATTAATTTTGGAACAAGATCCCCCATGAGGAACCATATCGGTTTATACTCTAAGCACTGGCAGCCACATACAGTACATTCATGTCATATGGTCACATTAAAAGGTCTCCACAAGTTTTTAATTCCGTCCTGGTCTTCTCAGCTGAAGGAGCAGCCAAGCTTGTGTTTTGAGTAGTGTAGATCGCTATGTTCAGTGAGTCACGGCAGCGGAAGCTTCATCTGCACTGACTCAGCCCTGGGAAGAGGCGACATGGGGAGATGCACATAGCAGCAGTGGGATGTTTCCCTGCAGATACAGGGAATCCCACGTCAACGATACCCAAAGGAGAAACGAGGAACTGGCACAGTCATAGATTGTGTTTTAAGAGGGAGATCCAGAGGATGGCAGATAACGGCCATGAGCACACAATCACGAGTCCTCATGTGGGAGAACAGCATTCCAAAGAACCATCTTTGATCTGTAACCTCATCCTTATCCCAAATAAAAGAAAGACTAAATCAAATTACTAAGACCAGCATGGCCATACTTATTCATTTAGCAGACACACTTCAATCCAACGAAAAATGCAATACAAGTAGAGTAGAAACGTGTTTTCTGTTATTTCTTGAATACTGCAATGGTTTCTGCTGTTCTGATGAAGATTTGGGAATTTAATATTTTACAGTTGTACTTGAGCAATATTACAAAATAACAGATCAAGTGGTGTGTAAAGCTCAAGTTTTGAATAAAATGACAGTGTCCAACAGCAACACCAGTGTATAATACCTTTTATCCAAGTCCAAATTGATATCAGTGTGAAATTAAAGTGATATCTCAGCTCTGTGAAATTAAAGCTACAAATCTTGCAACCACAATTAACACTTGTAATGATTGAGGATTTGACCAACTGTGGCTGTTAATAAAAGCTGAAAGACAGTTAGTATTAACAAAAGGTACACACAAGAATCTTTTTACTGTATTATTGTAGTTAATGATTATTGTACTGCTTTGATTAGTTCGTACTGTATTATCATTGAAGCAACAGGTAAGAATGCATTTAATTGATAGTGTTTTTAAAACTTTTGATTCATTAAAGAATCTTAAACAAAAATGTTGGTTTCCACAAAAAAAGGTTAAGTAGCACAACTGTTTTCAAAATTGATAATAATAATAAATACTTCTTGGTCACCAAGTGACAAAGAAGACAGGAGTAATGGCTGCATAATTCAGTTTTGCATCACAGGAATAAATTACATTTTAAAATGTATTTGAATCGTAATATTATTTCATAATATTACTGTTTTTGCTGTCATTATTATTATTTTTTTAATTTTGCCAACCCCAAACCTTTGAACAGTACTCTGTATTTCATTAAATTATTTAAAAAAAAAGCTAGAATTTGTGTTTTAGGTATGTGGGAATGACCTTTGTCACTTGCTATGAAAGGTATGTAAACTTATGGCCATCCTCCACACCTGACTCACCCTTACCTGAAAGAATAGGAACTGTTTCTCTAGCAGGGTGTCCTGTTCTTACTTGTTGTAACAAGTGCAGTAGAGGAATGGAAGTCGAAGTAATGCAGCCAAGCTTTCAGAATGAGAGATTTGACTATGTAGGTATGCACATAATTGTCACTTTGTGAATATTGCCCTGCTGGAGGGCGACTCCTTCTCACATTCCTTAACGTCTTGATCTTAATTACCTGTCGGCATGTCCAGCAAGCTTTTAAAGAGAGCACTCATGGGCTGTTTGGTAAAGCTCCATAAAAGAGAATCCCCAAGTATTTCTGCATGTTTCACAGAGAAATTCTTTTGTGAGTAAATGACTGTTTAACAAGAGGAACTGGATTTGAATGGGGGGAACAGGACGTTTACGTGGGGTGTGCCTGAACAGCTAAGCCCACCCCTGTTGCATAGCTTTTGTACCTGGAGTGGCTCCTTGCTCAAACAGGTGAGGTGGGTTTATTTGTTCCTTATCTACGATTCTCGCATTGGTTTTGCCAGACGTTAAACATTTCAGGAAGTGGCTTTGGTGCAGTCCTTCCACCAGATGCCAACAGCTACAAACAATAACTTAAGCAAACAAGTGTAAAACAACAGTCACTTTGCCTTCAATAGAATGATACCTCCCATGATAACTTGGTTTAATGCTAGTGCACTCTTAAAAATAAAGGTTCCCTAGTGATAGTTCATTGAAGAACATCCATGGATCAAAAGGTTCTTTGCATTGCGAAAAGGCTCTTCATATTATCAAAATGTTTTTTACACTAAGAAACAACAACATTTTAAGAATGGTAAACAGAAAGGATCCCAAAATGTTTTTGGACCTTTTATTTTTACAGGTGTACTGTGCATTACAAAAATGACATTAAATACTGTAGCTTTGCATTTATTGCCCCATACCTCAAAACCATTTAATATTAGTGAAATGCATATTGCTAAAGGATTATTACAGCTCAAACACTTTATAATTGTACACTTCATAATTTTAGCAAAACCAACTTATTAGTGTCTTGTTGACATCTCTTGTCCACAGGCTAAATTTAGCAGTCATTTAGTTTCAAGCCGTTCCAGGTATGGAGGTTCACTACAGCACTCATAATCAGATAGCAGTTATAGTCATAATTAGTCAGCTATCTGAATTTCAGATTTGCATATTCTTAGAAATACAGAATATTACGTTTTACAGTAATAACAGAGTGTTTTCTTTAATTTTTGTTATTGATGTCTCAACTTCAAACCAGCCTTTGGGAGAAAAGGAAAAGGATCTGAGCTGGCTGTCAGTGATGCCACTGCAGCAGTGGCCTTCAGAACACATGATGGCCATTCAGACTTGTGATTGCATTTGAATTCAGTTTCTGATTTTGAAATGAAGTAGCAAACAAGATGCACAATTGCATTTAAAATTTCAGAATAATGAAGTAGAATTAAAAGAATGTAGTCTTGTTTAAACATTTTGAAAAACAGGTTTAGATAGATAGATCTAATCAATTAACTGTGTGGAAGAACACTTCATTTCCCAGAATGCATTACCTGTGTTGAACTTCTTTTTAAATGATTTCATTTCCTCTTCCTGTCCAGTTGTCAGTTGGAAGTTGTTCTTCCCCAACATCCCTTGAAGCAATCGAGGCGTCACTGCTCATACTGTAATTCCTCAGTAGTGACAACGGCAGAATTTACCCGATCACTGATGTGCTAACAAAAGTTTTAGGTCTGATCTTTCTTTTAAAAAATCACATTCACAACATCAGCTTACTTATACTCTTTAATGAATGAATTAAGGTTACTGGTACCAGGCAAACATGCTTTGAATGGAAATTCATGCTCATTGGGGTGTAGCCTTCCATAAATAATCAGATCGTAAAGCAACTTCAAACCTAAATCGGCACATCCCTGGTGTTTTAGGTCTAATTTGAATAATTTCCATGCAAGAATAAGAACCCTGTTATGAATTACCAGTGTCTCTTTTTGTTTTCATTGCTGTGAAATTACAAGGGGAACTCCCTTCTACATCAAAACGAGAACAGTATTTTACCAGCATGTCCTCCTCCACCTAACATACCATACATCTTTTTATTCATCTTTTCATGCTTTAATTTAAAGGGAAAATATGCACTGTTTATATATATATATATATATATATATATATATATATATATATATATATATATATATATATATATATATATATATATATATATATATAATTATTATTTAACTTGTGTCAAAGAAATTCTAACTGGCTCCAGATGCAGGAATAACACTTATTTCCTCTAATGGTACAGACAAGATAAGATAAAAAAATAATAGCTAAAAATAGAACATGTGAGTTAGAATTATCTTGAAATAGCTCATCAGTCCTCTGGGAAAATAAGTCAGATGCCTGAACAAAATGGCTCGCATTCCAAGTCTGCCTTCTGCCTTTTACCTGGTTTTGTTTCTGAATTGAATTGGTTTTTGAATTGTTTCTCATAAGTAATACGTAAGGTTGAGACATGAGGAAATGTAAATGATGACGGAATTTGATTTTTTTTTTCGGGTGAACTGTCCCTTTATATTTAAAGTTCATAATCAGTAAAAAATGTTTTGAAAATAAAGATAATGCTGCCTTGTTCCAGTAATCATTGTCTGAGCAGAGAGTCCAGAGGGTTTTCCCACTGTGTCTGTCCACACACATCCCACCTATGAAAAAGTACCTAACTTGAAGATATCTGCAAAGTGTTGCGTAGAAAACGGATTCATCTTCCTGGCAATCGTCTTTTTCAAGAAAGAAGAAGAAGAAGAAAAAAGAACAGAAAAAAAGCTAACAATGTTACTTGCATTGTATGTTTTCTTAAAACTCCAAACCAGCACAAGGGCAACATGAGCTAAAAAAAACTTTATGCATGGAAAGTTCTTGATTATGAATGACTCTTGATCTTCAGTGCTAAGCAATAATTGCATCAATTACTCTCCTGTCATTATCATTCCATGGGTCCCCCTCATATTTTATGAAGTGCATATAGGCGCTTGCAGGTATCTCAGGTTTCCACAGCATGATTCTGGGTTGTTCTTGGGTAAATTCGCTTTAAACAGCAGGATAGAAATTTCAACAGTGGACACCCTGAATCTGAGAAAGAACCCAGTGACTCAAGTGTCTGTGAGAACAGGTTTGGCTGTTGAACTCTCTGTGGGTAAAATCTGAGTTAAGGTGGGAGAGGATTGTCGGGAAACTGTGGTGAGGGTGTAGGGGGTGGGGTCTTGTGTTGCATATGTGATGAGAACTTACTCAACCAAATACATGAGTGTTTTTGTTTCTTAGAAGCCACACCTGTTCATTATGAATAATAACAAGGGTTCAAATCTCACGGTCAGTTTTTTTTTTTCTTTAAGAATTACGTTAATGTAAAATAGAATGGACGATTTGCAAGCAACACATGAATTGTTGACAGTTTAATATGACTGTAAATTATTTAATGGAATGTAAGTTTTTTGACAAAAATGAACAGGAACTCAAGGAAACAAATCAGATATGTCAGCATTTGTTGTTTGCTTGCATAGGACAAAAAACTTCCCAAAATGATTGGATTCTTTTAGCAGCTCAGTAAACCTTTTTTTTGTCACAGATCTTAGTTGTTAATATTGGTAATTTGTAGATCATAAATTTAGACCTTTAAATGCTTTGTTTCAAGTCAATGAGAAATCAGAGAAATCTGTGGATCTTATAATATGACAAAACTAATTGAATTTTTATTGTGTATATTTGAATTTTGGACAAATGTCATTTAACAAATATGTATATTATGAGGCATTTAACATAGTTTTGAATAAGATTTTTTTTTTAAACTTGAATGTTAAACATTTGGAAATTTAACAACTGAATATTGTTATGGCAGAGTATTTTCAAACAGCAATTTTTTTGTTTTGAAATCTTATACTGTGGGAGTTAAATGACACTTGTTAATAATTAAAATTTACACAATACAAATTCAACTTGTTTTGTCATATTATAAGTTCCATAGAAGTCAGGCATATCTGAAAAGGAGAAATTGAGAGAATTGACTGATATCTGGTTCAGTATACACTTTTTATATAATCCCCCAAAAACCTAAACAGTCTCAATTATCAAGCCATTTTAATTTAGATTTTTTAATATGACGTCATACAGCTCAGGCCCCGCCCACAACCCATGGTACTTGGTTGTAGAAGTCAACATAAGAGTCTTAATTTTCTCCCAACATCATTCTCCCAATGAAGACGCAGTGGATTAGTTTTGTTTTAATTGGTAAAGCGACGCCGAATACACAAAAAAGGGGTGAGGGGTGAGGTGAGCAGTAACTCATTATCATTTATAGAGACATGCACCAAAACAGATCGCTGTGAACAGAGGTGTTTTTGACAAAGTAAAAAAAAAGGTTGTTCTTTTACACTACCATTGAGAAATTGTAACAAAGTATGTTGCAGACATTTCATAAATGCCCTAAAGAATCATATCAACTTGTGGGAAATGGTCATCTGATGTCCCCTTTAAAATAATAGAGGTTAAAAGTTGCCATAGAAGAACCATTTTTGGTTCTGCGAAGAACCTTTTAGAATTACGGAGCTCTGCACATGACATACAAGAAAAAAATAAATAAATTGTGCACATGATTTACTTATTCGTTCCCTCACTGTACTAAAACGTGCACATGATTACTATTGCGCTCCCTCAATTTTCTATTGCGTTGCCTCGATTTGCTAAATCGTGCACACAATTTATAAATCAATTGAACTCAATAGTAAATCGAGGGAACAGAATAGTAATCGTGAGCACATTTTAGTACATTGAGGGAACGAATTAGTAAATCGTGCACACGATTTAGCCTAATATTTTTTCCTGCATGTCATGTGCAGGGCTCCGTATAGAACAGTTTTTTTCTTCTTCTTAACATTAAGGGCATTTTAATAATCTGAAGAACCCTTTTTCTACTGTGAAGAACTTTTGTAAAAGTGGATAGGCTCCATGGATGTTAAGGGTACTTCACCAATTCCAATATAGAACCTTTGTTTTTAAGAATGTATGATGGGAAAAGGTTATACTAGGGGGAAAAAAGGGTTCTTTTAAGAATTGTTAACAAAGGTTGTTTTTTTTTTATGTAGTGGAAGTCAACATTTTATTGCATTGCTTAAAAAAAAAACTTGTGCAGCCTTAATTATTAAGAGAGTACACTATGCCACTATACAATATTATGCCATTTTTTAAAACTAATGCCAGTTTTAAGAATGCTTAGTTATTTTAACTAAAAAGGCTAAACACTAATCAACTAAATGATTTTCACAGCTGAAGTTGAATGTTTAGGTACCAGCAAAATTATTTTTTTTCCAGATAAACCTCGTTTGTTTCCATTAGAGTCTATAAAACCTGTCTGAGAGCTTGTGCTCTGCCCACGCATAATTCCTTCCTCTTTTCTGTAGCCATATTACCTGAATATATATGAATATTCTTTCAGACTCGCTCTCTAAAATAGTCCAATTACCAGCTTGGAAAAGTAATCACAAATTGAAGCGCACCCACCCACCTCTGCTTAATGCACAGCACTGAAGGTAAAGCTGTATAAATGTGGTGGTTGGTTCTAATAGAGCACTTGTTGTCTAAATGGACTCTCAGATAGACAAGTTCGTATTTTATGACCTCTTTGCGGCTGGTTAGTTTTAAAAGGGTAAGGACATGGAGAGTTTGACTCCAACACATCTTCCCAGAAATGGGAATTAAAAACACAACATACAGTTTCTTCCCTCTACATAGAGTAATAAACTGCTCCATTGTGATATTTCAGAGTTGATGGAAATACTGATTGATATGTTCGGGGCCACATATTCATATTCATTCAGAGTTTTTTTTTGTGATGTTGCCTCAAACACTGTTTGATCACTGATTGCAAACAAAGGCATATGTTTTCCATACACTGACATTTCATTGAGTCCTCACACTTTTAAAAGCATGCACTGTCTATGAGTGTTAAAGGACTGGCTTGATGAGATGCACATGGAAAACAGTACACATTTTGAGGTGACCTATTTATGATTTAATGGAGTGAGTAATCAATCCAATAACAGGGTGAGCATTGTGAAGTCATAAATTATAATTTCACATCCAATTTCCTTTTTTCCCTCAGATGACAAATCCTAACCCGATCAAGTCTCAGAACAGATTATTCTTCTGTAAGACCAGCTTGTGAAAAAAGCCAAAAGCTATATTGCATAAACAGTATCACACATACACACACAAAAAAACTATATTCACTGATAACATTACAAATATTTGCAGACCATAAACAGAAATCTATTAATTTGTTTTCACTTAAAAATTTAATTTAAATCAAGTTTTTTAATTATGCGTTAATGGAATTTAAAATGAATAGAAATTTTAATAGATATATAGTTAAGAATTAAAACGTTTTCTCTGAACAGTTTCAAGTCATTACAGTGTACATTGTAACTGTTTCTCACATTAAAAAAAGCACAAAAGGTTGGCGCTTTTTTCTTTTCTTTTTTTTTTATTAATCAGTATGATTGTGACTGATGAAGAGTTTCACTTAAACGCCTCTTGTTGGCGAGAATAAATTCTTAGAGCAACAGTATGCCAACTTTTTGTGCTTTCTCATTGATTATTTGGGTTATTTTCATTACTTTTTCTACTTAACCATAACTGAGACATGAAAAAAAAAACTGGGAAAAAAGGAAAAACTGAACTATGTGTGGGCTGACTGTGGTAGGTTGGTCAGGTGACGGCATTTTAAAGTAGGCAGTGAATGTGTGTGTGTGTGTGTGTGTGTGTGTGTGTGGTGGGGGGCCGACTTACAGAGCCGTGTAGGCAGAAAACCTTCCCTGCTCACACACGCTTACCAAGCAGCCATGGGGGTGGAGAGATGCTATGTAGTTAAACCCAAGGAAGCTTGTGGATACAACACTTCCAGCGTGACACTCGTAGAGAACGGCAAAAGCTCAGCCTCACACACACACACACACACACACTCACACTCACACACATATAACAGCAGATCTCAACAGGATACTGCAGTCAGTCACAGGCACATGAACACGGGAGGAAATGGAGTGACAAGAGAAAGGAAGACACAAATCACACTGTGCCATGTGTGCAGGTAAGATTCTTTTGAAGATTAACAAACTTTTTGAGCGAAAGCAAATGACCGGAGTTGATCTACACGACTTGAAATTTCAGATGGAATGAGAGTTTCTGCAATGATGTAAAGTTTTGGCTCAGTCTCTCTCATGCTAAAAATGTGGTCAATTTCAACTCCTCATGAATAGGAAAGAGGCGCCTCACTGTTTGCAGTGCACTGCAGTGAGAGTAGATCCTCTGTGCTGTGCAAGGCTGTTGACAGACTGGGATCTGTAATTGTTTTCTCTGTGCTGAAAGAGTGTCTCTGCCCGAATGGAATGCAAGAGACTGAAATGCAGCTTTGCTCTTTGTTCTCCGCAGTTAAAGAGGGATAAATGGCACACACACACACACACACCTATCTGCTTCTTTCCCAAAGTGCTTAAACTTGCCTGCGGGATCTCGGCTAATGCCATTATCTGCCATATTTGTTTGTGTTGTATTCCATTCTGTACAAAACCAGATCAGAGCTATCATGAGAAACTTATTGTGTTGGAGCGCGTGTGTGTGTGGGTGGATATGTGTGTGTGTGTGTGTGTGCCCTGTGCATGTGCACTCAGGAGCACATGAGTGTGTGTGGGTGTTTGGATATAGGTATTTGTGTGGGAGGGTGTAGCTCAGTGTGTGTGGGTGACCAAGTGTGTGTGTGCACAAGTGAAGTGTGTGTATATGTGAAATATTCCACCCATTTGCAGAAGGCAAGGGTTGCTTGTCAAACCAGGAGCATTCCAGTGCTTCTGAAGCGGCGCTCGATGAACTGCGAATCTCACATTTAAGAGGGTTTAGCTCAGACGGATCCCTACGAATCAATCCCCCTCGCTTCAGTGGGAAAAATCCAGCGCTCGGGCTTGTATTTCAGGTTCAGCTGGAGACGGTTGCTGTCTGCCGCCGAGGGTCTTTCCCAAAATGGGGCACAACTGGGAGGGGATACAAAGAGACCCACCTGTGGTGCTGTTAGAATCACACTGTCTGCTGGGAGGGTGAAGTGTCTTGCTGTCGTTTCCCCCGCGGGGTTGGCGATATTTTTCATTTCCAGTTCACTGAATAATGTGCCGATGTATTTAAATGGTGTGTGGTCTGGGAGGTGGTCTGATTCCATTCTTACAAATGACAAACAATGAGGGATGTTTCTATAGATGTGCCATTTACAAGTGGTGTTTAAGTTCACTCTTGCACAGAGGAGTATAAGATTTAGTGAGGACCGACTCACTCGTTAACTTGCATACTTCACCAGAAAAATCTCTGCAGGCTGCGTCATCTTAGCAAAAACATACAAATATCAGTTTTAAATGCAATAAAACATAATTATTAGTTTAGTATATATATATTTTAGATGGGTTTTAAACAGTGAGAGAAGTACTGACATATTCGTTTTTTTTTATAACTGTGTACGCTGACTCTATATCGATTCAGTTAGCAATAAGACCTGATTGGTTCGAAGTGATTCAGTCTTTCTGAACTGATTTACTCTCTGTGGCTGAAATGCCAGACTAAAGAATTAAAGAAAGAAATAAAGAATTATTTGATGTTATGTATTCATCGTTTTTCCACACAAAATTTCCTATCTAAACATTTCATATCCCTTTGTAAAGATTGCTCGACCTAAAAATTCATTAAGGAAGAGTATGTTTGTCTTCAATGAAAATCAATTCTATAGTTCGCTCTCTGAACGAGGAAAGAGGTGAGAGTTCATCTGAATTCCTTTAAGATGACATTGCGTTTAGGAATTTGAGGTCCTTGTACATGCACCAGGATTTTTTTTTCAATACTTTGCACTGAGAATTTTATAGCACATGTATAGGTAATTCATCCAGAGCAGGCTTTTAAATGTACCTCAGAATCCAAGATCAAAGAATGCAGAAACCACATGCAACATGTTGTAGAAAATATGATAAGGAATAGTTACACATGAACGGGATATAACAGGAGTGGTTATTCATTACAATATGTCTGGTCTAACTAAACAAAGGCAACATGTCCTTTAGACTATGGATAAACAAATTCCAGCCACAGCTGACTGAAATCGCAGATGATTGAAGGTACTTGTCAAGATGAGACTCAAAGAATGCATTTAGGTATTGTGCGCTATTGTCTGCATCTTAAGCCAAGTGTAACCATATACAGTACCTTGAAAAGTATGAGCACCTCTCTGATTTTATGTCTGCATTCTCCCATATCGTAACATGCTATTCATAAACAGTAAATGAATCATGAGCTGCAAGTGGGGGAAAACTGTATTTGCCAGTGGATTTCACTTGATCCACAAGTGTACTCACTGCCAAATACTACAGCTGGCAAAATTCTGTGTACAGATTTTACTTCTCATTAACTAGAAAGGCTTTTCCAAATATTTAATAGACATACTTCAGCTGGACAAGTAAAGATTGTTTTAGAATAATAGGTGCATTGAGAATAGATCACTTTAAAACATTCAACTGTTTATTTTTGCATTCTGGTTGCTGTATATGTTATTGAATCGCTTGCGACCGATATTTGAAGAGGTTAGTCTTGGAACTGATGAATGCATAAATGTTGCCAAGTCATTACTGATCATGATATAACTGAAGAATCATATCATTTTACCCTTAAAGAAATATTGAGTTGAAATAGTGCAAATTTGTTAGGAATTTGGATTTTTCTCAATAGTTAATGGAATTTCTATCAGTTTTAAACAAAAAAAATATGTGTTTTAGCTCCAAAATTCCTGTTATGTGTTAGAAAAGCAGAATTAACCTTATTTAGTCCTTTTTTTTAGGTACAGATCTTTAAAAGAAATTGCACTATTATTTAAAAGTGTATTCATCCATTTTTAAATGCAGCAACTAAATTATCAACAATTTTGTTCTCACTCTTTGTCTGATGCTAGTGTCTTCTTTTGGTTGAAGCAGCTGTGAAACTGATATTTAAAATGTTTCCATACCAGTAAAGGTTCACACTGTGCTGTGTGTGTGAGCAGGGCTGAAGAGACATGCTGCGCAGGTTATGTTTTCATATTTTTCTTTGTGCAGATGTGCTCACACTGATTAGATCGGAACAATATATGTAAGCTGCAAATGAGGTTTTTCAGAGTAAAATCATTAACAGTCATAATATTTCTCTTTATTAATAATATGGCACATTTCTCAGTTCAAAACCGATTGATTTATTGAAGCTTGATTAATTTAAGTAGTTTTGTTGGTTTACACTGAAATGGGCGTTCGATTCGTATAGCGCGTTCAATTCTGTTTTCCTAATTTAAACTTTAATTCATGTGCACATTTTGTTAGCTATTTGGACATATATTAAACAAGAATCCATTGATGGAATGGTAGAAATGTTTTTCTTTAACCCTGTCAGAATGATCAGTTGTGCAAATTTCCCCAAGTTCATCATCTGCTCATCCTTCCCTTGAAAGCCTTCTCTGAGATGTTCTCTGTGAAAGTGTGAGAGAGAATGGAAAAAACGAGACATTTCATCATAAGCCAATCTGGCACTTTGGAAATTTTATGTAAATCACTGGGCACCTCCCACAGCTGTTGTATTTCCCCCATGCATCCTTTTTGCATTCGGGACAAGGACTGAAGAAGAGTGTTCATGGTCTCTTGTGAATGAGACGATGTGGTCAGTTAGGTGAACTCCCATTGTACTTCTTTCCTGCTAGTCTTACTCTCTGGTGAAACCCCTTGTGTCTACTGTAAAAACAATTCTGCTGTTGAGAGAGGGAGGGAAAGCAAAGGGGGAACCAGATTGTACACAAAGCTCAGTGGTTTCCCATATCAATGTACACTAACAAAACTACTTAAATGAGTGAACGCATGCAAATCACTGTTTTGTCGACATGCATCTGGCATGCACTGCACTTGAAATTGAGTCTTAGGAAATGGTTAAAGGTTTTCTATGTTTCCACTGCCATAGATTAGGTCTTAAACTTTCTTTTATCCTTTAGGATATTTCGAGTGCATTGAAGTTACAACACAATTTTTTTGACTTCAAAAAGATTATGATGTCCAGATGAGGAACAGATTTCTGAACTAATATATAGTGTTAACTCAATTAAAAACAATAATCTTCAATGAGTGAATTTCAGAAACCACATCTGGGGATCGTAAGCTCATTATAAAACATCTTAATACACATGAAAGGCTTGTTTCAAATCAATTTTACCAAATGAGAATCAATCAATGAAACGCCTTTAGTGTTAACTTCCTCCTCAATTGGATTAAAGTCCCTAAACTAATTTTAGAGGAAACCAAGTACTGACATAAACACTCTTCGGTTTATGCCAATCTGGCATTTAAAAAAAACATCTTAAAGTTCCTGATGATATATAGCCTATACTCTAATAAAGTGGCACATACTTATTTATATTCAATTTTCACTATAAATGTTGTGTTGTCTGTAGGGTTATTTGGAGAACAACTTGACGTCAGATAACAGGTTCTTCAGAATAGCGTATTGGTTAATGGAATTTGTAAAACGGTGATTCCCAACCATCTCATTTAAGCACAATTGCTAGGACTATTTAGACAAAAAAAAAAAAAAAAAAAAAATATTGGGAATCCCAACATAAAAAATAAATAAATAAATAAATAAAGAAGCAGCAGCAGAGCTCGACAGTGTTCTATTTGGATTCGTAATCGGTTTATACTTCAACAAAAAAGTAGGCTATTTTTATTATTCTGTTATATATTTACATGTCACGAGTATATGAGACAAATATGTTGTTTTAAGAAGTAGACAACTTAAGAAAGCTGACATTTTACTAACTGTAGTCTAGATAGGCGCGAGACGAACAGCAAAAATTACTCACAGGAAGTCCTTTTAATCCCCGAAAGTCAGTGAATAATTCACACACAGTTTAAAGTACACATATGTTGTCCACATAACCAGAATTCTTTTTTTTAAACCTCTGTGGAATTTTAAAAAGTTGTCTAGTGGCTTCGGGCTTATTTTTTTAAAATGTACAGTTATTTCGACATGAAGAACAACAAAATGTACTGACAAAATCCCCTTTGAATCTACTGTTGAAATCTTTATCATCTGCCTACAAATGAGAGTTATGAGGACGCAGCTGTTTTACCCCTTTCTGTTCTCAGAAACATACAAGTTCAACGTAGAAAAATGATGTCATCTCAGCATAGGACTTTCGCCTTTTCTGCATAAAAGTCTTTTTCTGATTTAGAGTTTCCTCAAATCGTGTGCATATATATTATAGGCCTGCCTGCAGTGCGTTATATCCCCGTTATATCCCCGTGCGAAGGGACGGCCCCAGCAGAGGGGGATTTCTGAACTGAGTGCTGGTTAGTGAAGTCAGCAGCATTCATGTGAATGGGGCAGCAGTGGCATTTCCAAGTCATTCGGCATGTTAATGCACAACGTGAAAAGTCGGCCGGCGCAAGGAAAATGGAAATGACAAGTAGATGAATGAAACATGCGATGATGAACATGAAGTGTTTCTGCATTCGCTACGGAGCCGTACTTTCATTTTGTCGACCGAGCTCATTTTTTTTATGCCTTTCTTTCTTTTTCTCCTGGACGCAGAGAAACAGATTGTCCGCTATCAGCGGTGATGGTGCGCGGAGGAAAAACGCGAGCATGCAGCGAAGTCAAACAAAAGGTGCGTCCTGTGTCTATTTTATTATATTGTGCCATAAGCTGCATATTGTGCATCCTTAATAAGCATTATTTGGCATTTGCTTAATTTTTATTTCATTTTGAATAGCATATGGTCAAACTATAACTTCAATGCCACAAATATGATACCATATGTGATAATTAATTTGAAAAGAATACTTGTTTTTGCTGCTTTATGCATTTATTTTGCTTTGTGTTTAAAACCTCGAACTTACAATGCCGCATCCA
The DNA here is from genome assembly GCF_003368295.1 of Carassius auratus. Lineage (NCBI taxonomy): Eukaryota > Metazoa > Chordata > Actinopteri > Cypriniformes > Cyprinidae > Carassius > Carassius auratus. Next base: position 1,604,078 of record NC_039251.1, read on the forward strand.
CGACACACACACACACACACACACACACACACAGAAAGAGAGAGAGAATGCTGTAGCTACAGTGTGTGTGGTATCTGACAAATGCATTTTATAGAGAGAGCGAGAGAAAGAAAGACTGAAAAAGTGGTTTAATGACTTGTCATAAGTTACACAGACGTTTTATTTCTATATTTTTGTTATTTGGTGTAAGGGCCATTTGGTTGAGGGTGATGTATTCTTTTTTCCTCTTCTTGAAGTGAGGTAGGAGGGGAGGGCTTGTGAACTGAAGAAAAGGAAATTCTTGTGTGTGTTTTGGAATGCTGTTGCCCCGGGGGACTGAAAGAATTGAGTTGGGGAATAAGAGAGGGGCGAGTTTAGAGAGGGGGAAACAAGGGGGGACACATTTCCCCTTTCCTTTTTTTCCCCCCAAATGACAAGGATAACACCACTGCCTAAGAAGAAGAAGTGCAGTGGCCGGACGCCTGCGAGTGGAATGAACGGACACATTATGTACATGGATTCAATGAACCCGCTCACCCCAGCACCCTTCATCGCCCCTGTTACGCACCCCTAAACCGAAGGGATTGGAATCTCTGTGTTCATTATTAATTACTAAACTAGTGCTAATAGTACTACTGAAACAAATGAGATGTAATGCTCTAAGTATACAATTAAAATGATTTGTGCATCTGTAACTACTTTTAATTAGTCTACTTTTAACTGTCCAACATTTTTTTTTATCTGTGTCAGCCAAATGATGTCATGCACCCACAAATCATTAATCTAATAGCCTTAAAATACCTGATTAGTGTGAATTTGTACTTTTTGTTTCAAATATTTTCCATCAGGGGGCACACACGAGACATACCGTGATATAAGTGTACAGAGGGTGATAAGAAAAAATTATATGGAAGCAGTATTAAAAAAAAAAAAAATTCCAATCCTGTTGGTCATATGTACATTTGATATTGTAAAATATGGCCACCAGCTTATGTGTAACAATAGCTGCTGTCTGAATGCTGACAGGCAGCATTTTTAGCACCAGATATTGTCTCCGACTGATATAGATTATTTCTCAGTAAACCCAAGTAAAAATATAATTAAAATTTTCGGCAAATGGTTCGTCTGATCAGTTACAAAGTAGTGCATTAACAGAGTCGTCTTTGTGCTGTCAGACATGCCAGAGAATTTTCTTTTCGCCCTCAAAAGTGCTGTTAATGGATCCAGCACCTCAATTGGCATAATGATAAGGATGTGAATGATTCATACCGCTGTATATTTCAGTTAAGTACCCCAAAGTGTCTTAAAAGGGCTTTCCTTTTATAGCAACGGCTGTATAATTGCCACATTTTCGTCTTCTATTAAACAATAGTATTTTAAACCTTTTATCCATAGTGTACATTTCACTGTTACAGGGGTTATAATTAATATAAAATGTGTGATTATTAAAAGGAAGAAATGACGTGATTATTTATGTGATTTGAGATTGTTTTGCAAGTTGAAGCGCTCATCTCTGGAGATTATTTGAGTTGTGATGAAGAATGGCTGTTGGTGATCGCCCACACGCAAATGTGAAATATTCTAATGAGCAATCTGTCTCACTTGAGTGTCATCTAGCTGGTCCGTTTCAACAAAATGTTCCTTCACAGTCCTGAAGGGTTTCATTTGAATTGGACATGTTATACAACATAATATTGGTCTATGATGGCTGGAACGGTTTTGGGAGTGATTTATCAATTTTTAGTTTTAGCATTATGATGTGGCATTATAAAACACTTCCTTCTCTTTCTGATTTTTCTGTAGGGCCTCAGATGAATATTCCTGAAACTGAACAGGATGGACTTGCTAAAACCAAATCACGCACTCATCCTGCACCGGTAGGTTCAACGCTTTCTCTTTAGTGTCTTTCTTAATGGTGAGTGAGCTGCAGTGGGCATTTTTTGAAATCGACAGACTCTGATGGTGTGCTTTAGAAAGTTTAGGTGATGATTGGCAGGTGCCAGACTTGATCCTGGGTCTGTGAGAAGAGTGAGATCAATGCACGGCAGGATGCTGTGCTGAAAAGAAATGTGGTCAATTGTTTCAAAAGAAAAAAAGTTTGAAAGAAAGGGATGCAGTGTATACTCCAAAAAGATTCAGTAATTTACATGCACGCGGCGCGGCACCTACGTATAGAGGATAATAGCCCACACATTATCCTGAGTGCCGTGGTTCTTTAGATCTGAGGAGATGACATCATAAAATGCTCCCTCGATGTGGGCTCAGCTCGTGGGTAGAAGAGGTGTATGTGTGCAGAGGAGTAGAGAAAGTGAAAAAATAAGAGACAGAATGATCATCTCTTCCTTTCTGTAAAGCCCGTAGGCTCCAAGCCCAGCATTTTCACACCCACTCTCTGGTTTGTGTGGGTGTCTGAGTGGGCAGCAAACTTGTGACTCATACTTGTTCAGACCCACACAGGGGCAACTCCTCTCTTCTCTTCTCTTCTCTTCTCTTCTCTTCTCTTCTCTTCTCTTCTCTTCTCTTCTCTTCTCTTCTCTTCTCTTCTCTTCTCTTCTCTTCTCTTCTCTTCTCTTCTCTTCTCTTCTCTTCTCTCCTCCTCTCCTCTCCTCTCCTCTAACTCACATGTGTTGTAAGACTGGCTTTTGATGTTAATAATGTGGAGCTGAATAATCGATACACTTATTTATTTTCATCTAACCGATGACACATCATCGCCTCTGCTCAACCTGTGACTAGTATCTTTTTTTTGTGCTCTTTCAAGAGAGTAGTATTACACATGAATGATGCAGTGCCGTGAGTCATATGTCAAAGATTATTGTGTTCACTCTCTTTTAGTCCTTATTTATACATCGTTTTTCAGACAGAAGACTTTTGTTTCCCTGACAAAGCTGTGAAGTCTCTATATTTCCTTCATAAAGTGCGCACGGTTACCATCTCTACACTAATCAACTAAAGACCAACTCAAAACTTATTTTGTCAGCTTCACCACCACTGAGGCTCAAGTAGCCCTTCAGTGACACCAAAATGTGTTGCTTTTGACTCATCGGTGTTGAAGAAATCAACATCTGGTGTTTTCAGAGGCTATTTGTGCTATTGTCTCTTCCCCACAAATTGACACGGCCTGCACATATTTATTTATTTATTTTTACCTGAAGTGAAACTAACTGAAAAAATAAAAATAAAGAAATAAATAACATGAAAGTAATAACATTAATTATTAATGACCTGATATTTTTATTAGGGCTTAATATTTCTTAACAAAAATATCAGGATGGTCAGTATTTAATCTTTTTTATTATGCATGCAGTCCGTACTCATAGACGTGGACTAAAAGTCTCAGGTACCCCGGTTGGTAATCTTTGATCCAGTTAAAGTTGTCATTTATCAGAAATGATATTTTGAATGTAGCATGGGGATTAAATAGTTCTACTCCTCTTAAATAAGTCAAGACTATCTTCTAAAAAGACTACAGACAGTGAATTCTTTGATATAATTACAGTTAACCTAACGTATGCTTAAAAACCATTGTGTGACGGCAGACAAAACATCGGCAGAGAATCACTGTGGATCAGAGAAGTCCTTTTTTTTTTTTTTTTACCATGAATCACACGCGAGGGCAAAGGCGGACAATACAGGAGCACCAGGAAGTCTGCAGGGGATGTGTGACGGCGGACTGTGCACCCCTCTTAAATTTAAGACAAAGGAACATAGGCTGGGACTGTGGTAGACACCCCTAGCGTCCTCCAGGCTCGTATCAGCTCCGTCGGCGGCAAATGAGCCAGATAAAGACGTGTGTGCTCCGGAGGAAATGAACCCTGCTGACCCGTAGCCCTTTAAACAGCTGGAGAAGAGCCCCAGATTCTCTCTCTCTCTCTCTCTCTCACTTTTTTATGTCATGTCTTCCCTCCCGCACTCACTCCCAAATTGGCTCTCGTTCTGCTCGATCTTCCAGTCCAAGGTTACTCTCTTTCCCCAAATCTCTTGATCTCTCTCTCAGAGTCTCCCTTTCTCCATCACCCTCGCCGTTGTCCAGCACGATCCCGGGCCAGAGTAATCAGTCCCGCCTTTGATTACGCCACTCTGCCTTAGCGAGGAATGTATTGAGGGAAACTTTATCAGCATTGTATAACATCAGCAGTTTCTCTCCGGCCCTGAGATAATTGAAGGTGGTACTCCAGGAAGCCCTGAAAGAGCCCTTGTCTGGGCCGGGGGAGGCCGGGCGCAGAGGGTGGGCGCAGGAGGGTGGGGGGCTGGGTGTGAGAGCAGGAAACCCTTCTTGGCATAGAATGGAATGTTTCAAAAGAACGTGTTCGGAACTTCCAGGACGAGGGCGTCTGCCGCTGCACTGCTGGTCACTCTCCTTCGCTGGAGCGCTGGCTCTGGAGAGGGGGGCGGAAAAGGGAAGCAGTGGCTCTCCTCTCCTTTCGTACTCTCTCTCTCACTGGTGGGCCAGCCCACTCACAGGATATACGCAAGGGGGAAACGTGGACCAGAGCGGATGGGGTCACCGTGGCGCAAGGCGGGGGTCCAGCATCCTGAATTTATAGGGACATCCAGAGGCGGCAGGCTAAGGGGACGAGGGCTCCTGGGTGTGTGTCAGTGTGAGCGTGAGCAGTTAGTGTGTGGGCAGCTGAGGAGGAAGAGAAAAGACGTGGGTGTTGAGGGGGCGAGGACAGAAGAATGCTTGAGAGAGCGAGAGAGAGAGAATGAGGGAAAGCAACAATCTCCGCTGCTTTTCATCTGACACCTTTTAAAGGGCCAGCCAAGGGGTGGAGAAGGAGCCAGTCGGGCTCCTTTTACCGTATCTCACGGTTTCCCACCCAGCATCCACCCAGACCCCTGCAAATGGGACAGGAAAGGCATAACATCGTACTTATTAGAAGACTGATTTATTGCTCACAAAAGGAAACGCTTCGTTATTGTTCCTTCGAAGTCAGGCATCTTTATTTTATTATATCTTTATGTTCATTTATTAAAACAAGTACACAGAAACAGTGTATAGCATGTGTTACTAACATAGAGTTTTGTGTGCAATAAACAAAGAAGTATTGCTAATATATACACTACTCTCTAGGATCAGTAAGATATATATATTTTTAAGAAATTACTACCTTTATTTAGTAAGAACGCATTAAATTGGTCAAAAGTGAAAAAGACTTTAACATTGTTATAAATATTTCAAGTAAATGCTGTTCTTGAAATGTGATTAAAATAAAACATGTTTCTACTGCTCCAAATTAGAATCATATCTGAAGAATGTAGCACTGAAGATTGGAGTAATGTCTGCAAAAAAAATAAAAAAATTAAAATAAAAACAACAGCTTCGCCATCACAGAGGTACACTTAAAAATTTATTTAAATAGAAACATTTCTTTTATATATAATATTTCACAATATTGCTGTTTTTACAGTGTTTTTAACCATTTAAATGCAGCCTTAATGAGTGTAAGATTTCTTTTCAAAAACAAAAAAAATTCTGCTTAAAATAATGATTCACAGTACAGTAAATGAATCAGATGTTGTTTCAGTTGATTCCTCAATTCAGATCAGCATGATTCTTCAGACAGATTCAATCTGGTGACTGATCTTTTTTGGGGGAATCAGACTACACTATTCACGCTGTATCTTTTATACTATACTCGTTCCATGTTATTTGTAAAGACATTTCTTGCCATTATTTTACAGCACACACTCTTTTTATTGCATCACATTTAGTACCAGTTTCACGATTCAGTCCGAGCACAGAAGTTTACAAGCACTTCCGTCACATACTGAAATAAATCAGTCACATGATAGAGTTCCTCAACCATCGTGTTTCATATTAGCCACTCAGTCAGACCGAAGTGAAAAATGAAGATTGCCTCCGTGTATGCAGAAGAGTCCCATTGTTCTATGAGCCATCTCCAACAGTCACAAAGTGTCAGACAATTATAACCACAGTTGTAAGGCTAATCATTAATAGACTGTTCGTTTCCTCAATAGGAATGTTTCACATTCCTGGATCAGGGTCAGATTCGCCTCCACTCACCGGCTCAATCCCTCATTGTCTTGTCAGCTACAGTATGTCAAACAGATGGTTGGCATGGTTACAAGGTATCTGGGTGCACAGTCTTGTGCCTTTTTAAAAGCTGCGTCTGCATGCTGGTGAAGTGATGGAGGAAGAGCGCGTGAATGCATGTAGCGGAATATATCAAAAGCACGCAGGGCTATCTGCAGCCGATAAGATGCATGAAGTCATGCCTTTGTGGCATGACAATGACATCACAGCTGCGTCCCTGCATTTTTTTCCCCTGCCCGCCAGCAGCCACCTAATATAGGCATCCAGTGCCTGGGGCCAGACTGGCAGAGACCCGTGTGGCGGGACCCGGCAGGCATGCACACGAGCCACGAAACTGCGCTCTGGGAGGAGGGAGCGTGAGGTGGCAGCACGTCACCCTGACGTCTCTCAAACGAATTCCAGTGTGGCTCAAGCGAGCCGAGAACACTCATGTGATTTTGGCCCATTGACACAAATGAGGGCAATTTGTTGCCTCTGTCACCATGAATCCTCAGTGTGCCTTAGGATTGATGTGGTCACCTGATGTTGGCAGCTGCTGTACCCATTGTGCAAACCACTCTGGATGAGTCTGATTACAGCATGGGTCACTTTTAACCTACTGAGATAGAGCCTTTTGTTTTGCAGGTGATGCTCAATGCATATAAAATGATGAAAAATTTGCTTTTGTTTGCAGTAAGACATGTTTTTTTTTTAGTTTAAGTCAGTTTCAATGTCATTTAAAGTAGTAATAATAGGAGCAATTACTTGCCAAATTGATTTAATCTATTGAATAGTGGCAGTCTTGTGTTCCTTCTAAATCGGTCTTGACCCCTGTCTTGCGTCAGGTCGTGGTTTATCAGGTTCCAGTGAGGTTGCGGAGGACGGTATTGGTAGGCTGGACGAGTCTTTCATCTTTACATTTATGGTGGTGTTGGCAGTCATAGCTCACACCTTTTACACCACAGCAATGTGAAAAATGTAAGGCTATTTCTGTGTTCGGTATGGTTGTTGTCATCATTATGTGCTTATAGACACAAGCCCCCCAGCTCAAATATACTGCATGTAATATATGACTGGGATTCCAATAAAACAAACAAGTAAATGGTTTAAAACATGGTTGGCATGGTTGATTCCGAATTAGTATCTTTTTTTGTTTTGTTTTTGATGTCTACAGTAGGGTAAAGAAACAGAAAATGATTTAATGCTAAAGTGACTGGGTTTTCAAAGTTTCAAGGCACATGGTAGGTTTAAATTGAAATAGTGAAATGACAGCATGTTACAGTTTAGGATGAGTTGGATAATGTTTAAATTCATTCTCTGCAATATTTGAAAACAACAATTATACATACATTTTGATGAAACATATAAATAAATATAATGTCAATTTAAATATATTTTTGTGCCATTTCTTCTATGTATTCGCAGGAAGTTTTCCCCCCTTATTTAAAGTTGTTCAGTTGAGTTGATATCTAAGGTAGCACTTAAGATAATTTCTTTAAGTAGGAACACCGTTTTTAAATTCCTTTTCCAAATGAAAGGACTGGGAAGCACATGGTTGCAACAACAATCGCCCCTGCTTGCCCTGTGATTACATTGTAATGTCACTGACTCATAATCTCTCAACCCACTGACAACAAAATGAGCGAGAACAAGTTAAATTGTTCGCAAAAAAAAAGTAAAAAAAGGCAAAGCAGCATGTTGACGCGTTACGATGTGTGATTCATCGTAACCTCCTCCCTTCTATTGGAACACACGCTGTCTGTACTGTGGTCAAGCTCAGTTTCACCATGCAGACTGACACAGCAGGAGCTTGAACACTTTACCAGTGTTGTGTACAGATTGCTGTAAAGAGATGGGGAACGCAGGAGGAAGATACGTAGACTAAAGGCAATTTATGCATACAACTTCACTGACCTACATCATGTCTTCATGTCTCAAATCACAGATATTTGTAATTCCAAGAGATTCATGTAAAATCTATAAACTATGTACTGTATAAGTAACATAAAGTGGCGCTTGCAAATATGAAACTGCTAATAACTGATTTTTTCTATTTGACACTTTTCTGATTCAATATATTTATTTACAATTATTTTTACAATCTGAACTTTTGTAACCAGTGTCAAAAGTTTGCTTAGTGACTTTTTAAATATAAAATTATTTTGTCAAAAACTAAATCCTAAAACTTGCTGTTTATTTCCAGGTTTATATAATGACAAAATTCAGGAGTAAGAAGTAGTAAGAATAATAGTAAGAATAATTTGATAGCTTGGAAATCAAAATGTTTGGAAATGATCAAACCATTAGCTAATCTTTCTCATTGAATAGCTTGACTAAAAACTCTTTCTCCGAGTCACATAGGAGACCTATATTCCCCCTTTTCGCTTCTTATGACTGATCCTCATTTGAGCATCCTGTAAAATCAGGGGCGGTTGAAGAGCCGGTGGGTCGTCAGAGGGGCGGCAGCACTGGCCGACTGTCCTCTGTGTTTTGTAAATGGGCAGTAGGGAAGCACAGAGCTGTGCTGTGTTACTCAGGCAGCGGGGGTAAAATACAGGACTTGTGCAAGCTTCCACGCGGCGTGGTTCACGGCACACGGAGATGACTCACTATTCTCTTGGTGACTAACAACTAAAATATGGCAGTTTAAAAGACGTTTCAGTGGTGCTCCAGTTCCATAGAGCTGTGGAGAGAGGGAGATGGGCAGGTACAGTTGTCATTTCTTCCAACTCTCTCCATATCACTTTATTTGGTTCTTTCTTTTATTTCACTGGAAAGGTGATGCTCTGAAATATTAAACAGCCGAGTGTCCCTCTATGGTGTTGGGTTTCCCACAGCTGATGAGAATTCAGGTACTTTCTCCAAGATGGAGAATTAGGGGTTTATGAAGACGATGAGCCGGGATGAGTCAAAGCAGTGTTTCTGATATGCTGGAACTGGATCAAAAAGCAGTCATTTCATTCTTAGCACGTTTTCATAAATTAAACGCTGAATTTGTACTCAGTTGAACTTATGTTAGTATATAAGAAATATAAGCTTTTAAAAAATAAACTCTTGGAGTGAAAAAGAAGTTAGTTTCCCTAAAAACTTCTTATTTACAAAACTGTTTTATCCAGTTGTCTCAGTTATAAATGTGAGTCTGCATAATATCAGTTTTATGAGACTTTCTAAAGGCTTGTTTTACGTTGTCACAAACGGCGTGCTTGTTTGACATTGGTGGACCCGTTTAGAAAAGCGTTTAGACTGGTTGGTACGTGAGCGAATTCTTCACTGAAAGACACTAACTAATGTTCCTCAGTCACATAAGTAGGGGAGTTTCCTGCTCCTGCTCCTAGGCGTTTTTCACGACTGCCGGCTTTTCTCTCTCGCCCTTCCTCCCTTTCGCTCTCCCCCTTCTTTTTTTTCTGAATGGGTGTCCTCTCTCTAACCTCTCAATTCACAGCAGCATTGAAACAGGACACTACCCTGAACACTGATAGGCTGCGGGAAAATCGCTCAGCCCCTCAACCCAACACTATAAGTACACTGGCAGTCCGTCTCCAGTGTATGACTGACTGTTTAGAGAGTGAGAGAGAGAGAGAGAGAGAGAGAGAAGGAGGGGGCGGTAGAGAGTTTAAATTCAGTGACAGTGATAACAATTATATTATTCGTTCTCCGCTGAAACAGGGAAGCACTATCAGACTATGTGGCACACTTCCTCTGTCTCTATCACTTTAAGAGTGTTACTGATTAGTCGCTAAAGAATGCGAGTGGAAAAAAAGAGAGAAAAAGGGACAGAGGCAGAAGGGAGAGACAGACTGAGAGCGTTCGAGCCTGGAACTCATATGGAGAAGACTGATAATACTGAGCTGAGTAGAGTTTTGTTTTATTTTCCAGCAGTTCGGAGACGTTAATGGAGCTCTCACTCTCTCTCTGTGCGTGTGTGTGTGTCTGCGGCTCCTGAAGACGAAGGGGGAAGTCGGGGACCCCAGCGCTCAGCCATCAGGAAATACTCTTTTCACCCAGACAGAGTAAGTCAATGAGAGGGGAAAAAAGACAGAGAGCTCTTGCTACTAATGGATATCATATGGTGTGCTTTAAAACTGAGAAATTGTTTGCAGGTTTTCGATAACTAAACTGAGAAATTAGGAACCGTTTGAAAGTGAAATATACGATGTGTGTGTGTGTTTATATATATATATATATATATATATATATATATATATATATATATATATATATATATATATATATTTGTGTGTGTGTGTGTGTGTGGTGTGTGCGTGTTAACTTCATATGGATAGGACTGCCATTCATTCCACGTGCTTTCATTTTCATCTGTGTCACATGATGGAACTTAACTGAGGAAAATTGACGTGTTTAAACCTAACCGAAACTAATTACCGAGCTGATATGGAAAATATCTCATTTTTATCAGTGTCGCTAATGTGTTGAAACGCTGTTTTTGGCTAATTCTAGTAGCTGTTCTCCAAATACCACATGTGGGTCCTTTTTGAGAAAGAGTTGTCAATGTGCCTGTTGGAGCCTGAGAACATATTTTGGGGGTTTCCCCTGGGAGAGCGGTTGTTGCGTTCCACCAATGAGAGAGCGCTCTGTTGCAGCTATGGCTAGCGAGCACAGAAGGAAGAAGAATTTATAGAGAGTACCCTACACAATGCTGCTTCTTATGAATGGAGCGTGTGAGTATCACTTCTGATTGGCCGGCTGCTCTTGGGTAATCAGAGGACACATTCTCTGGTTTGCCGGCCGGCCCACTAGTGGTCAGCTTGTGGGTAGAATCACCGGTGTTTAGATTTACCTTCTATGTCTTCTCAACCAGCTGTTGTTGCAATATTGGGCAATGAAGGCAGAGTGTTTGTTCGTACCGTGTAGATATATTTGTAGTCATATTTTTGAGGCTGTGTGTCAGTACATAGAACAAAAAAAAACTGCTCAGGGACTGCAGATGTTTATCTTAGTCAATGGCCAATCAGAATGTGAGAGAGACACTACATTCAGCCCTATGCCCAGCTGTTGTCCTTCAGGATCTACTGTACGAGAAATGACCTTCAAAGGAGTTGAGTTGAATTATTGATTATGAGTCAGAACTATTTGTTGTTGAATGTAAATGTACAAAATTAGCATGTAATGTTTAATCATCTAGTTCAAAATAAATGAAAGGAAATGAAACCTTGATTTTAATAAAAAAAAAAAAAATACATTTATATATTTAGATGCATTCAATTGATAAAAAATAACAGTAAAGTTATTTATGTTACAAAAGATTTCCGTTTCGAATAAATGCTATTCTTTTAACATTTCTATTCATCAAATAATCCTGAAAATATTTAGCAGCACCTCTGTTTTCAACATTGATAATAATGAATAGTTTCTGCATGTTAGAAAGATTTCTGAGGGATCATGTGACCCTGAAGACTGGAGTAATGGCTGCTGAAAATGTAGCTTTGGAATCATAGGAATAAATCACATTTTAAAATATAAAACAGTTATTTTAACTTATATAATAATATTTTGTAATATCTAAAATATTTCAGATATTATTTTCTATCAGTAATCTAAAAGTTTTCAGGTAGGAGAAATAAAGATTTGTTCTCTTGATTTCCGTAGCATGCCACTAACTCTTTCTCCCAGTCTATCTAGGTTGCTGCAGACACAGGAAGTGTAGTTAAAGTCCCTTAAACAGTCACCTCACACACTAACCTAATTATTTTATTGCCGACTATACACAGGCGGAAACTTCCGGTAAACTACTGCAAACAATAGCTACCCTAAAATTAGATTTCAAGGCTACCTGCCATCATGTAAGGCCCTGACAGGAAGTGAAGTCGAAGGATGTTGGGCGTTGGGTGTGGAGAGGGTGTGTGTGTGTGTGTGTGTGTGCATTCGAGACTGACGCCTCAAACAGCCGAAGTGAATGTGCTGGTCACACATTGACCCCTGTGCTTGCAGAAGGGTGCAGCGGTAGAATCTACGCCCACCAACATGCTCATGCATCCTCCGTGTCTTTGTGTTTCTAAAACTATACGAAAAATACCACTCCCTCCAGTTCTCATGCCCACCCAAGGAAGTCTGGCTTAAAGGGATTGTTCACCTAAAAATGAAAATTATGCCATCATTTACTAACTATCATGTCCTTACAACCCTGTATGACTTTCTTTTTTTCTGCAGAAAACAAAAGAAGATGCTTTGAATAATTTTTTGTCAATATAATGAAAGTCAGTGGGGTCAGTATGTTCAAAATATGTTCTTTTGTTTGCAATTAGTTGAACGTAAATGATGGCAGAAATTTATGTTTAGGGTGAACTATGCCTTTAAGCTTTATTATTACTTTTTTTAATTCCTTGCGAGGTAAGAATTTGTCCTTGTATTCACCAGCATAATCCTGGTGAACGATCTGGGTTTATCGTATCACAGTGCTTCCGTTGTCTCTAAATTGTGCATGATAGTGTATTGCAATGCGCACAAGGTATTAAGATGAGATGATAAAGTGTTAGTTTATCAAGACGTCTTGCCAGCTTTTGCATAAATGCCATCTCAAGGCTGAAATGAATGTGAGGATGCTTCTCTGATTTCTAGGTCATGCTTTTTCAAACAGTTAGAGTTTCAGTGGCAGTTGTGAATCATCAGGTGGCTTTTTAGAGGAAGAATTGACAGACTTTCACTCCCTGTAAAAGGGAGTGGTGGGAGTGACTAGTGTGGGGAGCCACTGACACGTTCCACCCATGTCGAGTGCTTTCGCATCCATGGGTGTGTACCGGCACCATTTATGTCACTGCACGACACAACCTTGAGATACCTGTCATAAATGTGCTACAGAGTCAGTTTTGTCAGCTTACGTAAGCATTCTTACTATACTATCTTGTGCTTATCTATTTAAGCAACAGCACAATTCTCTCTCAAACTCAAAATCTGGTCTTCATAAGTCAGACTTCCTGTAAGAGACTTGCTTTTGTTCCCAGCTCTGTCTCCATGCCTCCCTGCTCCTGATGTAATGAAAGCTGCAAATAGACGTAATAGAGGGAGGCAGACAGATAGAAGGTGTGTGAGTGACGTACACACTCAGGTAACGGCAAAACACCCACACCCAGCGCTTCGTGTATCCGTGCCCATATATGGGCAGTGTTTCCCCACCTGGGCAGAGTGCAGGCAGAGCACTGAATTCCAATAAGCGATGAGTGTAGTACGTGTAGCAACACGTCATGGAAAATGAGAATCAATGGCGATCACGCCGCTTCCTCTCTTTCTCTTTTTTGTTCAGTGTTTCCAGTGTCCAATCAAGGTAAATTATGAAGCAGGTATCAGTCTGTCCACAGCTAAATGCAAACCATTCTGTTAGCAAGGTTCTACACCATTAAAGCAGCATTGAAAATGTCAGTTAAATCCTAAATACATAAATATAGCCATGCAGCACCACACTGCACATTCTTTCATTTCTGTAAATATTGTATAATGAATTGTATAACTAATTTCATTTTTTTTTTTATAAATTACCCATAGTTACACACACTAATAACTCATCTTTGAAATGAAACAATTTAATTTACTTAATACATTATATTTCAAATACATTCTTATATTAATTTTTATTTTTATCATTTTTTTTTATAAAATTTTTTTTTTCACATGGTGGACATTTTGTGTTGCTGCATTGCAATGTTACTCTTTTTGGCAGTATTGAACTTCCTGTCTGATCCTATATTGTTTTAATAACAATTTGTAGAAAAATAGGTCTACTGACAGCATGTATAGCAGAGAAGCAGAGCAGCCCAGCTTCATGCCCTGGAAGACTTGCATCCAAACTCTTTATGGCCTCTGAGATCTATGCTCCGGAGTTGAGCTGGTTCGCATCTCAGCAGCAGGGTTAGTGCACTCTCAAACAGAGCGAGTATTATAGCTATTTTAAGAGCGTTGTGTTGCCTTAATAGAGAAGAATTTATCGGCCCTCATTTAGGTGTAATGCTATACACTTCACTGTTTCGAGAGCGGGACCGGGCCAAGGGCAGTGCTGGGAGTAGTTCGAGTTAGGGAATAGAAGGCTTTTGCTCTCCAGGCCAGCGTGTGAGTGGGTGTGCTGTGGACCAGACTCCTTCTTTCTCTCTTGATCTTTCTCTCCCTTCTCACTCGAGCCTTGCACTTCTGCCAAGGCCTTGTAAAGGGACTGTAGGCTCTGTTGTGTGCCAGCTCTTTCCCATCAATACAGCCCTCTGGAAAGAGTCTCTCGCTTCTCTTTACCGAGAGTCCAGTGCAGAGCTTCCAGTGGTCTCCGAATGGCAGGAAAGCGTATGCGTGCGGCTTTTCGTGCGTATGGTAGTCTTGCGTGAGACTTCACCATCCTCCTCAGAGTGCTTAGGGATCGCCTTTCACTTCAAACCTGACCCATCTGTAGGGCTTCACTCTAATGGGACCTGCATTACAAGCCATAAAACAAATGGACTTCCCGCCTCTGGAGTTGGTCAGGTCTTGGCAAAAAGGGGAACTCCTAGTGCAATGGCAGCATGGCAGAAACCTCTCACCTTCCCTGAACTCTTCGGGGAAATGGAGCCTCTTTCACTGATCCAGTCTCTCAATGGTTAGTGATGTTTTAGAAGCCGGTCAGAACCAATTACGCTCACCCTCCCGATGGCAGACTGAGCGCCCTTATCTGATCTATCCCTCAAGCTAATGGAATTACACATTGATTCGTAGAAAGTTGGTAGAAAGTGGAGAGCTGACTCTTCCCTCCCACAGTAAGGGGCAAGTGGGCTTAGGGGAAATGAAATGAATCTCTCTTACACCTATCACAGAGCCAGGGCCAAACTCTCCATGTACGATCATATCACCGAAACCCTACTGAGGTTGATTATCAACACTAGGCTACCCAGACGCAATCCCATGATACAGCATGGTTACTTACTCTAAATCGAATTAGACTTTTAAAACCAGCCCTCCCGCTTTCTCAATGACAGGAGACCACCTCTTCGTGAAAGTGATATCTTTTTTGTTTTGAATGAAGCCGAGACCCGCTCACCGCTTGTTTTCAATACCACCACATTTATAGCAAACAGCCGGTATTGACAGAAAGCAGTCCAGACTTCTTTAGAAGCATTGCCCTGTGTCGGTTGGAGGTCAAAGGCGGCAAGGACTAAACACAGCCAGAGCCTTTAGAAGAAAATTGATTTTTGCTGTAAGCCGGCTGTTAGACAGATCACCTTAAAGATCCAAAATAGTTCTGCTAGTAAACTAGGCAGCCTTTTAAGTGATACTGAAATGTTACAGGGATGATTCTAAAAGTTTTGAATCATTCTTCACTTATTGATTCTCTTGTGCTCTCCTAAAAAAACAGACTGGCATGTACAAATAGAAGCACACACACACACCCTCTCAAACACTTGCTTGGGTTCCCCTCCTTCCTCCTGTGCTCAGGGCTGCTGCGGGTAATGATTCAGTTCCTGTTTGGTTGCCGACCACGTTGACAGCATTCTGGTCAGGGGCTCGGCTGCTGCTCCTCTCAAAATCTGGATGTGGTCAGGCCAGTCATCTCCCAGGCAGCCAGGAGGAAACCCACATCAACTGAAACTAGCTGGGGCTCCAGGAATAGCCCAGCTCAGGGAGGTTACCCTGGCAGCTTCCTCTCTGCCCTTTCTCCTCCCCTCCAATCTTCAGCCTCCCCCTAAAAAGACAGCCCTGGCAAACGTCTTGTAAATAGTGAGTAGTACAAGTAGAGGCTCATCAGTTCTGGTTTTGGACCTGCCCCAGTATCTGGATCTGCATCAATAAACACAAAGCCTGCTGTGATCTGGGCTCTGCCTGCAGTGAACGTCTTCATTAGAGATGATTGATCATTATCATTAATGTTGCTGAACATTTTTCATCAAAAGCGGCGCTATATAAATCACATTCACTTTTTGATTCAGTTTTCATTATGGAGCCGAGAGAGACATCACTCTCCTTGAAATATTGCTTTGGAGTTCTCCTCGAGGCTTTGACGAGTTGTAACTTTGATGCCTGTTCATAAGGCCACCTAAAGGCCCTCACTTTTCAAGAAACATCATGAATTTACCTGTCATGCTTTGTGCATTTCTCTCTTTGATCATAAGAAAAAATTATTCCAATGCTGTTAGAAGGTACCGTGTAGGAGTCGTAAGCAAGAGGTCTTCGGCTCAATCTACAGATGGGTTTTGAGGGACGTTTTTACGTTAAGTGCAGTGACAAGGAAGGGGGTAGCATCTCATCCTTTAGTGCTTTGGAAAAGACTTTTGTTTGTGTGGGGTAAAAAGTGGGCCATATTCTTTCAGTGGAATGTTGGTTTGGGTCCCTCTAAAGATCAATTTTTTACATTTCTTAGTCTTATTGATGTCAGAGGACTTCAACACATGACATTTGTGATATGATTAGCTATGTGGGTTTTTAATTCAAATAATTTATTGCTTCTCTCTTTTTTCTTACAGTGTTATTCAGACAGGCTGAATATATTCAGATCGCGTGATGCTCCATGTCTTCATTTCAGTTTAGGTGAGCACATGCTTATATTTATTTTATATATCATTTAATATTGCAGCTAATTTCCTGCCTCACTGAATTTGCCAACTTCTTCAGTATCTTCAGTCTTGTGGATAAATGTATAATAAAAAAAATGAAATAAAAAATCTAATTCAGAGTGTTTGAATTGAATAGAAATTGTTCATAGGCTGTCAGCTTCCACATGCTGCAAAGCTATTACACTTTAACTGGTAATCTGAAATGTGCAGAAATGTCTGCTGCAGCACTTTGAAAAGAACCTTAGCTCAGAACTTTAGTATTTACAATAGAAGCCATGTCTTATGTGCTGATTAGCAGGGCCCTGGGCTGAGCAGTGACTGTGGAAGGTTATGAATGGAATGTGAAAGAATTCTTATAATGTTTACAGGTCATTCATGTTAAGTCCTGGGCTGGGGCTTCTCCTTAGGGGCAGACAATAGTGTTGCAGCAGGAAGCACATACTTCCCTCGAGAGCCTCACGGCACGCTCCCCCACCCTGTTGTATCGCCACACACAAGAAAATAAAAAACGCAGCAAATTAGGAAGGCTTAATGGGCCGGTAGATGCGTGTATATTTGTAACTTCATCATATGAATTGCTTTGTTTACTTAAAGCATGGCTTTTGTGATTCATGTCTTCACAAAGCGTCTGTTCGTGCATTTAATTTTCAGAGCCTGTTGTCGGTGCTGCCAGAAAAAATACAATAGGAATGTAAATGGAACAGAATGAAACAATATAGCTGTCAACATCAGCTGTCACTCTGGAAATGAAACAGCAAATTTTGACAGAATTTTTAAACCCTAGAATCCAAAGCACTTTACGGTCAACAAGGCAGACAATCAGTTTTTTTCATTTAAACCGCATAATCATAACTGTAGCATAGAATAAACTAAAAGCCCACGTTCACAATACAGAACAACACAGAGATCCATTCTACAAGCACCATTCTATTAAGACCACTCTCACATGACAGTTCACTGCTCACTAAATGGCCTTAACTGTTTTATATACACTCTCTTACAAAAGAGTACTGTGTCTGTACCATGGTACAGTGATAGTATCTTGTTGTACTTTGATATATGGGTCAATGGTGTGACACTCTTTTTTCTTTTTATCTTTAGTTTATTTAAATTATATTTATATTATATTTAAAATGTATATTTAAAATTATATTTTAGCTTTAATTTGTCTACACTGCTATTCAAAAGTCTGGGTTGGTAATATTTTTTAAAAAGAGGTCTGTTATATGTTAATCAAGGCTACATTTATATGATCAAAAAATAGAGTAAAACAGTAATATGAATATATTAGTGAAATAATAGTTAAATATTTAAATATATTTTAAAACAATTCATTCCTGTGATGGAAAAGCTGAATTTTTAGCAGCTATTACGCCAGTATTTAGTGCCAAATAATCCTTCAGAAATGATTGTAATATGCTAAATGTGGTGCTGAAGAAACTCTGCTTACATTGAAAACAGCTGTGCTGCTTAATATTTTTGTGGACACTGGGGTGCATTTATTTCATTCATTAATTTGGAACAGAAATCTTTTGTAACAACGTAAGTAAGGTAGTGGTTAAGTTTAGGTATTGAGTCGCGTTAAGGGATCTAGAATATGGTCATGCAGCATAAGGCATTTATATATGCCTAATAAGTACAACTAAACAGCCAATGTGCAAGTAATATGCATGCTCATAAGCTAGTTAATATTGAGAATTTAAAAGTGTCACCGAATAACTTATTTTTAGGGTTATTAAATCTTAATTTATGATTACACCACCATTTTTTTTTCCTGTGGGCACAATTACTGGTATTCATTGACCCACATACCTTGATACTGAATGAATGCCATACTTGATTGATAATTATTTGAAGGCAAGGTTCTCATTAATCAACTTTACCCCTAAATGTCCATCCTTTTACCATTCTAGGATCAACCAGACACGATTAGTCAATCCATCTTCTCTTTTTCACTAAAAACCATTGGTAGTTCACTGGTAGTTCACTGTCCCATGTTCTAAATCTGACTGCTTATAGAGGGCCGAATGTTGACAACGAGCAGCGACAGAGCATTGGAATTCAGGTTAGGAATGAACTCCCTAATGGAGAAAAATCGGAGTCAAGTGACCATCAGCTGGTCGAAGTATGTTTGATCAATACAGTCACAAGGTCTCAGGTATGCAGAGCTGGAGCCTTTACACAAGGGGGCAATTTCTGCCTGCTCCTGTTAGTCAAATGGCTTTATTGTTAACCAGTACATAAATGGCCTTACACTCTCAGCATCTTTGCCAACAGGAAGTATTTAGCACTATGTGAGTCACTCTCTTTTGTTTGTCTAGCTGAGGGTGATTTAATTAGTTGATGACCCAATCAAAGTGCACCTTTGGTGGCTAACAAGCACCCACTTCTAATTAATAAGACTTGAATTGAGCGCTCTGACTGATGTAGCCTAATGCATGCCAAACCACTAAGTGGATTCGGGAAATAATAGTTGCAAAACCAGGCTTACATTTTCATGATATCTAACAGCCTTAACATAATGCTCAGGTCAAAGAAAAGGGTTTATGGTGCCTGTTATGAGAAAAATGCACAACGCAGGTCTGGTTAGGTTAAAAGGGTGTGATGAGCACCTTTAAAACGTGCTGGAGCCGTGGCCCATCTGCCTGCCTGCCGTCCTGCCTCCAGGCTAATGGGAAAGAATGAGAAATATTTTGTGCTAACGCCATGCTTAAAAATGCCCATCGGGAGATTAGCTGCCCCTCCCCAGTGCTGCCTGTCTGTGTGCTGCGAGCAAAAAAGAGGACTGTTGTCGTCCTCCGGAGCTGCAGACACTTTGATTTGGGGTTGTCTAACCATTCGCTTCTTTGTCTCTGTCTTTCTCAGGCGCTGAAGACGGCTCAAGTGGACGAGCACTGCAGGCGGCTTGTTAGGGTGCTCATGAGGTGCTCAGTAGTCAGTGTAGATCCTGTGTTGCAATCAGCAGCTACATCTGGCTACTGGGTCTCTGATGGCATTTTCTGCTTCCTGTTGGCACATTCCTTTCAGATTGTGTGGTATGTTATCACAATGTGTGCCTCATCCTGTCAGAATAGGACTCGCTTTTTCATGGACGTTAAAGAGGGCTCATCACAACAGACTGTCTCTTCGACCAGAGCAATTTGGTGGTGCTTTTACACATTTTTAGCTGTTTTTTTTTTTATCCTCAAAAAATTTGATCAAGGTGAGTGAACTGTCAACGTGTAGCTAAAAGTCTCGGGAACCCATTTCAGATGTCTTTGAAAGAAAGGATTGAGACATTGTTTCTTGTTTGACTGCTGAAGTTTCAGTTTAAGTGATTAGGTAACAAAGGACAAGGCGACATGTCACATTCTCTTTGTGATTTGCCTGTCACAAGGGGCTGTCTTTGTGCAAATGTTTTTGAGTTGTTGAAGGCTGACAAATAATGAGAGTTAAACGCGCAGACGTGCTGAATCCCATTGGTTTCGGGGAGCGAAGGATGAAGTCTTTTGTGCTGTCGTGAACCTGGCATACAATGTAGATTTCTGTGTGGTACAATCTACAGCTACATTGTCTGCTGGGTTTCAGGCCAGCAGAAAAAGCCTGCTCAGCTCAGAAATTGAAAAGGTGAGTCGTTAAATCGTCATGCATGCTTGAAAAAGACTTATCCTACTATGAGAATAATATACAATAAAAGTACTGAGAGTATAAAAACTGTGATGTGTCCAATTATTTCTCTTCGTGTTTAGTCTTACCGTGGGTTCAGCTTAATATTTGTAGAGCTGCACAGAGTCTATCCAATGACAGACTGACAAATTTCACCAGGGATTAAAAAGGCATCCAAGATATTTCAGCCGTACACCCAGAAGAGCTTCTTATCACTATTACCCATCTGCGTTTGAATACACCCACCAACAACACACACACACACACACACACAATGAAAGTTAGAAGAAAAATTCAGCAATCATGCAATATAAAATCACATTCCTAAATCTTCCTATATTGCGTACCGTTATGTCTTTAGGGATTCGATGCATAAAAAAACTAATGAAGAACTGAAGAAAGCCTGAAGCCTCCAGAGAACTCGGTTCATTAAGTCCTCACACAATCTGACTATGATATTGACAGAAATGCCTTGCAGGAACGCTGTAGCACATCTCTCACAGTCCTCACTTTGTGTTATGTGTCTTTTTGTAATGCATTCATACAGCAGCGCATGCGACCATATTCTAAATAACTGCATAATATAAAAGCAGTACACAGAATTTATGACACTGCAAGATAATGCAATTTTATAAAACAAAACACCTGTTCCTCTCCAAAGAGCACTTGTTGTTTGCTATGATTAGGTTCATGTGAGTTTTTAAGAGAACCACATTCCAAAAGTTCCTGACCATTTGAAATTCCTTTTGCAGTGCCTGGGTGTTTCCTGCAACAAGCAATTAGTTTGTTTACACTGTTGCAAATATCCCCAATCAGAACATATTTGATGTTTAACATATTTATGACATTGACACTTAATCATTTAGTAAATGCTTTTATCAAAACAACTTGAGAAACATTTTGTCATAGAAGAACTTAGTTTATTCATAATGCCAAATTTCCACAGTAAGCAAATATAAGGAGTGAGATTTTGATGAGATGACCAATCAGGTCACATTCAACAAAATTTTCATATCTGTTTAGGTCACAGTGTTAAGATGCAATCACACTTAGACTTTGAACGCCATTCACTTTCATCCATATGCATGTGAGTGGGAAAGCAGAAATGCAAGCACATGTAAAGAAGTTTTGCAAACTTGTACCAAAGTTCAAATTTGGTAACCTCTGACCTAGATATTTACATAAAGTTGTTTGACCAATAGCAGAGCTAAAAGTCACAGACTGACCTCTTGGGTCAAAATCTCAGAGCTGCATACCGTTTGAAAATTGCCAAGAAAATGGTACAAGTAAAAAAAAAAAAAAAAAAATTTAATAAATATTTTTATTTTAAAAGTGCAGCATTGCTATCGTGATATTCGTCACGATGTAACGACACATGCTCAAAGCCAAACTGAACAGAGAATTGAAAATGGAGGGGGGGTTTGAATGCAGTGGCAGTCGGGCACAGGTGTTTCCAATGATGCCATTTCCCTTCTGCACTACTGTTTGTACAACAGGAATATGGAGGCAGGTGGTCATGAGCCTCTATGCGCTCTATACTGCGAGCCACTGCTTAGCCAGCGGATACTGGAACCACTTCAATAAAACAACAGGGACAGGGAAAACACACTCGGGCTGCTCCAGGAACAGCCACTTCCCATCTGTCTACTCCGCTCACCCCAACAGACACAGCCGTCATGTATTCCTTCGTGAAGCACTAAATTCACACCCCTCAGACGAGGGACGTAACCATTTCACAGTGATTAAAATGTCTGACAACTGTTACATTTTAATTGAAATGCAAAATATGACTAATGATATGAACTTGTTTTCGCTTAAACTTGTTTTACATTGAATTCTTACTATTAACAGACCATTAACTAAGAATTTGCCTCAATTAACTCCTAATTTGTTACTTATTTCTAGTAATGTAGTTATCACGTTTAGGTATTGGGTAGGATTAGGGATGTAGAATATGGTCAAGCAGAATATGTGCTTAATAAGTACCAAAAAAACAGCAAATATGTTAAAAATAAGAAACTAGTTAATAGTGAGAATTGGTCCCTATACTCAAGTGTTATCTTTACATTTTCTGAATCAAACACGATGCTGCATTGCTAACACCTGTTGCTCTACAGGAAGTTGTGTATCTGCACACTAAATCACAAATCATAAATGGGCGCCACACTTTCTTTTCAAACAAGAACATTTCTGTTCTTTGTGAGCTAAAACACGGTCTTCGGCAACATGTTTTTGCCGCACTAACATTTCCAGAGGGGAAAGTGTCCAGGGTGAAAGTATTCCAGTAATGTAAACCTCTGAATAGCGTGTAATGGAAGTAAATCGCTCCTTTGATATCTTGTGCGGCAAGAGCTGTGTGATGACATCAGCGGGGGTCCTCCGGGGCCATGGTTGGGCTTGTGTGGAATGCTAATTGATGCTCTGTCAGGGCTTCCCTTGGGTATCTGAGAGGACTGATAGAGGCAGATTAACCGTGCAGTGTGGGCCGAGAGCTGACCGACGGCACTGACGTCATTTGTTCAGAATATCTGCATGGTGAACTGCAATGTCGTCAACACCACATGCAGTTTTCCACCACTTGTTTTATTTTATATAAATCAGATACGAACGAAGTCATGGACGCACAAAACACAAACACACACTTTAGTGTAGTTGGTTTGAATTTGGTGTAATACCCAGATAACCTGAAAAGCTTATATAGCGACGTTAATCTCAGTCAGCCCTGACCTTTTCACACCCCGCACAAGAGTAGATCTATTCAAATATATTATAGATATTCTTTCTACCTCCCACAGTCCATGTAGCACATTATAATATTGGGCTGTGATGCGAAACAATAAGGAAACGCTGCATATTAAACATTAGGCAAAGCAGGGGATCCCGAGCATGCACTTTACATGTCTTTTATATGGGGCTATTAGTTTGCGCGCTTGGATGTGTCTTTGCATTAAAAGGCACTGTGGAAATTTTCTTTGGCGCACAAATGGATTCGACAATAAAACCCCACATTAAAAGAGTGCTCGCAGGAGCATTGTATTTTCTCTTAATACCTGAGTGACTCATAGAGAATCTCTTAATATCAGCGCAGCTCACGTGGACCTCAGTGCCAAGGGCAGATTAGAAACTGACGAAAGTTTCAGCATTTCACTTAGCTGCATAGACTCCAATCCATCTGCTCGCTCGGGTGCCATGGAGACGAGGCCTTGTCTCGACTGTGAAGATTTCTGGACGGAGAGCGCTTAGTGCGAAAACTGCCTCTCTCCAAATGCTCTGAAAGATGAGCCAATAATTATATAGGCAAATAAATCCTTTTTATTAAAAACTGTGTTAATAGTCCCAAAGGTTGTTGTTCAAAAGCAAACAAGTTCCCTTAAGACACCACTAAACAGTCTAAGAGAAACGATTGGTATTTTGCATAATGCGCATTACAGAAATTTCATCAGTAAAACTTTTAAATAAGGTTCCATTTTTTAACAATAATTAATGCATAAAGTAACATGAACTAATAAAAGACAACATTTTTACAGCATTTATTAATCTAGGTTAATGCATTTTATACAACTTAAAATGTAAACAATTTATTTTATGCATTTTATTGATACTATTAACATTATTAGCATTATTGGTAGTAGTAATCAGTATTTATTTATTAATTTTCTCCAGGTGCTTTCGGTATGAGGTCAAATTCTCACTATTAACAAACCATTAATTACGACTTTTGCCTCAGTAAACTCTTAAATTGCTGCATATTAATAGTAAGGTAGTTGTTAATTTAGGTATTTGGTAGGATTAGGGATGTAGAATATGGTCATGCACATTTGCTTTATAAGTACTAATAAACAGCCAGTATATTAAAGTGATAAGTAAATAGTTAGTGAGAATTTGTTCCTATACTAAAGTGTTACCTTTGGTATTTGTTTTTGTTTTTTAATAAGAGATGATAAATAAAAATAAGAAAAATGTTATTATTGTTATATGTAGAGCATTAACCTTGCCTAATTAATACTGTGTTTTCTTTGATGGTTCAGGATATTTTGGAAAAGTGTCTGTTTTTTATACAGCGAAAGTCCGTTTTATTGTATGAACAAAAAGAGTTGAAGTAATTGTGTGGTGTGCAAAAGAAAAAGAGTCAGGTTTGGAACTATAAGAGGGTTTGTAAGTGGACAGAACTGCATAATTGTAAAGTCCATTTAACAAAGCTTCTGTCATCTGAATCGGATCATTTGCTGTGAATGATAAATGAGTCTCGTGGGAGCCAGAAGCTGCCTATCCAGCACCAAATCTCTGTCTTACATCCGAATACTGATATGACTCAGAGCTGCGCCTAACGCCTGTGCTATGGGTTTGGTGTGACCGTTTGGCATCTCTGGCAGCCCCCTGTGTGGGTGGGAATGCATTCTGTCTGCATTACTCAGTACTAAGTACCTGTGAAGCTTTAACAACATAATACACTCCATCAACATGCTGCAAGTCTTGTCCTGCTGTAGGGGGTTATCCGTTTATCCTGTAGGTAACACTGGCTACCTCACGCAGGGTGTACAGTACACACATGTGCTGGTCTCATGACCACAGCAGACTGGGCGGGAAGACAGTGGAGGGTGGGAATGTGTTAAGTGTATACACAGAGACCACACTGAGTGCAAGTTCAGGGTCATAACGGTATCTGTGTGACATGACGTGGACCAGGAGCCACCTCAACTAGCAGATTAAACGAACATTTTGTTTGTTGCTTCCAAGGATATTGATATCAAAACTATCACAAAGACAAAAACTAACAGTAAAGTAATCTTCAATCGACATAAAAATATGAGTCTGAAATTTAAATGTGCACTACAAAATTAATAAAAACTTATTAGGAGTACAGATGTCCAAAAATGACTTTTTTAAATTTAGCAATTAATCTCCCAAACTGAGCTAATCTGATCAAATCGACCTAAATAACCAATAAAATTATGTACCATAAAAATAACTAAAATTGAATTAAATATAAAAGTCAGTAACACTTTATAATATGTATACACTAATAAAGTACTTACAAATCATTTGCAAACTATTAGTTTATAGTTAATTCATAACTGTAGTTAATACATTAATAGACTCAGTTATTTAGTCATTAGCGCTGTAAATAACAAAATTATTATTGTTTAAATAAAAGTCTAATGATGTATTAAATACAGTTTATAAACTATGAAATATCTGTAACTAATAGTTTGCTAATGATTTGTAATCACTTTATTAGTGTATACTTATTTTAAAGGGTCAAAAATGTGTCAATTTAAAAATAAATCTATTATTTTAATAGATTAAAAAAATACATTTATTCCTGTGGTGGATGATTTGGATAGTAAAATAATTAATTTATTACTGTTATTATGTTGTAATGTAAACCAATATGCTCATTTAAAAAAAATTGTGTAAACTATGAATTCTTTTGTTTTCAGAATTCTTTAATTCTTCTATTTAATTAATTATTTAATTAATAAAAACGTTAAAAGAAACCATTTATTTAAATATATATATATATATATATATATATCACATTTTAAATGTCCATACTCTTTGCTGAATAAAAACAATAACAATTAAATTAATAAAACAAAACATTATATAAACACTTACAGACCCATTTTTTTGAACAGTAGTGTACAGTATACAGTATACACTATTGTTCATTGTTAATTCATGTTTATTCATAAAACACTGACTATTAATTTGTTCCTTTATAAACTTGAAATGTCCAAAAATGTATCAGACAAAAATTTACTTCACTTTATTAACCATACTGTTAACATTCTAGCTATTGATATTATCATTTACATTAGATGAAAGATGAACAATGTGTCCTACCTGTGAAGTCAGAATCATAGCATTTTAATTGAGCATCCTGGTCCTTTCCAGCCAAGGAAGAGGATCCCTCTAAGCCCAGATGCATGCGGCGGATGTGCTTCACTTCCTCTTTCCCTCCCTTCCTTCCTTCTCTCTCTCTGTCGTGACTCATGATCCAAGGTGTGCACATTCCACACTGCATCCTGCCACTGGAACGAGAGGAGGTTAAACAGACAAATACAAATCACATGAGACATGATCACAGCATGCATTCAAATATTTGGCCTGCAGACAGTTCTGGGCATCCTTATTCTCTTTGTTGGCATAGACGACTCCAATATGTTCATACATTCATTTTACATCCAATAGTGGAATAGGTGCCCATGCGTGATGATGATGGCAATCATCTTTCTTGTGAACATTTCCGAAATGGATTACTAAAAATACAAATGTTTCCACAAGCAGTAATCCTCGACCCGGCAGGTTAGGGGTGATTGAAGTGAATATGTGTACAGACAGGACTAGCTGCTAGACATCTGAGGAGAGGTCAACGGTCAAGGGTTAACTGTCTTTTTAATATAGCAGCATGTCCTCGTGTCTCTTTACCCTTCTCAACTGTGACATCACTGCCTTGCTATGCTGATGCTAAACATGGTGTATCAGTTGATTGTGAACGAAACAATAAAAAGCATACAGTTTGATAGCTGACTTATCCTTTTGTGTTGGAGATTTTTAATCCATATATTATATTATTACTTTTTATGTTTATAAAAGATTATATATAAGATTTGCATGCTATTGTTTATATGGATAAGCAGTGACTGCATGCAATAGCCAAAGTTCAATTGTGAAAAAATTGGGTGTTTGCAACATTTACATAGTGTGTGAATTTTTACATTAATATAGATTTTTGGACAACTCATTAAAAATACAGTGATTAGGATATTAACTAATTTGATTTTCAATATCAGGTATTTCATAGAATGTTTTATTTATTATCTTTTCCCATATTTTATAAGTGTTTCCCCAAAATGCATTCCTGAGATTCCCTACAAAACAGAAATATCTTACTAAACTAAAATCACACTACAACATTTTTGAAAATATGTCTTTACAAAAAAATGATATATAATAGTTACAAAAAAGAAGAAAAAAGAAAGGAAGATAAAAAGGTGATGTCAGCCAATATTAAAAACCAATGAGAGGAAACTGCAAGTTCCTTACTAATCGGTTAGTACATTAAAAAAAATGTAATTCTGTGATCAATGTCCTCACCCTCAAATGTTGTTTTTCTGTATAACATGAAATGGTGAATTTGTATAATCATTTGTATAATCACACATTTTCTTGTTTCTATATCAACAGTTCATGACTATGTTTGTCAAGCTCTAAAAATGAAGAAGAAACGTCATCCATATGACCACTTGAATATATATATATATTATATTTTTAGTTTTTTTTAAATCTCGCCTTGCTTTTCAAATCAAATATGGCACCATGCAGGCATTAGGTTTGATGACTAATAATAATGTCATTGTAAAGTCAAATTTGACTACGTAACAAGAGTCACTGTGGATGTCTTGTCTTTGACATCATGTTACATTTGACCCTGATGTAGGAGGAAACCATTGTCATTGCAATGTTCTTTCATCAGATCCACTGCTCTTAAAGGAACAGTGCAACCAAATCTACATTTACTGACTCTCATGTTGTTCCAACAAAGTAATTTTGAATAATGTACAACAAAAACAACTTGTGCTGATTTGGATAATTAGAGTCTAAAACAGTAAACAAAACATTTTTTTTTTTTTTTTTTTTTTTTTTTTGATGGAGCTATTTCTTTATATTACTGCCATTTTTGTGCCAGGGTTCCACAGCAGCATAAGAGTGGCACTATTAAAATAAGGTAATGTCTGGCTGTCAATTGTGACACTGCTGTTGCTCATTACTGTATCTGACCACATGACCCTGGTACGATCCCTGATGCCCTACAGAGCGGGACAGTAGCGCACAAAGTCTGGCTGTCCCGCACAAGATCTGGCGAGGCAGCACAGCTCAGCAGTCAGGGAGCATCTGACCCCAGCCAGTGGCATGTGACACGGGTTAGATTTTCATTCATTCCCTGAGCCCTGTAGAAAGGAAGCTGTTGTGCAATATGAGGAGGAGGGGAGAGAAGCCATCATTGATGGATGAAAAAGAGGAAAAAGGCATGACAGAAATGAACACCACATGACAGGAGGCCACCGTACAGGGATTACAATTTTTTTTTCTCTCTCTCTCTCTCTCTGGAAGTCTTTTTACCATCTATAGAGTTCATCTGGTAAGTCTTTCCTTGTTGATGCACTCGCTTAATTATACTAAAAAGCAGCTGATGGCAGAATTAACTAAGAAAGTTCACAAAACATTATATGGTTCATCCAAAAATGAAATTCTATCATCGTTTACTAACCCTCATGTCGTTCCAAACCTGTATGATTTGATATGACCTGTATGAAGAGATATTCAACACGGTGTACTTTTTCCATACAATGAATCACTTTTTCCACATTCACTGTATTAGAAACAGAAGTACTATGAACATTGTGATGTCTTTTTTTGTGTTTAACAGCAATGATGGGGAGTAACTAGTTACATGTTACAGACAAAACAATAAGGTTACACTTTATTTTAAGATGTCCTTGTTACAGTGTAATTATATATTTAAGTACTGAGTAATATTAATGAACTACATGTATTTACTATATTTTAGGGTTAGGATTAGGGTTTGGATTGGGGTACTTGCATGTAATTATGCATAATGGATTGTTATTACAAAAGTAAGTAGATGTAACGTGTAACAAGGTCACCTTAAATAAACGTGTAAAATAAAATTAAAAAAGTAAAGTAATCTGTTACAGTTACTGAGAAAAAATGTGTAATTAAATCAGTTACTTACGAAAATGTTAATGATTACAAAGGGGGTTACATCTGAATGTTCACACACGTACATATTTGATAGATAGGGCCCATGATAGAGGGGGTCCCCCAAGGGGGAAACGCAACCAAGGGGAATGCAATCGCAATTTTTACTGAGAGGGACCCCCCGGTGTGTGATTTAGCAAGGGTATCACAGAACTCGATCTGTTTGGAGGGGGAATAACACAGTCAGGGGGGTTCAGAACATCATAAGGGCAAGTACATGACAGAATTTTCAGTATCTTTTTAGATTAGAGAACACATATTCACTATACTCACCTCAATAAACTCCTAATTTGCTGCTAACTGATTGTAAGGAAGGTTTGTTGTAATAGTTTGGTTTAGGTATTGAGTAAGATAAAAGAAAATAGTATCCAGAATGCATTAATATCTGCTTCATGAGAACTAATAAACAGCCAATATGCTAGTTAATAGTGAACAGTGTTCCCTAATCTAAAGTGTTTTAGAGAATTTTCATTTTTGGATGAACTATCCCTTTAATGGCTGCTCCAGTGACAGCTTTACAAAAGCTGAATCTGTGATTTCGAGCCTCTCACTCTCCTTTATTTGAAGACCCTCTACAACTCGGCACACAGCAAGATTTTGAGTGTGTCCTTTTGTTTCGAGTAGCTTAAGAGTAAGACTGTTGCCTAGCGACTACCCTGCATTACAGCATTACAACACATACTTCAGGGTAAGTGTGTGCATGTTTTCTGTGTGTGAATCAGCTGAGAGCCTGTTTTCCAGTGCAGGGGATATCCTAAGGGTTGATCTCTAGAGAAAACATCTCCCACCTCAACACATTTATGGATGCCAGGCTCTGGGACAGTAAAACACATCCCAAAGGGAAGCACTAGTCCATTGCTAAAATGATTTGTTAGAGGTTTTGGCTGTGTGAGATTAAACGCATTGAATGACATACACACCCTGTAGCAGGTGCCTTTGGGATCAAGTATTGGCTGTAAACTCTGCCCATTAATAAAAAAATGTACTGAATGCAATATGAATTTTCTGCACATACAAAATCTATCTATCTATCTATCTATCTATCTATCTACACACAACTCTGGGGTCAGCAAGATTTTATTGTTTTTGAATTAAGTCTCTTACTAAAATTGTATTTATCTACAGTAATATTGTGAATTTTATTGTTAATGTCATCATGTTTTTGTTACATTTTAAAAATATAATTTATTCCTGTGATGGAAAAGCCATTACTTTAGACTTCACAAGATACTTAATAAATTATTTTAATATGTTGATTTGGTGCTCAATAAACATTTCTTATTATTATCAATGTTGAAGACAGTTGTGCTGCCTAATATTTTTTTGTGTAAACCATGATAAAAAAAAAAAGTCCAGGATTCTTTGTTGAATAGAAAGTAAAAAAAAACAGTAATGTCTTTACTGTTTCTATAAAAAAAAGAAGAAAATGCATCCTTCCTGAATAAAAGTTAATTTCTTTCTAACAAAATCTTACCTCAAACTTGCCATAATAGTATATATACAATTATTCAAATATAAATTTTCAAGCTATTTCCTTACTTTCTCACCAATAAGATTTCTTATGCTTCTTGTCACAAAGTTCTGGTTTAAGTGCAAGACTTTGAGCTCTAAAGAGTTAAATGCAATGCTAAAGCATTGAAATACGAGAGCTGATGAGGAAGAGGAAAGCGAGAGAGGGCATTGGAGGAAATTCAGGGAACCAGGGTGAACAGTCGGAGAACAGTCTTTCTCCATTTCTCTCATCTCAACACAGACTTTCAGATGCTGAACTCCATAGAAGTGACAGCTCTGTTTCTCAGCAGCCATTAACAGCATTGCTGGACTGACACTGCAATGGCTGCTTTACGCCACCCGGCACAATGTGACCACAAAAGGGGTTGGTGTCACTTTCTTGGTGCTCAAACTACTTTGAAGACCCCATTTCATTGGCAAATCTGAATCAGCTTTGAAAAATGCAAAACGACTGAGTCATACTTCCTCTTGGATATGACAGCGCTTCCTCCACTAACTGATCTGTCCTCGCTCCGCTCCCCTCCCCACATTTTAAAAAACGTTAAAGGGACGGAACATGGAAGAAGTGAGAAGGCAATGAGTCCACTCTGGTCTCAAATGTAATAAACCTACATGGAAATATAAGACAGGCAAGCTCAAAATAAATGACTCAGAATGCATGTGATACTGTATATATGGCCTTGATTTAAATCTGTTTATATATTATACAGCATTTTCTTTCTCTCATTTTTTTTTAAAGAAAATTCATAATTTTATTCAACAGAGTGTATGGTTCTGATCAAAAGAAACAGTAAAAACATTTGCATTACCAAAAATTCACATTTTCTGGCTTAATTTTTTTTATTTATTTTGAGCTTTCTTTTCTCCAAAAAAATATAAAGCAGCACAAGTGTTTTCAACCGTGACAATAATAAATACTTATTGAGATTTCTGAAGGATCTGAAGACTGGAGTAATGGCTGCTAAAAAAAATTTTTTTAGCTTTGCCATTATAAGAATAGATTATACTATGAAGTACACACACACACACACACATATATATTGGTGAGCAGAAGACATTTTGCTCAAATCATGCATAAATCTGAGAAAAAGAGAATAATATATTATACACATTTTATAAAAATCATTTCTACATTTTCTACTTCATTATTATTATTATTATTATTATACAATTATAAATTTATATTAAAATATATTACATTTATTTTTTTATATTATAAATACATAAATCATATATATACATAATACATAAAATAAAGATATAACAATAAATAACACTTCTGTCCATATGTGATCCCCAGTGCAAGGGAAATTCCAGAGACTGATAAAACAAAAAGAAACTGTTGCACTTCTGCAAACACAGCATCAAGCATGGCTGCTGAACTATGAATGATCATTTAGGTGATTTGAGTAATTGCTTAAACCTAATATAAAAAAAGAAGGAAACATTTGCTAGCAACACGTATGTCACACAAGCAAACAAACACAGTCCCCACACACCTAACAAACACACACCCTGGTCAAATGGTACGTCATTTCTACAGGTGTCTCTTGTTAGAAGCAGGATCTTTCCTCTCTGCTTTGTTGACACATAACAGCACAGCCATAAAAGACAACGACAATCGTTAGATGAGTGACGCCGACATTGACACAAACTGATTACTTAATAAATGATGTAGATCAAAAACATTTAGTTTCCCACTGACACAAGCACAAAGGGTAACAGGTACTGGGACCATCATGAACTGCACTAACTAAAGTCATAAAGGAATTCAGTCTTTTCAGTGAAAAACCTAAAGCTTTCGTTTTCCTTGAACTCTATTCAGGGGGTATTCTAAACGGAGTGCAAAAGATGTGACTCATAGAGGGAGCAAATGGTAGGAAGAGAGTGGACAAATATGGGCTCTACACTCTACTTCACTGAAGACATATCCGCCAGGGCTGGACGTACGCGTGTGGACAGGATCGAGAGCGGTGGAGACCGCACTGAAACCCACAGGGACCCTGAAGGTGTTCTGTCAGCATGCCAACATTGCCATGCTGATTCATACACCATGTACCGCAACCCAAACCCTCCTACAAGCCCCAGTATTTAACTCGTCGCGCCAGCAGTCACCCTGCAGATCCGATTCCTCACAGCTGACACATCAACCCAGACAAACAACAGATCTCAAAACTGTTCCTAAACATCTACTTATACTTACAGAATGAATAGGAGTTGAAATTACACTTCTTTTCTCCATCAGTTGTTTAGTAAGTTGCTCTCGAATAAAAACAATGTTCCAAAAGGACTTTCACAAGAGAATGCCATAGAAGAACCATTTTGGGTTTCTCAAATAACTTTCAGAGCTGTCAAACAGCTGTCAGAATATTTATATATATATAAGTCTGAAGGACATGCTAATAATCTAAAGAACCTTATTCCAATTTAATGTGAAATGTATATGTTCCATTGATTTTTAAGGTTCTTCATGGAACCTTTATTTATAAGAGTGTGGTTAGTTCTCATGTCCTTATTTAACTAGAATATCTTTGTGAATTATGTCCTTCAAACTAAAATGTCAATGTTATCATATTTTACTAGCTGTTTGGGTATATTAAAAAATATATATTTTTTAACATAAGAAATGTTGTACTGTGTTCTCAGTACAAGGGAGTTTTTCTAAATGTCAGGATGGGAAAGCTGTGACACGTGTTTTAAGTGTTATATTTGTACAGTTTATCAATTACAATAATATGCTATTTGTTGGGGGAAATAATTGTCTGATATTTCTACATTATATTTCAGTTAGATTTTTTATATTTTAAAAAACAAACAAACAAATAACTAATGGACTGTTTAAAGACATGCCTTTATACACAAATTCACTTTTAAAAAATGAACAAACCGTGAAATGTTTTCAGTGCATCGATCAAAATGAGAGAAAACGAACCCCGGTTTCCCTTTATTATTCTCCGAATACGAGGAACGTTACTACACAAGTATGGAGCATCGATTACCAGAGAGTCAAAGGAGGCTACTAAGAACAGTAATCAGCTGTCATAAACAAACATCCATATTTTACAACACTTTAAGTGTGAGCTGCTTGAAAATATTCCTTCTAGTTAACTTGACCATCCGCACAAACTCCCTGTCGGTTTACTCATGGATGATTAATCGAAGAAATGATAAATAAATACATTCAAATATATATAGTTTATATCACTTAAAATATTATTATAACATTGTTTAGTGTAATAAACATTATATGTAATGAACTAAAGCACGATGCATCATTCTTATTTTGATCCAAACAATTAAATTTCAATATCATTGCGATGAATACGCATCCAAATTTCCTCAAGACTAATTCGCACGTTGCTAGTTGTTTGTACAGCTGTCTAAATTCAGTTGGAGTTGTAAACACCGCCATCGCGTGGTTTTAATGTCGACAAACCATAATGTGCTCTTTAGTGTCTGAAAGGCAAATAACCTACTAAAGTGAAATACCTTTTAACTTTTTCTTCTTTTCTACTTCTCTAGAGAATTCTGCCTTTAGTCCAATACAACCCGTTTAATTACATCCATTCAAACTTTTTCCATATTAAATACGGAAGCCGGGTTGTGTTGATTGACAAAAGCCCAGATAAAAGAAAGCGT
The DNA here is from genome assembly GCF_003368295.1 of Carassius auratus. Lineage (NCBI taxonomy): Eukaryota > Metazoa > Chordata > Actinopteri > Cypriniformes > Cyprinidae > Carassius > Carassius auratus. The sequence continues at coordinate 1,638,194 of NC_039251.1, forward strand.
GATTACGAGTGTCATGACAACGAAATCAAACATACAAACATCTTGTAAACACAGGTATTTACGTAAAGAAACGCTTATTTGGTATAAGTCTAATTATTTTGCATTTAGTTTGATCTTGAAGGTGTTTCAAACCTTAAAACTTATTAAAACACATATTTAAATGTTAGACATTAGTTTAAATCAGTAATGCATAACCCGTATTCCTAGCTAGCGGCAAAGATTTACATTACAATCCGTTTTGGTTTATGATAATATGGATAATACGTGCACTTGAACATAATAGCGGAAATATAATCCGATGCCACACATGAGTAAGATCATCAGCATGAACACTAACGCAACTGGTATTTGGGGGAATTTTGTGCTTAGGACCATAATAACGGACAACTGCATCTCCGAAGTCAGGGATGTAGGTCATTCTGCTTTAAGGATGCAAATCTACACAGTAAAATTTAACTTTGCATAGATTTATTAAGCATGCCATTGCTATATAATGAATCTAATTTGGAGTATTTTTGACATTTTGTTGGCTTAGTGCTGATAATATAGCTACTAAGCTGCAACATAGTATATATATTATAATAACCGTAGTGAGCTGGCTACATAATAATGACGAGAACTGATACAATGGCTTGCAAAAGTAGATTAAATAGCCTATAGCCTAATAAATTATAATTAAGAAACGATTGTCTTTAATGAATATTAGATTGTCTACAATAAAATGGGCACAGTTTTATGCAACCATGAGGTCTTTGTTTGTGATAGGAAAGCTTGCAGGCGCAGCCGTTTCATTTAGTGAGATTTGGGTTAGTCACTTAGTCAATAAACTCTGTTTCCGCTCGTCCCGGGACTCGACTGAAACACTGATGATTAATCCACGGTGAGTCAAACGCGCACTGGACTATTTATGTCCCCTATATATAGTCCCGATCCGTTCACTCTCAGTGCAGTGTGCAGGTTTACTTCACCTCTATGCACAAACAGACATTGTGTTTATTCATTCCATTTATTTCATTTCAATTGTATTTTATTTTTAAACTATGCCTTACAATAACGCTTAATGGTAATTGATCTGGGCTGGTACATAAAGATGGCAAGTTCAACGCCACAAGTATCGATATCATGAACTAACAGGAGGTTGCTGTAGCCAAATCAGTTTGGGTAAAAATGTCAGTTAAATGACTGTAATGAATAGCATCCAATACAAAAAAATCCCGAAAATGGAGAAGGAAAACCCTAAAAGTACACATTATTATATCCAACAGCTTAAATATTTAACAACGTCTGTCTAAGACATTGTTTATATTGATGGGGCAAAGTCAAACAATATTCACCGCCATTCATGTTTTTCAGAAAATGATTCATCGTTGACACACAGCCTTGAATAGAAGACTGTGTTAAATTTACTCCACTTCCTACAATACTTGAACGATGTTTTCCTGTGGTCGGATGACTAGACCAAAGAAAACTTCCAGAATTCACTCCCACATATTGATATTTTCCTTTTATCTTAAATAATCTCCTGTGTTCTCCATACAGTTGTGAATCAGCGCGAGTAAAAACACAAGCATGTTTAACATGCACTATGAATCACGCGCGTGACTAACGCGACAGGAATACACTTTTCAGTTTCAAAAGCAGCTGAATTCAGTCTTACAAGCCTCACGACTTACATCTATTGCCCGTTTTGTGTATTGCACAGCTTGTCTAATAAAAAAATTCAGTATTAGACAACACAATTTTCAGAGGCGAATACTGCTTACTGCACAGCCTACTATTTATTAAAATGATATGCCTATTATTATATACCTATTATGTCACATACTCTTATTACATTACATATTTAATTCAGCAAGCATTATTTTAAATATAAAAAATATGATTGCTTTTCTACACTTTAGACATTAAATGTTTACTTGGTAATACCATGTATAATGATCTAGATCATTAGACGTTTTTTTTTATTATTGTTGGAAGCCTGTTTGAAATATTAGTTTACAAAACACTGTCATACTGTGGACAGCATGCAGACAGGGTAAGTGTAATATAGTAGTACATTATTCTGAACAATAGTCATGATGAATATGGATGCTTAAATTAATTGTCTTTTATTGTCTGGATGATAATAAGAATGATGCATAGTTTGTTAGTACATAAAACTACCTTAAGCAATGATATAATAACAATTACAATTTGATAAACTATATATTTTAATGTATTTTTTCATAATTTCTTCGATGTGTCATTCATCTTCCATATTGTTGACAGTTGTGCTTTGGTTTTTAGATATATATATATATTTTTTTTTTTTTTTGCAATATTTTTGACATTATTTGTTTTTCACAAATCAATTTAGACAAAATTAAAAATTCCATTTAAAAAATTTAATATTGCATTATTTAAGTTGTGCATGTGGAATCAACAATTTACAAAAATCACCAATTCAGAAGAACTCAATGGGAACAACAGGGTTTCCAGCCTTTGCATGTGCAGCTTTGAAATGAGGCTGTAAGCAGGAGGAAGTATCACCATGACGACAAGGGTTATCTTTGTTCACCATGTGTTTCCTGTCTAGGTGAGGTGTTCAGTTCAGGGAATATAACAGGTCTACTAAAGCTAACTCTCAAGAGGTGCCACTTCATTGTTTAATGTGCTCATGTTATGTGTGGAGCTGCCACTATGGTGCTGTGATTCTGGGGTTTTAGGATACAGTGCTGGCTGGGATATGGTCAGAAATCTGGACATTGTACCTCATATTAGCATTTGGTACTCCACACCCCTTACCAGCACCCCAAGAGAAACTCCTTGACTTCAGAAGAGTCTTCTTGGGGGATGCTTCTAGGATGAAACAGGATATTTACTATTAATATAGAAAAATATTTTCTCTTTGTCCTTATGGAGAAATTTATACTAGGATCTCTGGAACAAGGTATCCAAATGTCCAAATATTGAAGTAAATATGTTCAGTTTTATCTTCACTGACCTAAAATACTACATTCAGGGTTAAATAATTTTCTGCTTGTATGTATAAATCTATTCAAATAAGAGCACCGCATGCCATCGGGAAATAAAGCATCAATAGAAAGCTGCCCTTTTCTTCATCAAAATTGTCTTCAAATCGTGCAGCTCACAATATCTAATCATTGATCTGAGTGAGCATGTGCAATGAAAGCAAAAACAGGAAGCTAACGTGGACGCTGATTATTTCACCACAGGTTTGAAAGATGGCTGACTGCTCAGTCTAATCTCTCCTCAGCAGATGTGCGCTTGTATGAGGGAAACTTTACAGACAGCACAGCAGGCTGGAGACCTGTGGTGCTGTCCTACGTGATGTCTCATCACCTGCACCAGATATCAGACAATAGCATTTGCACCTCAGTAGGTAAAGGGAAATCCTGCAGCATTGAAGCTGTCCTCAGGGCCACTTCACGCTTCCAGAGTTGGGTCCGCTCCAACCTACTGCTTCCCAGCATGATGAAGGTCTGCAGTCGGTCTCTGTGTTCTGATGTCTAGCAGCAGTGGCTCAGGATTTAAGGTCTGAACAATTAGATTTCAAAGGGTTATTTATTTGAAAACTAGAAGGTGCCAATTTAGCACTTATAATGTGGCAAATTATTTGTCAATTATCAATGGTTCTTAAAGCAAAGCTTTGGTGAAGATGAAGGTACCGAGTGTATTTCTTCCTTTGCAGCCAAACTTAAACAGATTATATTTTACGGATGTTTCTTCATCTTATGTTCAATTTATAAATTACAGCTGTAATTTTCTCCCACAACAAACCAATGTGCTTTAAATAAAGTTCAAAATGAACGAACCCACAGTTGAAGAAACACTATACATCACATTTGAAAACTTCAATCAAAAGTCCTTTTAGGGTCCGGTAAACCCGATGCTGCGCTGTCCATCTCAGAGGCTGCTGGACCACATTGTGTGGCTGATGTGGGAAGTGTGCAGATGAAGCACTTCAGTGAAAAAGACAAACTCAGGCTTCTTTATACCCTGACTGTCAATTAACAACCTCTCATACTGCACATATAACAATAAGTGGCTGTGGCTAGAAGGGATACAGCTACGGCTGGAAACAAACAATAAATTAAATTGTCTACCTATAAGATTGTTTTTTTTTAACATCTACATCTACACTGACCCTATACCTACCCCTTACAATAATGCAAAAACAGTAATATTGTTGTACAGTGTGACAGAAATTATGCTATATTGATGTGCGCATGCCCAGTAGCTGCAGCTGTATGTCTCCCTTCTAGCCTTCTAATATAAGCGAAATTGAGCATAGCTAGCAACGTCAAGGTCATAGGTTCGATTCCCAGGGCACTCCCAAAGCATGAACTCATCCATAACCATGTCGAAGAAAAACCAAACCGAATGGTAAAGGAAATTTTAGGTGTAATCCTTGTTAGGAAGTTTACAAATAATATTGTAAAATATGCACACATTAACTCTTATTTGTATGTCAAAAACGTACACTTCTTGCCTCATCCGCGTTCAGTTAGGAATTACACAAATCACGGAAATGACACCGACCTAAGCAAACTATTTAAATTTTCAATTTAGAACGGTCATATGCGAGAGAAAAATTCAAGTAGTTTCACGTTTCTATTTTAAAACAGTCGTCAAATATGAAACGTTTGCCTACAATCTTACCTTGCTTTCTGTTCTGTTAAACCTGGCGGTCGGATCGGGCCAGAATTGGCGCTCTGCTTCTGTGCCGTAAACCCCGTCTACTCTCATTTGATAAGTAGCTACCTCAGTCATTTTGACATTGACCAGCGCTTTTAAACCTTGGCATCATTGATCAAAATATAAATGCAATGTAAATCGCATAAAAAATCAGAAATAAAGTTAGAATTGCAAAACTGCGATTTTTGAAAAGGTCAGGGATGTGAGACATAGGCTAAACTCTAAAAAGTCGCAATTATTTTTTATAGGCTATTCCGTGGAGGAAACAACCTTCCACATCAATACTAGCTATATAAAAACATGAAAATGTACACACTTGGCATGGTCTGCTTCCTGTCCTCAGCCCTACTTTTGACTTTTCTGCCTACAGAATGTTTCCAGACCCTTCCTCCGCTACCAGGGCCCCTGAGGAAAGATGATGGTCTGGGCAGGAAGAAAAGCTTTCAGGAGTCTGTTTTTCTCTCCGCTGGAGCGCCGTGCAGACATTACCTATCAACTTCTTCACATTACCCAGATCCTGAGCTCTAACAGCCTCCAGTTCAGCCTCTTCTACACCAATAGTTTGCACATTTTGTGTTTCTCCCTATGTCTGACACACCAGCTTCAGGTCTTTCGGTCTCCACTAATGATCTGTATCAGGTGTGATAGATGAGGGAGATGTACAAATCGTGCAGGGCTGGGGGTACTCCAGGACAGGTTTGAGAACCACTGTTCTACACCAAAGCCTCAGAGGACATGTTTGGTACCTTGGATGATAGCAGGGTCTTTATTGTGGATGCCAGTACCATAGGATTTTTTGACTTGCATGAAGGTCAGTTTTGGGTCAGTCACATATGCAGCAACATGTAAACTGTTTTTTTAATGGTAAAATATTATAAAGAGACAAACCTGCTTTATCCATGTATCAAGTGTAATTCAAGTCTTTATTCATCAAATAATATCAGCTTTTTGTGTGTGTGTGTGTGTGTGTGTGTGTGTGTGTATGTGTGTGTAATTATGATTTAGCTTTACTGGATACGAGTGCTATGTGTTATACCTAATTCATTAAACTCCTCCTTCCTTGTAGGATACCCCCCGATGAAGACTTGCTACCAGAACATCATCTCCTGTCTCGGATGTCTCGTGTGAAACTGTTCGAGCCGCACAGAGTTTTTATCTTACTTTGCAAACATGTCATTAACAATCTATTTGTGCCTAATGATGTGCAGTCAGGTCATCAAGAAGTGTTCAGTGTGCTTGCTATCTGTGCACACCAATCTCAGTCTGAGCAAAGAAGAATTACTACCGTCCAAACCTTTAAAGCCATTATACAGACATTAAGGCCATGCAGCGCTCTCATAGGTATCCTGCATGCCTCAGTAGTGACAGGTTCTAGACCAAAGCATGAAACGGGACTGTGAAATCTCATCAGTAAATATCAAGTGTTTCGGTGATCATAGCATAGCTGGCAAACAAACATTGTGACATTAGGGAGAAAAAAGAAAAGGAAACCAGTCTGTTCAAATTGCAAAAATATAAGTCAGAGACAAGACCAGGAACTTCATCACAAAAGAAGAATATTTTAATTACAAAGACAACTCTGATTAGTAACCCATAAACCATATCAATCTTCATGTTTCTGTACAATGCTTGCTAAGCAGTTTTATTCAGGTATAGAAAATGTAAAAAGAGAAATGTTCAAAATGACATTACTCCATAAATTTTAATGGCAGGTACTCTTGGAAAAAAAAAAAAAAAAAAATGCATTCCATCAACAAATATTTTCAAGCAATAAATATTTATAAATAGTGTAAATTTACAACAAGATTAGAAATATATATATATATATATAAAAAGAAAAATTTAAGTTTATTCCTTAGTCTATGTGCAACCCATTTTTCTTTGTGACTTGGCTACTACCCCCCAACCCCAATCTTGCTTTTTCCTTAAGAAAAAGAGAAAAATATTTACGAAAAAAGAAAAAAAAAGTTCACATTACAAATTTATTTTTTGTTACCTAAAGAAAATGTTGAACAAAAAAAAGCCCTACTTAAAGGAAATAAGATTGAAAGAAAATCATGTATTAGCTTTTACATGAAGTACAGAAGACAAAAAAAAAGAAAAAAAGAGGATTAAAGCAACAGTAAAATAAAAAGGAAGAGTCAGTAGTTTTGAGTGATTTTGCCATTTGTGGTATATACACAAAACCAATTTTCTTCAGCAATTAGTCTATTTGTAGTTTGTGTTTCAAAGAGAAGTGGTGCTGAACAAGCTGAGACAGTATTGAAGATGGAGACGAAACCACTTCACTCCAGTGGGCCGAAACTCCAAACTTGGCAAGGTTGCATAGACAAACAGCTTCGAACCAGCAGCCTTGTGGGGTTTGCTACAGAAACCAGTGGTGTGGAACTGGGTCAGGTCTCCTGAATATCAGAAAGAGATGTGTTGCGTTCCAGGGTGTTATCCAAAGAACCGTTAATGTCAATGTCAAGTTGAGGAGGAGGGCAGGGGTGGGGCCTGTGGAAACAGCCATAGCATATTTTAAGCATGCCCATTTCTTGCTACCTGAGACCATTAATCAGATCTAGACAGTGGTGGACGAAGTACACAAATCAAGTACTTGAGTAAAAGTACAGATACGTATAGTAAAATATTACTCCAGTAAAAGTAAAAGTACTCCTTTTTCAATTTTACTCAAGTGAAAGTACAAAAGTACTCAATTTTTTATGTACTTAAGTAAAAAAGTACTGAAAGATAATGTTTGCAATTTTATATAGGCTAACGTTACTTAATTTAATTTTATATTAGCACATATTTTTGTATAATCCTACTGCTCAAAATACCTGGGATTTTTTCCAAAATAACCACTATATGGACTACGTTGATGAGAGTAATGTTCACTGTGAAAGCTTACACAGTGATTTACCTGAGAGAAAGCAGAGTTGACCATCTGATTTTCACCAGTAAGAAAAAAGTATTTTAAAGTTTGTTGTTTTACAGAACATCACAGTTATATATGACATGATAATAAGGCCTGAAGTTAGGAAGAACATTTTAAGGAAAATATAATTATATTTTCATAATGATTTTTTCCTTCTCAAATCTTGTCTGTGGTGTAAAAACACCCCTGGCCAGATGGGGTGCATCTCTTCCCCTCTTTGATAATTACTGTAGTTCTGAACATCACATCCTTTCTTTTGTCCCTAGATGTAATATATATATATATATATATATATATATATAGGTTGTTGAATAAAAATATTTGGGCATTATTTATAAAAATTACCTCAAGTTAGCACCAGCAAGCTTGTTAGCTAGACAGCTAACAATATTTACTTATTTTCATTACGGTTATGAATTAACATTCATGTCTGTCTACTCGTCTAGTTAATCCAAACAATATAACGTTACTGTTGATAAACAATATAAAAACAGAAGTCACAATAGGACATGCTAGCATTTTAATAAAACTGTTAATATCACGGCAGCGGGGAATTTGAACATGCACGAGTTATTTTATTTAATCTGTGTTAGTTTAATGTTTTTTGTTTTGGTTTTGTTTTTACCTAAAACGCATACGCTTGATGTGTCTGCATCGTCTGCACTCGAGCATTTAAGTGGGGTTAAATAGATCACTCTTTACAGCGGATTTAGTTCCCAAACAACTGACAATTTTGACCTAAATATGATTTTCAGTTACAATAATTAATCCTAAATTTCGACATTAATAATTTAACAACATCAGACGCATGCGCGCTCACAAGATCTTCTTACTGACTCGCACTAAACGGTTCATTTGAATCAGTGAGTGGTTGACTCCAGAACAGCTGCAATCGGATCATTCTAATTCGTAAACGAATCGTTTGGTGCGATTCGCGATCCGATTTAAAAGTTTATTTTGAAAAGATCAGTTCGTTCATGATGAATCAGAGACACTGCTTCTGCGTGTCGGAGCACGTGATATATTATAGGGAGTAACGACATGTTTTATGAAATGTAGTGAAGTAAAAAGTATGATTTTATGCTTTGGAATGTAGTGAAGTAAAAGTAAAAGTTACTCAAAATAAAACTACTCCAGTAAAGTACAGATACTTGAAAAATGTACTTAAGTACAGTAACGAAGTAAAGCTACTCCGTTACTGTCCACCACTGGATCTAGAGAAGGTCAGAGTAAGGGCTTTGAGACTTACTAATGTGAACTGGTCACACACGTGCATGAGGTCCTCTATTCTGTACTGCTCTAAAACCACAAAGTTGTCAAGGTTAGGGCTGCATCTCCGAGCACAGTCCTGGCAGTGCACCACGTATGTCTTACGTGAGTTACTCTCACTGGTGACAAACAGCAGATCAAAGACCTCCACCTGCAATAAAATAAAAAAAATAACAATTATTAGTATTTTTTATGTGCATAAATAAAAAAGGTTTTAAGGCAAAAACAAACAAAACGACAAAACTGATGAAAGTGTACAAATATTTACACTTTCATTATAAATTAATATTTATAATAATAATTGCCTAATGTTAAACAAAGTGTCAAGAAAAATTTTTGACTTCACAAAGCCCTGTATAAAATTTTCTAGGGATAGAAATTCTAGGATCTAAAAATAAAGCCTTGTATGAAATTACTAGTAAAAAGAAATGCTAGAATCTTAAAATTAATATATTTCAACATTCAACAGGCATATTTCATCCATGGTCAATGTGATTTCAACATGATTCCAACCTCTTTTTTTATGATGCTTTCAATTGTTGTGATTAAATGATAAGAATGTTAGAATGAATGAAATCACTTTAAACAGAGATCACATTTGCAAAGCGAAATTTCAAGCCCAAGACCTATTTCAAAGCTGAGCATAACTAGAAATATTTTAAATAATATACTTAAATGCTTGTTGACATTTTCATGATTTTTCTAGGTATTTAAAGAATTTATTTTTAATTAGTGTGTCAAATGATTAATCACATCCAAAATTAGTTTGTTTACATAGCGTACACTTGTACATAACATCAGAAAATGTTATATATATATATATATATATATATATATATATATATATATATATATATATATATATATATATATATATATATATATATATATATATATATATATATACACACACACACACACACACATACATACACACACATATAGATATATATACACATATATACATATACAAGAATATAAATATATAAATACATGTAAATATTTTCAAAATATATACTGCATGTGTGTTTATTTTGTATATACATAAATATACACAGTGCACATACATTATGTAAACAAAAACTTATTTTGGATGTGATTAATCATTTGACAGCATTATTTTAAATATATCTTTTTAGCGTTGACAAAGTCCATTTTAAACATTTCCTGATATATCCATTATGATACATGTAATAGAGCTTTTTTTTAGACCACTGATATGACTGAAGTCTTCGCCTCATGTGATGATTATGTAATTTCAAACAAATGTGCCAAAGCAAACATTTAATTCTTGAGTGTAAACTATTGTCTATCATTTACAACTTACGGGCAATTAAAATATAAAGAACCTTTGGTAAGAAAAAAACACCAACCTGGCTGTGTGTTCTGTACTAGACTAACTGAGACTTGTCATGGCACTCGTATGCTGTTGTTGTTCTCTTGTTGTTCTGATTGCTTCTATTGTTCTCATTTGTAAGTTGCTTTGGATAAAAGCGTCAGCTAAATGTTTAAATGTAAATCTAAGAATACACACCTCACAGATGCTACAGTAGTGAGCAGGTTCGTCCTTGCTCCTTCCGTGCCAAACTAGCTCTTTTCCAGCCGTTATAAGCGCCTCCCTCAACGTCTGACACTGCTTTAGTGTCCTCAACAAGCAATACCTGAGGAGGAGGAACAGACCTTATTTAACACTTCCATTAATCTGCTTAAAATTTCAGTCACGCTAGACTTCATTTTGTCCTCTCAAAGAACCAGATTCATAAATGTGGTGCAGTAAACTCACTTGATCATCTCAAAGAGTTTGTGGTCTGACACTTTGATGTTCCTGGCCATGTTCCAAGAGAGGTGAATCATGGGAACGATGGATTTGACACTCTGGAGTTTGTTCCACTCATAGCGTTCCACAGCAGACTTGTACTGATGCACTGAAGAAAAATAAATAAGAGTTAAACCCTTTGAACAGTTAACAAATACAGTAGATGAACTACATTTTAACTTAAGGTTTAAGGCTTTATCAAATATACTGATATTACATTTCACTTTTATGATTATATTTTATAAGACCGTAAAATATCACCTTCTTCAAAACTGATATGCATAACCGTTTAAAACCAAGTGAGCTGCCTACCAAGACAGCATTTTGTTGTTTTAATCGTGGCCTTTTAATACTAAATACATATATCCTTCTTTGATAAAATGAACTCAAAATACGAAATAATTAAATTAACTAGCAAACTCTGGTCCGAATCCAGACTGCGAAATGCGTCCATATGGACTGTGAAGGCTTTTGTCATAATTAAATAAATGGCATTTTCAACACTTTGGAAAGTTGGCGGGTCCTTTGGAAAGTCTTAATTGGTACAAGAAAGAGAAATTTTGATTTCTCAAGAGAGATGGAAAGACAAGAATTGTGATTAAACTTCATAAGACTATACATCGAATAAATATGAGCATTGCGGGTTTCCAAGTCAGCTGCTGCGCTGCTTTGTGTAATGCCGTTCCGAAAGCGCCACCTGCTGGAAGAGAATGATTTTCCCTTTCAATCAGCCTGTCTTCTGTTGTCAAAGACCAATATTAAAACCAACCTGTTTTTAAGCATCAAGGTTGTAATTGTGAACTGGTGGATCAACAAGATAACGTATTATAAAATATTAAACAATTAAGATTGTAAAATATGTTACTTAATATTACTTGGTTAATAATGGTTTAAATTATAAGAATTGATACCTTTGACTCTTAAAGGTTGAAATGAAGTTTATCATTTTATAAAACCTTTTGTTTTTATGAAAACATGCATCTGAACTGTAAATCATGCATTTAAATTTATTTCATTTATTTATTTTGTGCAGGTTTTGAAAAGGTCTTTAAAAAAGTCTTGAATTTAAAGCTTAAATATACTGCAGATACCCTGGTCTGGCAAAAACTATCAACTGTTTTTATATAAAATCGTCTGGTGAAGAGAGTTCATTACTGGCCCTCGAGGGGTTTTAGTTGAAGACCCTTGGTCTAGAGTGTCTGTATGGTGTGCACATATTTTCGTCTATTTTCAATTCTATGCCCATTTGGCCCTGGTGGTCCAATATCAGTAATAAGCAACTTGACATATTTACCAGTGAGTGGTCCTACATTCCAAGCAATGTTGTTGCACCAGCCAATAGCCTGAACCCAATGCACAGTGCCTGTGTTAAGCCAGACCAGATCACCTGGTCGCTGAACAAAGCGATACACTGGAACATTGGCCTCATACAAGTCCTCTAGATTTGGCCACCATGAGCCCATTAGGTAATTTATATTATTCCTGCATAAAGAATATGTCAGTCAGTAAGACACAGACTTACAAACAAGCTTATATTCATATTTACATTAAACTTATGGCAAGGTGTTTTAGCAGAATTAAACATTTGTGATTGTGCTTACTTTTCACAGAAGTCATTCATGACACCCCAGTACGACTCAGGAACAGCAAACCATTCACAATCTCCAGGGCCGATGTTAATGTTCACAGAGCAGAAGTTGTTATTTTCTTGATGACCTGAATGGAAAAATAAATGGTTTTTAATAACATCCCGACTTTCAACTCCGTAACGTCTGTATTTGAGAAATGTTTTGGTATAGCATGGCGAGATGTGCATGTGCTCGCGTGCCAATGAGCTGACCTGGTGTTCTGCTGCCTGGGACCTTCATATAGAGCTGGACTGTGTTCATGCCGAGAATTGTGTGGCCCACATGACTGAGCAGGTTCCCTGCAGACACCACCCGCACGAAGGCAGGCAGCTTACTCAACTCAGCCAGCTGCAGCTTCCACCTGCAAGCCCACAGGGCAAAGAGGTCAGGTGTGGTGACCTAACATGTCCCCTGTTCAATCATAACTCTAGGAGTCTGTCTGAACACTGGTCTGAAGAGGCCCGTTTGACACTCAAAACCCTCCTTCAGACTTCAATTAAACTCTCTAGAGCATCTTGATGCAGCACTAAACCACATGAGGCATGCATTAAAGTGATTTTATTACTGTTAAAGGTTATTAAGCACAACAAGAAGCGGAGTTCCTTTTTACCAAGGCAAAAAACACTTCATGAACTCAAGTGGCTTACTGCATTTATTTAAGACATTTGACCCTTAAAGAAACAAGTGATTAAAAGATTACAATTACTTCAGATTCTGCAAGGTGACCATCATCCTAGAATTCATCAAATTGTTCAAGAATTACTGTAAAGATATTCGTTACAAAGAAGGATAAGTATTTCTAAAAGAAGAAGAATCCTGGAATATTTTACTCAAAAACTTTAATTTCTTTTTGACTGAAGAACAAAAGACTTAACATCTTGGAAGACATGGGGGTGAGTAAAATATCAGGAAATTTGAATTCTGAAGTTAACTAATAACCTTAAATGCACCAACAGATCTGCAACGTTGTATTGCATATAAGATGGTTTATGCATGAATGCTTAAAAGGGGAACAAAGCCAGTGAGCACTTACTTTTTCTCATCTGACATGTCAATGTTTGGTCCCAAACTTGATGTTCTTAAAAGGACCTCTTCTTCTGCGGACCGTACTGAAACAAACATAGGCTCCAGTTACAGACTATTGTTCTGTCAAGAGCTGGACTGTGTTCATGCGAGAATTGTGTGGCCTACATGACTGAGCAGGTTCCCTGCAGACACCACCCGCACGAAGGCAGGCAGCTTACTCAACTCAGCCAGCTGCAGCTTCCACCTGCAAGGCCACAGGGCAAAGAGGTCAGGTGTGGTGACCTAACATGTCCCCTGTTCAATCATAACTCTAGGAGTCTGTCTGAACACTGCAAGTGGTCTGAAGAGGCCCGTTTGACACTCAAAACCTCCTTCAGACTTCAATTAAACTCTCTAGAGCATCTTGATGCAGCACTAAACCACATGAGGCATGCATTAAAGTGATTTTATTACTGTTAAAGGTTATTAAGCATAACAAGAAGCTGAGTTCCTTTTTACCAAGGCAAAAAAAAAACACTTCATGAACTCAAGTGGCTTACTGCATTTTATTTAAGACATTTGACCCTTAAAGAAACAAGTGATTAAAAGATTACAATTACTTCAGATTCTGCAGGGTGACTATCATCCTAGAATTCATTAAATTGTTCAAGAATTACTGTAAAGACATTTGTTACAAAGAAGGATAAGTATTTCTAAAAGAATAAGAATCCTGGAATATTACTCAAAAAACTTTAATTTCTTTTTGACTGAAGAACAAAAGACTTTAACATCTTGGAAGACATGGGGGTGAGTAAAATCTCAGGAAATTTTTAATTCTGAAGTTAACTAATAACCTTAAATGCACAACAGATCTGCAACGTTGTATTGCATATAGATGGTTTATGCATGGATGCTTAAAAGGGGACAAAAGCCAGTGAGCACTTACTTTTTCTCATCTGACAAGTCAATGTTGGTCCCAAACTTGATGTTCTTAAAAGGACCTCTTCTTCTGCGGACCGCACTGAAACAAACATAGGCTCCAGTTACAGACTATTGTTCTGTCAAACGTGTTTCAAACAGTTAGACTTTATTTGAACATGGACTTACTTTTCTGACAGAGCAGATTCTGCATCTGAGTGGTCTTTCTGCCCTTTCTTTTCATTTCCTCCTGTTAGATAAAAAAAACGTGAAAAAGCATCCATTAGAATCCAAGCACCAATCATGAAGCATTTCACAGTATCAACATCATTCAGTGTCTGTCTAAATCTCCAACACAGCTGGCTGAGAGCAAACACTTCCAAGTTTTTTGGATTGCTACAGAAATTTCTAATGCACCACTGTCAAAATTCAGTGGTGAACAGTAACAGTAGTTTTACTTTGTTACTATACTTAATTAAATTTTGCAAATACTTCACTGGAGTAGTTTTGTTTTGAGTAAATATTACTTTTACATGACATTCCAAAGCATAAGATCATACTTTTTGCTTAACTACATTTCATAAAACATACAATTATTCCATAATATATCATGTGCTCAGAGACGCAAAAGCAGTGTCTGATTCAAGAACGGATGGATTATTTTCAATGAACCTTTTAAATCCGTTTGCAAATTAGAATGATCTGATTAGAATGAGTCGACAACTCACTGATTCAAATGAACCGTTCAGTGTGTGTCCCTAGTGAACTGAATAAACAAGAACCGGGGGATCTTGTGAGCACACGTGCAACTGATGCTGCTAAAACTAAGTTACTAATCTTGAATTTTACGATTAATTATTGTAACTGAAAATCATATTTAGGCAGAAATTGTCAGTTGTTAGTGACCTAATCTGCTGTAAAGGGTGATCTATTTAAGCCCACTGAAATGCTTGACTGCAGACGATGCAGACACATCAATCAGTGTCTCTGCTTTAGGTAAAAAAAAAAAGTAAAATAAATAAATTATTATTTAATTAAAAAATAATACATGGTAATGCAATGTCTGATTTTAAATGGGTTTTGAAGGATGAATTTTGAGATTTTATGTTTTCAAGTGATATATAACTTCTGATGACTTCTAAAAATGTGATAGAGAAAAAGGCAACGAGGAAGTCTTTTTTTTAAACAAAGGTCAAAGCTCCTTTTGTAATGTAGATTTCTGAGGGTGCACTCTTGTCATAAATTCATCTATTACTTTTCCTACATAATTTTTAACAAAAAATATTGGTAAAATATATATTTGGGAGTCTTAGACCTTTCCAACGATATATAGTTTGTCAAGATTAGATTAGATTTGATTATAATATAGTATAGTCAACGTAGGCGTCCCGTATACGGGACGGGGTGACATTTAACAGGTTAAGCCTATATAAACTTCCAAATTAAATTCATCTATAGGTACTTTTTTTTTTTTTTTTTTTTTTTACTTAAGTACATCAAAAATCTATTACTTTTGTACTTTGAAAAAAAATTGAAAAAGGAGTACTTTTACTGGAGTAATATTTTATTATAAGTATCTATACTTTTACTCAAGTACTTGATTTATGTACTTCGTCCACCAGTGCAAAAATGTAATCAAAAAAAAAAAAAAAAAACCTACAGCTTCCAAACAGCATAATAGTCACACAGAACATACACATCCAAACTCTTGGCATGAGGAGGAAATGTAGATTGCTGACATACTGACCCCAGTACAGAGCCAATGGACAATTAAGTTTGGGAAATTGTGGCAATTATTTTTTAAGTAGAGAGTTGAAAAAATGTTTGTTCCAAACAAAATATCCACATTAAACTGAATCCACTAATAAAATATTAAGCTAATCTCCAGACATCTCTGGATTGCATGTCTTTTTCCTAATGTGGGAATTATGACGACTCACCCGCAACGATTCCTGGAAAGACGAGGCCTGGTACTGAGCGTATCTGGCGATGGTGGTGTGAGAACGGCTGCTCTCAAAACGCCACATCTTCCTGCTTCCTGTCACATCCCAGTTCTCGTCAGTGGGCTGAGATAACTGAGTCCTCACCTCCACCAGGTGCTCTGGGTTGGCATCCACCAGAGTCTTGGTAGAGAACAATCCTAGGTCTGACATGCAAAGACAGACACCACAATGTCAACTGATGAAAACAATGGGTAAAACTGAAACCAATATTACATATTTAGTTAATTATTAAATAATATAAATAATAATAATTTCAGAAGGGGATTATTTTTTGCATGTTTAAGGTATGAAGAGAATGTGTGATTTAATTTTTCATCATTTTCAATTTAAAGTAGCAACTAGTGACATCGGGAAAAAAACTAAATGCTGGATTCAAACTTAGGCCACCTGCATATAAACCATCATTAAACTGAAGAATACAACGAAACTACCATACCTTTTCTACAACTCGAACATGAATATGAGGTTTAGATTTCAAAACCTTGCACATAGATTGAGGCCATATGTAGAAAAGTATGGACAAACACTTTTTTTGCCATTTGACTTGACAAGCAGTATAGAAATTGTCCAAAACAGCAACTTGCCACACAGTAATGATGAAATATATAATGTCTAACATTGATAGTTCATGACAACACAATAACAAGCATTCAATATCAGTCAGAATCTACATTTAAACTATAATGTCACTTTCCCAAATTAGACCATTAGAGCCCATCTGAAAGCAAAAGTATACATTCCTCAAGTCATTTATGAGGTTTGGGCAGCAGGTACATAAAAACTTCATTTAAGAGGAACCCTTTAAACCCTTTTAAGAGGCTCCCATGTAATGCCACTTTCAACATGCAGATGGTGCTGTTGTCATTTACGCCCAAGTCATCCTGAAACCATCCTTTGCCAAAACTCACTTTTTGCTAGTTAAATGTCTCCCGACTTAATGCTCAGACACAAAAACAACAACAAAATCATTTAAACAAAGGTGCTAATATGCAGCAAAACTAATGAAAGGGTAAATTAAAATAATACAGACCACAGATCAGCGCTCACACATACATGGTGCTTTGGCAAGAACTCAAATGCACACAAGTGCCCAGAAACACACTCTCACCCAGCTTGAGTGCTCCAGCCAGGCCACGGATTACTGTAACGGGGTTGGCTGCGTTTGTGCAGAACTGGTGTAGCGGCGGAAAGAAAACGTCCCTCTTGTTCTCCAACTGCCAAGGATTTAAAAAGTAGATTTATTTGACTGGAGAAAATAAAACCTTGGAATCTAAAAAAAAAAAGGGTGTAATTGTGCAAGCATAAATTGAGGTCAGACAAAGTTGACTTTTTCATGGCAACAAATGCCTTTAATCAGTGCAACTGGACCCTTTTGCATTGTATTTTGACTTGTAAATTTCATGACAGCAGGAATACTTGAGAGAGCAGATAAAGAACCACCAGGTTGCACAGTGTCAGATGATAGTGATGTTTTACTCACATAAATACTAGGGGTGGGAGGATTGAGCTTGTCCTTTGGCAGAGTTGGGAGGGGTGCAGGTGGTAACCGTGGAGGGGGACACTTGTCAAGCAAGATGCTATTACTGGAGACACCATTCTTCCCCAGGTTTCTGCAAAATAATTCAAGATATTTATTAGCACATGTCCAAATGGCTGTATGTAATGTAATCTTTTATCCAAATCTCATTTTAATTGATTGCGTGCTACAGTGAAGACTGTGACTCTGCTATATTCTTGTCAACATGACAGGAACATTGAGGGTCAGTACATGTGCTGTTGCTGTCTAGAAACAGGTGGAGCCATAAACCAGATCACTAGAGACATACAGGCAATGTCCTTCCCCATCAACAGCCCTTCCAGTCAAAACAAACCGTGTAATAAGTCTGGAAGCACTGAGAAAATGACTCACATTAAACAACATGGCAGAGGGTCAAAAGTTCAGTAACTAAAATGTCTCTAAATAATTACAGCTGTGAGGCTGGAGCGTAGTCATGCTGGTATTTTTTCGGAATCGGAACCTTGGTGATTGTGAAAACTGACTAAGTTTGACACTGCCTGACATCTTCAGCAGCTTAGTCTCTGTGCTGTTGGGTAGTGTGGCACATTCACTGTCATTTTTAATGATGGAATAGCTTTTTTTTTTAACATGCTGCAGCGTTAAAAAAAAAAAAAAAAAAAAAAAAAATAGCAAGCAGGGATTTATCAGTTTTGCTCACTAATAGGCTCTAGATGGGTTAACAAATGACAAACCTGTACATATAAAATTAGCAATATAATAAATAAACCTGTGCATACACTGCGGTTAACAAGTTTGGGGTCTGTAAGGCATTACCATTGTTTAATGCCTCTTATGCTCACCAAGGCAACATTTAATCAAAAATACAAATAAAAGCATTAATATTGTGAAATACTGTTGTTTGAATGCATTTAGTGTCACAAGACATTTTTAATTATACATTTTGAAAACTTGTCCTAAATAATATTTCTTGATACACTTTTTTTTTTTTATCAAAGATTCTTTGAATAGAAAGTTCAAAAGAACGTTCAAATAGAAAAGTTAGAAAAATTATAAAATGTCTTTATGGTTACTTTTGCTCAATTTAGTACATCCTCTCTAAATAAAAGTATTAATTTTTGCAAACCAAAAAACATACTGACCATCCAAATTTTTGGAACAGTAGTGTGCATATATAACCACTATATTGGCAGTGTATTGAAAGCAATCAAAGTCCATCTTGAAAAGAACAACACACAGCTGTATATTTTACAGACACACCCCTAACATAGTTAGTAGACACATCCACGTTTCCAATCAATGCAAATTACATTGTAAAAAATATAACATTAATCAACAAAGTATTTACCTTCCGACATCAACAAGTAACTACCTTCCAAAAAATTAACAACTCAACAGCTCACCAATGCAAATCTCTTTCAGTGAGAACAATACATCAAATCATCAGCCTAAACCATTTTACTGCAGATTTAAACAAAATCAACTAGGATGGATTTGTATTATAGCAGAAAAGGTGAAAATAAGGTCTAGCTAGGGCTGGGCGATATGACGAAATATATCGTCTGGACGATAGAAAATGTCTATTGTTTTATATAAGGCTCTATCGTTTACGCCACGATAAGGCGTTTACGGCAGAATTTTACGTCAAGATGCACCTCACGCAACGGCATGCCCATGCACGCTGCAATACATAAACAAACATGGAGGAAGACGGTAGTAGACGCGGTTCAGACCAGGGTAATTCTCAACAAGATGACCAGCCAACCCAAACCGAGGAGCTTGTACCTAAAAGAGGGGTGACTTCTGTTGCATGGACGCCTAAAATGGATGAAAAGGTTGAAATGTTTTTAACTCGATGCCGAAGCGCCTGGAAAAAACGGGCGCGTCGCACCACGCTTCCATTATGGCTGCACATACCGTGCGCCTACATCGGAAATAACGAACTTGAGTGCGCAAAATACGCAATATGTGAACGGCTCCCGTGGCACACCATATAGCCATAGCTCCCACAGATGGAAGGAGATCACTTCTGCTGTTGCCAATCATATCTACACGGTCGATAATAGCGGGTTGAAATATTTTAATGGCAGGTGTTAACACATGACCAACAGTCTTGCTTGAAAAAAAGGTTCTAAATAAAATAAATATTTAGTCCATACTACCTTTATTTGTTTTGTATATCATTTCAAACTGCATTTCCACATTGCAATTTTATATAGACTATTCATAAACTGAATTAACAGAAAAATTGCTATATCGTTATGTATATCGTTATCGGGATATCAAATGAGCTATATTGGGATATTAAATTTTGGCCATATCGCCCAGCCCTAGGTCTAGCTATGTTATTTATATTCACAGACACAAAAAAGCTTAGAATCTTATACTGTAAGCTTATAAAGCTTATAAGGTGGCTCGATATAACCATAACCAAAAAATCTGCACAAAACCAATCAAGAATTCTGTTTGATATTCTGCACATCTATGCCCAAATGGATACAGGAATGGGAAACTCACCTGCATGCTTTGAGCACGTCACTGGAGCTGGGGTAGATGGAGACAGAAGACCACGGGGCGAACGAGGGAGGCTTGGGGTTATGACAAACCAGCGGAGATGCCACCTTCAAGTGGCTCTGAGAGTCCTCCGGACCTTGGCCATTGAGCGTGGGGCTGTTAAGGCAGTTGACACTGTTCTGAGTGCTGTGATGGTCAGCTGATTTGGGTGAGGGTGTGGCCGTGGACATGGCAGAACAAGGGGAGGAGGCCACGGAGTTCTCCTGTGCCTTTAGTCCCTGGTGCAGACTTGGGTGAACGTTATTAACCTTTGTGCTGGCAGCCGTCAACCCACCACCATTACTATTATTACTATCATTGGCTTTTCCAATCAACAAGGCAGAGAGCTGAGGATTGTCTGAACTAAGTACACCTGGTGAGCAGGGTTTCGCCCCAGCAGCGTCTGCCTGGCCCTGATGGACGTGATTAGGCAGTCCTTCTGCAGTGGCAGTGCTGTTAGGCGTCCCTGTGGAATGCCCGTTTCCTGAAAGCTTGCTCTCTTTGGTGTGCACCATGCCTTGCTGTCCACCTGAGGTAGCAGAGTGATGGGAGCTTGGGGAGGGGAGGTGATTGTGACTGGCCTCCTGCGCTAACGTGTCACTGGCTGAGGTCGAAGGTTCGACCTGATTTGGAACGCCAGTGCTGGCTGCCGGGGTAAGCTGGGACGTCCCAGCGGAAGAGGAAGCCTGCTCGCCATTTGGACCTGCCGAATATGAACCTAGACTCTTTTGAAGCCCCTGCAATAAAGATAGTGTAAATAATGCAATGTTAAGCAGTGAAATTGCTACCTTAAGAATTGAAAACTAGAGAAACTCAATAGACAAGCAGAAAATCAAGATGAATGTCCATTTTTCATGCCGAATGCATCCTTCTAAACTCCTTTGTACACCGCTGTAATTTGGCTCCAAATTTCAAGTTTAGATTGTAATTTTGAACCCGTTCTACAAAACAATGGACTACTCAGGAAATATTTATCCATGACATTTACGATTTTGGCATTCATCACACTGTTTATCTTAAAATTCTGAGCTGGAGAAGTTTCTGAAATGTGGTTGATTTGACACAGAACGACCCTATAGAACTTTCTTGTCATACATAACATGATCATTATGATCTTACCATATTGACCAGGACATTTAATCTCACCTGAGTGGAGTTGATGTGTTGGCTTTTCCACGGTTCATCATCCATGCTGCTGCTGGTGGGGGTTGTGCAGTTATGAGGTAGTGCATTTTGCCGCAAGTAAGGCACATTTCCGTTGCTCCCCGATCCTGGGAGGTGATTATTGCCCACAGAGATGGCATCTGTGTTACCCATGGTTCCAGCCGTGCATGGGGCGGGGCTTGCAGGGACAGGTCCGTTGGCTATTGGCTGAGCAGCACATTTTGAGAGGGTGGAGGGTGTGCGGAAAAGAGCAATGTGTGGATGTTGAGAGGAGGATGTGGAATTAGAGTTCACAGGCAATGAGGGGTCGACTATAGGACCGTTGGACACACTGGGTCGTATCTGACCCATAGCATTCAGCCTCATCTGTTGGGGAGAGAAAGACTATCAGTATTAAAAACTCAGCAAGTTAATTTAAGCTACCTCTAGCCTGTCTAAAAATTTGCAGTCTTCTATGCACATCCACACATGACACACACCTGCTGATTCTGTTGCATTAGACTGAGCTGCTTTTCCAACTGTTCCAGCATCTGCAGCTGCACTGGCTTCAGATTAGCTCTGTTGGTCCGTAACTGTTCCAGAAGCTGAGAGAAAAACAACAAAACCATAATAGTTTGCTTTAAACCAGCTCTAGTATAATATCTGGATAGAAATGCATTAAAGAATTAATCAAATAAATTGAAATTTGAATTCAGAATGGCAATTATTTCTGAAAATCATTAGACACTGACAAATGACAATGAGTGCTGAAAATTCAGCTGTCATTACAGGGATACATGTTTTACAAATTATTTTAATAGAAAATGTTATTAATTATAATAATATTTCACAATATTAAGTGTTTTTTATTATACTTTTTGCTCAAATAAATGCAGCCTTGGTGAAATTAAGAAACTTTACTCAAAAACAAAAGGAAAAATTTGCCTGTTAGTGTTTATAAATTAGGGATGCACTGATTTGTCAGTAGAAACAGAAAAACAGCCAAAAACATGAGCCGAAATTATACTTAAAATAATTTATTGCACACTCCACATTCCACTCTATGAATGCGCGTTCCGCTCGTGTAGAAGACTACTGCTCATGCTCAAAATCTGCTCTAAATAACAAAGCTCAAAAATCAAAGTCCGCTCAAATAATGCGCCGACATGAAATTTCAATGTAGTATACTTGTTCCTGTTCGCAATAGCGCTGCTGTGCTGTAACATGGTGTAGTACAGCTGTACTGGGCAACCTAACACTACCCTCTGCTCACATGCTCTGATAATAATAGCTTTGTAGGTTTATACATTATTTGGACAATTAGTTTAAAAAAAGTTATATCTGATTCTATTGCAAGGAAATGAATAAAAATAATATACTGCCATTTAATATTAAGGTAACACTTTACAATAAGGCTTCATCAGTTAATATGGTAGTTAATTAATCTTTCTTAACGTCAGTTAATGAGAATACAGTTGTTCACTGTTTGTTCATGTTAATTCAGAGTGCATTAACTGTTAACAAGCACACCTGTTGATTTTAATAATGCATTCGTAAATGCTGAAATTAACATTAACCAAGATTAATAAATGCTAAAGAACTATTGTTCATTCTTCGTTCATGTTAACTAAAGTAGTGTTACCAAGTGTTACCAATATTAATATCAATTCTGTCCAGTTTTATCGTTACTCTCAGTAAAAGTGTTGTTATTTTAGTGGCTTGTGTTTTTTAAATTCAGTATTATAAAATTTAGTTAAATTAAAAAGTCTTACAAAATTACTTTCTATTATTTAATAAAATAATAAATAATCATTACAAAGTATTTTCAGGCAAGTGCATCCAGAATTTTCAGTTTCGGTCCAGAATTTATTCCGGTGCATCCCTACCATAAATCAATAATATTCAACAATTTACAGATATAGAAACAACCATATAAATTGAATCTACCAACCTGAAGCTTCTGTGGGGCTAAACTCCAGTTGGGGACCTGATGATGACCTGGATCTTTTTCCCAGGAATCTGGTGAATTCTGATGATGAGACGAGAAACCAGTAAATAATCAAACACTGCTTGATAGTTGTAACAGATGTAACAAACTAAAATGCTGTCCTCTAGTACCCTGGCTGGACTTGCAGTCCTCTTCCTTTTGGCTGGGCTGGACTGGTCATCAGTCTGGCCAGACACCATATGAGGGGGAAGAGACTGGCCTGGGATTTGGGACTGGGCTTCACTGCTCTGATGAGCTTTGCAGGTGGTCTGCTATTGGCAACAAAAACAAAATAGCAGCTAGGACAGTGGCATGAACATTTCACTAAAGTACGGTAACCAAAACTGCATTTATTGCATAAAAATCAATACTGATGTTTCAGTGACATACAGCTCCCTTATACAATAAGCATAAGGATTATGTTTATGCCAACTTTCTCACTCTTAATTATGTCAGTTAAATATATGAAGGAAAAAAATATATATACACAGTAAATTGCAGATTTAAATCATTCCCCAAAATTTGTGACCAATATGTTGAAACAAAGGATGATGTGTTCTGATGGGTGTTATGGTCTAATGATCTAGGAGGAAATAACTTTAAACCTTAGCAGTTTAAGATTATTCTCCAGAATCAATGTTAACAACAACATTGTTCTATATGACTGAAAATTAAGGACCATTTAGTGGTACTTAATCATGAAGTCAAGCCTTACCACACACTTTGATGTTTCATTAGGGAATAAGAAATGTCATGGGTTCAATACAGGCTAAGCTCACTCGACAGCATGTGTTATACAAGATCTGTGGTTAAGGGGCTTCTGCTGATTCAACATACGGCCATACTGCAAGATACAGTGATGTGATATATCCGTTAATGTGCTAAAACATCGCCGTTAATCTATTTTCAAGTTTGGGTTGAGAGCTGGGTCTAAAGCAAGCTATAATGACTTTCACCTTGATATATTAGCGTGGATGTATACCTAGCTGAATCTGTAGGGGGCGAGAACAAGTCTTTAAACCTGTGTGTATGCCTACTGTGAAATTACCACATCAAATGTGACGTGCTAACATGGATGCAGCTAAGATGCCACCGGGTTTGCTTCAGGGAATTTTTTATTTTTTTTTAAGAAGCTTTCCAATGGAAATCTCGATAAGACGCACGCCTGTTTCACACAAACTCCGTCTGCAGTATGTGGTGCAGAAGCAGCACGGACTCAGTGTGCTTTCACACAGGACGCGTTTGCAGTCCGCTACAAGGCAAGTAAATGAGCCATTTTAATCTAGATAAAAAAAAATTATCTATGCCCACCAATTAGTTAATAATTATAATTAATATTTTATATATTATTATTATTATTATTATATATTAACCATAATGCCATTAACAGCGTCAAGCTTAACCTGTACTGAACCCAAAACATTTCTTTAAAAAGTCACAATGTCCAAGCTACCACTAACAAATCATTTTAATGAGTCTAAACCATTAGAAGGTATAAGAGTTTCTACTGGCTTGTCTAGCTGATCTGTTCTCACCTGTTGTGTTGTGTTGAGCGCTCCCTGTCTGGAGGTGAGCTCTGCTGGGATTGGTAGGCTCCATGCCTCCTCAATACTAGGGAGCATTTTACTTTTACTTGGTAAACTACCTTGCTGAAGATTACACAACTGAGCCTAGAAAAAGATGGCGCAGAAAACATGTTCAGTGGCGGATTCAGCTAAGCTTGAGTCAATGCAATGGTGGTATGCATCAAATCACAGATGAAAATGACACTCATATATCATCCTCAGTGAATAATATGTCAGACAAGGGGACGTGATTCAACAAAACAGAAAGGAACTCAAAAGCAAACAATGTTAACAATCAAGAAAGAAAAACACTATGATAGGCACATTAAAATGAAACATGTACACTTCCTCTCCTGATAATTTAATGCGCAAACACTCTTTCTACCTGGAGGCATTTAATGCGAGCAGTCAGAGCTGGGATGTTACTGCAGGACTTGCTGCACGTGGCATTGATGTAGCACTTGATGGCATCCTGCGGCTGGTTGCAGGACTCGTAGAGTGTGCCCAGGTCCATCCAGGCAGCCGCATGGCTGTGGTCCAGTTGCACTGCACAGATATATGCCTGTAGTGCATCCATCGGCTGGTTCTGCTGCTGATACAACACACTGGAGATGCAAGCACAGCAGAGAGGGGTGGTTAAAAAGGGCAAGCTAAATAAACAGACAGATCATTCATAACCAGATGCCACAGGTTAATGCAGGTTCAAGAAACATTTAATATCTTCAACATAAAATTTTGCCATGACAACCGATGGATGATAAACCTTTCAAATCATTTTCTAACAACTATATACAAATGTACAATTTTCATTTTCTGATTGGCTTTACTGACATTTTGGGAGGTTTCATTGTGGTCTAATTAGGTAAAAAGGGTTTCCACAACTTGTGATAGGACAAAAGTTTTTATTTTATTTTTTTCATGGTTGCTTTCAGTGTTAAGATTTTGATAAAGTGATTACACAGCTCTGATGAGGTCAATGCTTTAGCTTAAATGTCTTCAGCATTTCTGTCTGCAACATAAACCAAACCTGAGGCAACATCAGCCCCAAATGACCCCATTTACACCCAGCTACCAGAAAAACAAACAACAAGAATGTCTCATTTTAATGTGCAAGAAATGCCTGTAAATAATAAATAGAACCAGCTTAACCTCACAAACATCAACCATTAAAGAGCTTACCCAATTGAGCACCATGTATCTGCACTGGCCTCAGACTTATCAATAGACTGTCGATAAGATATGAAAGCATCTTGGACCTTCCCAATACTTGAGTAGCACCTGCAAAACAAGCGAAAACACATCAAAACTAGACACTTTCAGGCATATGAGTTGTAGAGATTAAATGTGACAATTGTATTGGATTTGGATTTGACAGACACTTTCAGCAAATTACAGTGGATTCATGATATACACAAACTCAGTTTTGTAAAACAAATTAAAAATATAAACAATTAAAAATATATCATATAATATACATGGAATAGGAATTTCATTTAAATCTGGTAAAATGTTTGCTTACCTGCCCAAGAAATACCAAGACTGTCCCGAATTGGGGTCTGCTTCTAGGGACTTCTGCAGACATTGAATAGCATAGCTGCTCTTGTTGGCTTTATCTCCCAACTGTTCGACCGTGTGATGCATCCAGCCTGAGTGAGCGATGGGAAATATGAGGATTAAATAACAAACAGGATTCTCAACAAAACGACTAGAACACTCTGCCACAACACTAAGCCCTGGTGTGCACTGTGGAGGCTGTTACACTGGTACTCGTAAAGGGAACAAATGGTTCCCCCTTAGTTATCTTCAGGGTAGGGTGGGGAGATGAGGTGGAGCAGGATCGAGGGGGGTGTGGTGGTTTCTACCACCACCAGCAGCTTCAAAAGGTTTCAGCAGAGATGACTGTCCAAACAGCCCTTCTCCTATCCATTCCCAGCCAGCCAGAAGTTGTTAAAGAGAACGAGATAGACAAAGGCAGTACAGACAAAGAACTTCCCCCATGTGGCCAGGCTTCTCCAATGTACTGATCCCAGCCGAGCTCTTAACACCTGTGGCAAGCGCCTGCACCCGGGAAACGTTACTACAGCAACCAGACCATTGCCAACAACTGCAGAGGCAATGTGGAAATGGTTTTATGGTAGCTGAATTTTTTTTTTTTGACTTTCTTTTTGGACTAGCAAAAGAAATAAGCTTGGTGTGATGAAGAGCTGGGGTTTGAGGATTCACAACACGCAACTGTGCTAATTATTAAAATGATTTAATTACTTATTGATGCTTTTAACCCAAAGTACATTGCAGACAGCTCCATCCTGGTGTCCTATGCTCATTGGTGCCGCTTTCCTAGTTGATAGATTGCCCTTAATTCAGATTTCTAACCACACCATGGTATCCCAAAAGCAATCTGCACATTTATTATTAGCAATTATGTCTGGCAAAATAGCACACCCTAGAGAACTGAAAAATATCTTAGAAAACCTGGACTGCACATTTGGGGATGCTGTTATTGAGAATCCCACTTATGTTATTTGGGGAGATGGCATGATGCAATACATTAGTGAGGACGGTCTGTTATTATGACAAAAAATTACCTAATCTGAAAATTAAAACATGGCTGAAAAACCTAAATGAAATATCCTCTCCTTACAATGTTTTTAAAAATCCACATCAGTACAAATCTGTGGAAATTGTAGCTTCATAATTCCACAAACAGCTGTGCAGAATTTCAAAAATGTAAATGCAAGTTAACAATAACCTCACCACCCTCTTGAATGCTCTTTATTTTTCCACCCAACAAGACTGTGATATTTGCCACGGTTTGCCACATACATTCTTTTTTTAAAGCACTGAGAATGATCCTGATCTTGTATGCTAAATCTGTGCAGAAAATTGCAGATTGCATTCTTTTGACTAATCAAGACAGAAATCACACAGCAAACATCCATCTAAATAGGAAACCCACTATTTAAAATAAAACCTGGTTTCCCACACATTTTGACCAATGAATTTTCATAACTTTCCCCAGCTGGTTGTGATTACTGGATGGATTAGGATCATTTTGTGAACACTGCACTGCAGTTGATGAAATATTTAATGGCTGAGCATAACTAGGAACATATCTGATGACAGAAATCAGGACTTTTCCATGACTACTATGACATTTTACTAACTTCCATGACTTTTCCAGGCAGACAAATCACAAATTCTGATATTTCCAGGTTTTATATGACTGTGGGAAGCAGCAAAACAAGCAAGTAAAACACACACTCACCTAATTGTTGGAGCGTAGTTGCCTTCACCTGTGCAGGGAGATTTTCTGTTTGTAAAAGACTCTCGTAAGCTTCCTTTGCGATACGGTATTTCTTCTGCAGACAGTCAGAGAAGGAAAGAGATGTTTGAACAGACAAAAGGGTCAGCACTTTTACGGCCACTCTGGGTGGACACAAAGGGCCTCGTCAGACAGACTACAATGTACGGTGTCAGGAAGAGAGGAAACAGACTGGACACTGACCAGGCCAGACACAGGGACAAACACACAGACGAAGGGGGAGGGTCAGTCCAGACCAGACTAGACTTAACATGTCAGACAAACAGAGACATGCTCTGAATCAGTGTAACTTGAGAAGCCCTCTCAGGAAAAAGTGTTTGTTTTTCTTAGTGACCTTGACACAGATCTTTGTTGGAGCCGATGGCTGACCATCATAGCTGACCAAAACGACTCCAAACACACTTAAAAGCAATCTCATCTGTGTGTGGTGGACAATAAAATTAACCTATTATAAATCTTAAGCATTGGTTGGCTGATTAGTGCAGTCATCATTCCTTACAGCAACGTTTTGTATGTACATTTCTATGAGATTTAATACAATTGCATTACATTTTAATTTAACATAAGGCGAGGTGGATGTTTGTTGAACAGAAAAGACTGTAACAAGAGTCTATCACTCATCATAAAGAATAACTAAAGGTAAGTTGAAGCAAAACCACGAGGGCAAGGTGGGGATCGGTTGGTTGAACACATACAGCGTCAAGGAGGTGCCCAAGAAACAAATCCAATTAATCAAGAGTGTATGTTTGTAAAAGCAGTAAACGGAGCAAAAGAAAACCCAGGGACCAACAACACTGCCATATAACCTCTAGAAACTGCTTCCTTTACAAACAGTCATTTACAATGCCAATTGAACACAACAGTAAGGTTTTGGCTGTTTCTAAAATAACTTTAAATCTGGTAATTATGTATGAAGTACTAGTGAAATTACAAGATTCACCATCAGAAAAGCTGACGGTATCATGAAAATTGTGATCATGGCTACTAGCAGCTGCAGTTTCTGGGAAATTTGGGAAACTTTTTTGGGGGAAAAGTGTGAATACTGTGAAACACCTAAAACTATTTAAGATGAATGCCTTATTAAAGGGACAGTTAATCTAAAATGACTTTATTCACCCTCATGTTGCACCTCCAGGACTTTTTCTTTCTTCTGTTGAACACAAAAGAATATGAAGAATGATGGGAACCAAACAGTTGCTGGAACATTCTTCAAGATCTTCTTTTGTGTTCAACAGAAGAAATGCGTACAGGTTTGGAACAACATACTTCTGCATTTCTTCCCCATTTCTCCCCCACTTCTTCAATACACTCAAAAACCTGAATGTATGGTTCTTGAAAATTATGGAATCATGTTACGTTTAAGTTAATATCAATACACCATTTCTACTAATAAAAAAAAGTTTGAAAATAAATTTATCTTACAGATTTATCATCTAAATTCTTGACATCACAGATTCAACATTTTTTGTCTATCCCACATAGCCTTATCTTCAGTTGCTTCTAATTAAACAATATATATGATGACTATGTCTATAGATTGCAATTTACTTTAAGAACCAAGGTCTGTGTAAAAGCAAACAGTCACTGTTGCCTTCTATATTATCCAGAACATTATACCCTAAAATATGAGTATCAACGAAACACTGCTTACTCTGATAAAACGTTACAAAAAAGGGGAACACTCACCTGAATTTCATATACATGAGCGATGTGGAACTGAACTGTAGGGACAAAAAGAGGAACTGATCAATACCGGAAATCCTATTCTAATGGAAACTTTGCATTCAAAACCAGCCTTCTTTGTCTTCACTGTTTCAGCTTGAGTGTGAATAAGCTTATGGGTGTACAGACACTGGGAAGGAAGAATATTAGCTTGCACCTTTGTGCACTTCAAGCATGTCATAACTGCCCGTATGCAGGCAACACAAGGCTGAATACAGTCATGCAGTTTCCCTGGAAACTGGAGTCTCAGGCAGGATGGAAATGGTAAGAGGAAAAATCTAATTGAAGAAATACTTTTTTCCTATAAAAAAAAAACTCTCTCAAGGAGACAAACAAACATCGCTGTTTGTGGCAAAAAAACAAAACAAAAAAAACTCATGCATAATGTGACAATGCAGTTTTCATAATAATAAAAGATATGTAATAAAAATGAACACGCATTGGAGGTACTTACTTTCAGCTTTTGACAAAGTGCAGGGTGTGGAGTCAATCAATGCCAGCTGAAAATGCTGCAAGAAAACGAGTGAAGTTTGATTAGACAGGATATAGTTAATAACAAAAACAGGGTATTCTTTATTTATCTAAATTGCCATTCTGAAATTAGATCTGCCCAAATGATTTTGGCATCAAATAACAATCCCAACATAATCATCCATCAAAAGAAATTGGCTACAGCAAAAGCATGATTTCTTCTCCCACCAATGCATATGTCCAAACATAAATCTGCTTCCTCTAATAATATGCAACGAGCCATATGCGACTAATAACACAAAATTCCATTGTTACAATGCCATTAAAAACAGATCCAACTAAATTCGCAACTATATCATAAAATGTAATTATGAAATGGAGACAAATGTAGTAAATTAATTGATCACTGTTTTCCCGAAACATCCTCAACCACAATTCCATTCATCAAACTATCCCATGACTTCACATCTGTTGAGACACTGATCACTGGACATTTGGATGTTGGCCACAGACTTTTATTAAACCATTCAGAAAATGAGCGCAAGTACTATGCATTTACCAGCGGTCAAAGTTAATCTAATGAAGCCTGTCATATTTCTACAGGCTATAAGATATGATGTTGTGCAATAACGGACAAAACAATCATGCAGTCATTAGTTCTTGTAGGCATGCACAATATATCTGCCACCATATCGATATTGGACGATAAATTGTAATTTTTCTGTTATCGTTGTCGAACCGATAAGAGTCGCGTTAAATAACGCATTATTTCCTGCAGAGACACTTCAGATGCGCATTGTTCACCATGATGGTTTTTAGTTGCTAGAAATATCACTGGAAAAACATTGAAAATGAAAATACAGTGAACTGCAACATGAGCACGGCAAGTCTGTCATATTATAATGAGATTATTAGCTACTGTAAAATAATGTAATGGAATCTTTGTTCACCGTGTTCTGTTTTAAACTGTGAAGGCGAGCCAGTGGATATCATACAAGTGACGTGCAAACTTTGAGCAAGTAAAACTTATGCCGATGAACGTCTTTCACAATGATAGTGAAAGTAAAAACTGACCGAGTTCAGAGATGACAAGAGACAAATCTCCTAACATGTGGTATAACGGTTAGAATTTTTGTTTTTATGTTTCTCTTGTGCCCCAAACATAGTGAGAACAATGAGAAGAAACATTATTCTTGTTGAACAGGTTGTTTTTGAAACTTGGTGCATAAAATGTAGGGATGCACCGGTTGACCGGCCAAAAATCGGAACCGACCGGTTTTTGCTTAAAATACGCGATCTGCAATCGGCCAGTTTTTGGTATTCTTTAGGTCGATTTTTCCGGAAGTGCGGCCGCGTGCACAGACTACATTGTAATCGTTCGCTATGTCATTTTGTGTGGAAGTATTTTGAAATATGTGCGCAGGACACGGGCAGCCGTTCAGCACTGGAAGTGCAGAGCTTTATGTCTGAGGCACAGATAGCAGGAAGCGATCAGCCGTTGGTGTACTGGCGCACAAATAAGAGTCCCTTTTCTGTGCACACTAAAGCTGCGCGAGCTTACTGTTATCGGTCCGAGCCCTGAACACGGGTAGACAGTGAAGAGATGTTCAGATCAACTTCTCACGTGTTGGATGAGAAACGAAACGGACTAAACTGTGACGAAACTTTTTTTTTTTTTTTTGTAAAGTGGAACTTGCATACTCGTTTGAAAAGCCAGAAGTAAATGTCAGTTCTGGATGATTATTTTTATTTTACCTTAAAATTACATCGACTTGATTTAAAAAATCACCTGCTGTAGCACACAGAGAAAAAGTGTTTCATTCATCCAATTAAAACATTTTAGGGTAATGATTCACATCTATATTTTTTTTACTTGAGAGAATAGTTATTTATTTTTCATTGGCTCAAATTAAAAAATATATAGATGTGAATCATTACCCTAATTTTTTTTTTTTTTGGATGAATGAAAACACTTTGCATCTTTGTTTTATTCGCACCAACATGATTTGATTTTAACATTTTGGAATAATCTATTTATAAAGCATACTTTTATTTAGTCTGTAAATAAAGACATTGGTAAAGACCTTTTATTTAAAAACAAATTTAAAAACAAAAATACTGAATGCTGATCAAGAAACATCTTATTGAATGTGTGTTGACTGTGTTTGGATTGTAGAACTATGCAGTTATTGCCTTTAATTTCACATGGTTACAGTTCATCTTTAAATTTAAGGCCAGTTCTCTGTAGTTTCAACCAAATTCAAAAACAAAAGCTAAATGCTGATGTCTGTAACATCTATGTTTGTATTCAATGTAGGCTACTTATTGTGCAGTTACTGCTGTTAATTTCAGATGGTTGCAGTTATTGTTTTCAATAGCCAAAAGCCGGTTTGGCCTATTAAATACCAAATAATCATCTTGTTTATGCACACTTTCCTTCTTTCTTGTTTGTTGCTTAAAGATATAAAAAAAAAAAAAAAAAAAAAAAAAAAAAAAAAAAAAAAAAAAAAAAATCGGAAATCGGGATCGGAATCGGCCAGTTTGTTTGTAAAAAATCAGTATCGCCCATGAAAAATCATGATCGGTGCATCCCTAATAAAATGTATAAAGTGTTACAGAAGTATAACAATGTTATTTAGGCTATAGGCCTATAATTCATTGTAGGCTATAATAAACCTGTTTTAAAAAGACAAAACATTTTCATTGAGTAGTCTAAGGTAATAATCTAATGTTTTATTTTCCTCACAGGCTGTGAGTCACAACGTGTCAGTTATGCAGAGATGCACTATGAAATTGTTGCGAATGCAAATTAATTGTGATATTAATTTTATAATATAAAAGTATAAAGGTAACCTAATAATAACAGGTCTAAATTCATTGGAAATGCCAAATACTCTAAATAATGACAATATTTAATGATTTTGACAATATCTCTGGCTATAGTCCTTACACACTAGACCTCTTTCAACACACTCTATTGAATATTAGCCTTTTTTTTTTTTTTTTTTAAATGCAAGTAATGTTGTCCAGTAACTTGTTTCCATTATTAAAGCGTTATTTATCTGTAAGGCTGCTTTACGTTTGATTTATGTTGAAGTGGTTAATGTCTTTTGATGATACTTTTTTGGTAATCAGGCTCTCAAAAATTATGTAAAAATGTGGATTTAAATTTATCTGCCATCATATCAGTTATCAGCTTTCATATTTAAAGAGTTATCAGTTATCTGTATCGGACAACATTTTCATATCGGTGCATCCCTAAATTCTTCCAATCAAGATCCAATCAAATCCCAGTGTACACTTTTCAATAACTTACACGCAGAAAGACAAAATCAGTAAAACAATTCTTGCTTCATTCATTACTTCTGTAATTGCCATTAGTAAATGTCTACACATATATAGCTACTAACTGATTCTGACTTGAGAGATGAAACACAGCAACATCATGAGGATGTGATCCTGCAGTCAGACACAGCTAGTATTGTACATTATGTTGTGTGCAGAGCATAGAAACACTCTCTCTGAGCAGCATGACCACAACACTAATCACAAACCTTTCAACAACCCCAGACATAAAGAACCACCAGCTGCTCAGGTTACTAAGAAACCAGCCCCAAAGCAAAGCTTTTAATAAAGCACTGAACCTGACCCAGCATAGAGGTACCTAGAAGAAAAACCCATCTACTTGCATAGCAACAACTGAGGAACATGGCCATGCATTAGAATGTACTGATGACCAGCATACAGAACTCAAAGATACGGCTTTCAATATAATACAATCACTGGAGACAAATCAACAGACAATACCCAAAATGGATACCAAATTCAAGTATTTTAGAATAATGAAAATATGACATTTTAACAATCTCAGCACTTACTTGCCTACAAATCATTGCTACCTTCTGTCAAAATCAAGAAAACATACAAAAACACATCTATCTGCTTCATACAGGCATCATCCAACAAACAGAAACATGGATTACTGACCACAGAAAGCTCTTTGTGCAGAGCTGATCGCCACTGATCAACTGCTTCCTACATGCTCGCTCGCTCTCTATGACTCTCGACTGGCAAGTAGATAATGCAGCAGGATTACCAGTGTCTCTCTTTCTCTCTCTCGCTCTCTCTCTCTAATACTGATTACTATTCAAGAGAGAGCAGCGGCAGCAGCTGAGAGATGCTCTCTCCACACTTCCAGGCATTTTATCAAGCACACAACATACGGCTGCCGTAAGCTTTCACTCGCTCGCGCTCTGCAGGAAATCAGGACAGAGGGACAGGAGAGAACAAGGAAAAAACAAGATGAGAAAAGCAGGGGGCAACAGGCAATACAACAGTTCTAACAATGGAACCAACACAAATTTGAGGAAGATTTTCTTAAATATAAATAAATAAATAAATAAAAAGAATGAATAAATAACTAGATGGAACATAATAGAAATGGTTTCATTTTAGCCATTTTTAACTGTTGCATCTTTACAACTAAATAATTGCAACCTATACTACAGTGGCCTACATTAGACATACAGTTTTTAAAAAATATATACATCTAGACACACATACACGATTTCAAATACATAGGCTAACTGTATTAAAAAAAAAAAAAAAACCTGGGGTCAGCCAGTTTTGGTTGCATGAGGATACATTAAAATGACCAAAGGGTGCATTAATCAAGTGAAAGTAAAAACTTTTCTTACAAAAGATAATGTTTCAAACAAATGCTGTTCTTTTGAGCTTGCTTTTCATCAAATAATTCTTTTTTTTAAAGCCTTTATAGCGTTTTCTGCCTTTATTGGGACAGGACAGTAGAGAGCTGAAAGGAAAGCATTGGGTGGAGAGAAAGGGGGTTGAGATCAGCAAAGGACCTTGAGGAGGGAATTGAACTTGGGTCGCCGTGAGCGCAGTTGCGCTGTACATTGGGACACTAACCATGAGGCCATTGGCGCAACCTCAAAGAATTCTGAAAGAAAATGTTTCCTAATTTCCATTAAAAAAATAATATAAGCAGCAAAACTGATCTCGAGATAAAAGACTCTTGATGTTACTTGAATGATTTCTCAAGAATCATGTGACACTGAAGGCAGTAATGGCTGCTGAAAATAATCATTTTCATAGTTCATGCTTATGCTAACAGAAAACATTAGCTTTGCTGTTATGTTGGTGTTTCTGATCATTTCTGATAATCTGTGTTTGAAATTAATTTCATTTTGTGATGAGAACTATTAGGGAAAAATAATAAAACCCAATTTTAAGTTCCTCATGGTCAAGTTGGACATTCTGGCTGAGATTGTAAGAATGAAAACTGCATGTTGCTGCCATATAGTAATGTCTTGAATAAAATATGCCTATTTTCTGTTGTTTCTTTTTCTTTTTGGCATTATCACGCATGTAGACACATTTCATGACGGTAAGTTTAATTTTCTTTATTATAACAATTGTAGTGTTGTTTTTAAACTTGTAGTCAAGCTATAACTTAGGGTATGTTATATTTATTATACACAACTAAAATCATGCAGGGAATTTTTTCCTTTCTGGTAGGTTTTTATAATGAAATAAAAATAACTGCTTTATTTAGAAGCAGGGTAATTTTAATTTCATATAGGCTATAGAGATATAGGCTAGGTCTATTATAATGTCTTCATTTATGACAAAACTTTATAGTGTTATACAAAACTTTATAGTGCTATATCTTAGCTTAAACAATATACGGTATACACTGTTTTAAAAATCTGTAAAAAAAAAAAAAGAAAAAAAAAAGGGCACTATGTGAGCTGTATAAATAGGCTGTGAAGGCTGGTTTTTCATCATTAAATGCTGTTTAAATTAATATTCAGAAACCCATGCGGTGCTACTATGTCTTTTTTCTTTTTAACTTTTACTAAACTGCAGATCAAAAAAAGATTCGGCCTATACCTCAAATAAGGATAAATGACATTGGAACACATCTACAAAATAATCACATAAACCAATGCACGCTGCCATTACAGTAGTCACAGAGCCGAACAACAGAAAAGTAAAATATAAACTGAAGTTACAAAAGGGATTCAGTCAAGACCAGTGAGGGATTTTCTTTTGTTCTTTGTAGAGTTGTTCCGATTCCGATACTAGTATCGGAAATGTCACCGATACCACAACAAATTCTGGCATCGGCGAGTACATGAACTCATATACCGATCCAATACCATTTTCTTAACAAGACCTAGTTATGTCCGCTAGCTTTGCCTAACTGCTGCATGGTTCTTATTTACTGCTCAGAATGCATTGCAAACACAGGAAGTTGTGCTGTGTTGCCACAAGCAACCCCTGTTTAGAGCAGCGAAGAAGAAATGAAAACGCGTTAGCAGCACTGATCTATATATGACTGGATCGCTCATCACGTTCTAAACTTCCAACAGACAGTGAAGCCACTTCTATATTATAGATCAGTGGTTGGCAGTATGTCCGCTGTTTAGCAGTATTTCAGACTGGACCAACCAGACAGTAAAACGGCGACTAGGGATGCCACAAGTACTGGCACTTCACTACCAAGTCGGTGCTGAAAATGTAAAAATGTGATGATACCAGCGTAGTAAACCGGTAGTAAGTTACCGACTTACGAGTGTATTCGGTACCCGCAGCTGCGTTCAGTCGCTTCCGTGTTAGTCTAAGTGCAGGGCTCCAGACTGTAGCTGAATATATACTAGTGTCTGTGAATATTAAACTGCAAAACACTATTT
The DNA here is from genome assembly GCF_003368295.1 of Carassius auratus. Lineage (NCBI taxonomy): Eukaryota > Metazoa > Chordata > Actinopteri > Cypriniformes > Cyprinidae > Carassius > Carassius auratus. The sequence goes on from NC_039251.1 coordinate 1,675,446, forward strand.
AAATATTACTCCTGCAAATTCTACATCTCTGTGGGTGACGGGCACAGATGTGTGGGAGCTCGCTGTTTTGTAGTCTCTGCCGTGTGTCACTATATGAGGACACGAACGCATAAACCATCACTTCATAAGAATTTACCGTTTCATTTGAGAAAACGGTCATTTCATAAACACAGACACTCAAAGATCTTCATGGCAACCCATCAAAATAAATGTTCGGTTTAACGAGTAAATTGACAATATATTAAGCTACTGTTGTAGCCTTCAGTAGATTTAGCTATGTCTCTATGTAGTAATAATAATACGTCTCTATTAATAACAATAATTATGCCTAGATGTTGCTTGTTTTTTTACTTTTGTTGTAAAGAGATTATCTGATTAATATATCATTTTTTTATATTCCTAGACTTATTTGTTGCAGTTTTTTATACAGTTATATTGTAAAACTAAAATACCTTTTTTTAGTTTCAGTGTTAGATTTTTGGCTACATTAGAAGTTCTTTTTCGCTTATGAAAATAAATAATATTACTGTCAAATTCATGTCAGATAATAAAAATACTGTAATAAATACAGTAGTTCACCATGTATTTGTTCATGTTTTAAGGGATAAGTCTGAAGCACACCATAAATTTATTCTAGCAATTTACACAGGACTAGTATATACAGCTGTATATAATGATACACACCAAGGTATCGGATCAGTACTCTGTATCGGCCGATACCCTGAGCACAGGTATTGGAATCGGTATCGGGAAGAGAAAAAGGGTATCAGAACATCTCTAGTTCATTGATTAACATTATAATGACTGGCAGCAACGGCTGCTGTCGATGCAGTGATCCAATATCCCCTTGATAACTTTCTCAGCTTTTTACATCCACTTACGGCATATCAGATTGTATTTATGGGATAATTTGATATAATTCTGTGTTTCTTTGTCCATTCGAATGTTTAAGAATGCGAGAAAGTGAGTTCAGTCCAGTGTTCGTGTGTAGAGGCGGCTTTTGTGCATGCAGACGTGAGTTCTATTTCATCTTCTTGCAGTTGAGTCTTTTGAAATCACAATAAATGCACATACAGGAATCAAGAAGCAGAATCTTAGATATTTAATTTTGTAACAAGTAATTTGATTCCAGACCTTACGCATCTGATCTGATTTGCAAAATTGGAATAGCTTTTAGATTCCCAGCCCTCCTACTAAATTGTTTCATTCTTGCATGCAAAAACACCTGTATGGTGACTATGGTGCTATGTTAAATATTTTTTGCGACTTACTAGGTTTATCATTCGTCATTTTTTTCCCCAATAATGTTGATAATCTTCTGTTACCTGACTGCTGACATTAATATCGCGATACTTATGAGATATCATCGATATGTGATAATAGTCATATTACCCAGCCTTACATCGGATGCAAAATGCACTTTTATACATAAAATGTGTGTTGGCAGTGTGTGTAAATAACCACCCTATAATGATATAAGTTCACCTAGTCTTTTTTGTTTTTAATCTACTAAAATCGAAATCAAATCAAAACAAAGCTTCTTGTCTGTGTGACGTCACACAGACCCAGGCCCTCCCACCAGTTGATTGACAGTAGCGTTTCAGCAGACTGGATTGGTGTCTTATCTTAGACCCACCCTGAGTGAACGGTCATAAGTTTGAATCGTTTCAACACCAGAGCAGATTTAGCCAAGAATGTCTGAGTATAAGAGACTTTCTAAAAACAAAAACATAAAATTTGAACCGTAGTGAATACCACAGTTTTTATATGGATAATGGACATAATAGTACAGCTCCTATCAGCTGGAAAGGTGGAAATATATAAAAAAATATATTAAGCTTAATATCAACTGGCATTAATTAATAGCTTGAAACAAACACTAAAACAAGAACACAGGTATATCACATATCTCTTAATGCAACTGTGTCAGAGCAAAAAATTTAAATCCCAAAAATGAATATGCATAAATATAATACACAATCCAATTTTCTTAAAGAATGTCACTGCAAATAAACAAAGTATGGTGTTTTTACAACATTTATGACATGTAACGCAACAGATACGTTGCTTTAGAATGCAGATGTAATAGCAAGATCACCTCTTGTTGTTTCCTATTGCAGACAATTACCAGAGAGCAGTGCTGCCTGCCCTCAGAGTTGCCGGTGAGCATTCAGCTGGCTGACAACGAGCCCCAGCCAGCACTTCCCCAAAGCAGAGGGAGGACGTGCTGCACGTGCAGTTCTTGGGACTTATTAACACTCACTCACTCCCTAAGGCTGACAATATACTGAACAGTAAAGGATGGTTGAGGATGTCAAATGCACTGCATTTACACACATTCAACCTCTGCCGTTTCATAAGAACCACCCACTCAAGAATAGACTATCTGACTGACGAATAAAACGACCATTCACAGACTATTTTACGTAGTTTATGTACAGCTGAGGATCTGATGCTATACACATCATGAACATAAAATCAGTAAGCACACTGGTGCTCAAGACCAGTGAACAAGAATAGATGAGAGAGGTTTGGAATAAGGGAAACATTTTCAAAAAGAAGGGGAAGAAAATAAGCTCAAAAATTTAATTATCTGCTCAGAGGTTGTCTTTCCTTTAGCCCAGATGGCTACTCAGCATGCACACACTCACATTAGAAGAGCATGTAGAGATGTTAAAAATCACAGTCTCCCCTGCCCTCAACAATAGGAGAGAGAGATTCATAAAAGAACAGTAAAGTAGATCCAAAAAAAAAAACACTCAAAAAGCAATAAAATATAAGCGAGTAAAAAGACTATACCAGTGTATTTACTGACAATACTTTAAAGCTGAGCAAAATCACTTGACAGAGGTCAAGAATCACTGACCTACAAAACAGTTACCATTAGCCAAAAACATCCTGCAGCACTGTAATCCCTGACCAGAGTAGAAGAAAAAAAAAAAAAGTATGGAGGAGCTAATTCTAAGCCTGCTAATCAACCTACTACATACAAACAAAAAACACTTTTCTACAATACTGAAATGCACAAATAAATGTTAAATGAATACACTTATCAACAAGCTAAATTAAACATAGCATCATGGCATGTTAACAATTAGAAGGAAATCAGATCAACTTGTTCCTTAGTTTGTAAAAAACGAATGGCCCTTCAGTTTAAAGTCATATTTAAACTGCTGTCACGAACATGTAAAAGCTTATAAACTCAAACATTTGCATAAGTAGGGCTGCATGCTAAATCGAAATTAAATTGCAAAGGCAATAAATGGCAATTAGTCAGAAGCTGCGATGGTCATGTGTGTTTTTCAGAGAAGCCCGGTTCTGTAATCAGTAGTAAATCGGCCAGAGGACACTTGTGCAGAAACACGAAAATATACCCCAAAGAAATAAATCCAGGAAATGCCTATGGCTTCAGCTGAATAAAAAAAAAGATATTACTGCTTTCAATGATTCACCGTGACTAATAAACACACGATTATGACAATCAGGGCTGTGCAATTAAACGCATTCGACTGTCATGCACATCTCGTCAGTAAAGCCAGTCATGATTAGTAGTAAATCACCATCACCTGCTTTCAGTTTAAGCAGCATTCACTACACAGAGCTGTAGTTCACTGACAAATAGGTAAAATCGTGTTCATGATCACAGATTAAATCGCATTTGATTATGAACGCGATATCACCTAGTTTGTCAGTGAACTACAGCTCTGTGAAGTGAATGCCACTCAATCTGAAAGCAGGTGATGAAGATTTACTACAAATCACAGGACCGGCTTTACTGAGGAGATCTAACAATGACAATCTAATGTGATTAACTGCACAGCCCTAACAACAATATGGTTTATCGGAGTATATAATAATGCAATGCTAATCGACATAATCTTTTACACTGCTTAAAATAATATGAAATGTGTTGCATGCTTTATTCTGTGTAAGAAGCCACATCATCTCACAGAAAGATTTATTTCAAACATTACTGATGATGCTGTACATCAATCCCACAAACTCATTTAACCTGTCCAAAACCAAATGAGTAAAAGGAAATCTGTACCGTATGAACTGTCGTCAACTTGCTGCGTGAGTGTTAAAATGTCCTCCACAATTTCACAGATTACCTTCATTTTTCAAAACATTCCGCAAAATTGTCTATTAATAATTGCTTATTACCGTCGACTGTGAGTGACGTCACTTCCCAATGCAAACACCCCCAATAAAATGGCCCCACCCCTGTCACTTGATTGACAGGTTTCCATGTAGACGTCGGAAATTCAAATGCAAAAGGAATTGCGATTCCATTTGATTTTGGGCAGTTTACATGCGCTGTGCAGAGTGAAAAAGCAAATGTGGTAATTAATATTGCCATGTAAATATGACATGCTCATAGCTCGTTAGACATGAGAAATGCATTTGCAAATGGACTTTACTTTTTCATTTGAAATTTGACACTCACTGTGCATTCGCAAAAGAGAAAATGCAAACGGTAATGCAAGATTTGCAATTGCATTTGGATTATGTCACAATTAATCAGTCCCTCCAGAAAAACGCGATTATGCGATCGCCTGATTTAATGCATAATCAGCCCAAGGCCGCATATTTATGCAGGGTTGCTTTTTTTTTTTTAAATACGCCGCTCTTTTGCCGCATAAATTGTCGATTTCAGAAAGCAAAATATGTGGGGCTAGCATGATTTCATAATTCCTGTATTTTTGTTGTAAAAAACTCATATATATATTAGCAGAAAGTTGAAAAATGTTGCGTTTACTTCACACAAGTAAAGCACCATTATCCCCTTATTGCCATGGGAACCTTATGAAGTGACATAATTAAGTGACGTGAACATCATCTGCAAACCCCGCGGTGAAACCAGGGTGAAACTTGAAACGTGCAAATCATTCTTATTTGCCAACAAAAATAAGCGCAAAAAACCGCGCAAAGCAGTTTCCCGATTTGTTACATGACAGTGGAGCCAAACTATATTGCGAGAACTTGCGAAAACTGCGGTTTGATGAAATAGAGAAAAAAAGGTGATTCCCCCAACACCCCCTTCTCACTAGGCTACTAACACTGTTGTATGTAGTTTCATTCAGAAGTTGATGCAACTTTACAGTTGTAAGATTGCACTTTTTTGTTACAGAACAGTATGTAAAATAATTTACGTTGCAGTAAGAGATTGCAACTTAAATATTCTGTGATTAAGTATGCTCGCTTTGGGGGAAATCACCTTTTTTTTCTTTTTTCATCAAACCGCAGTTTTTGCACGTTCATGCAATTTCATCGCATAAAATTGCAAAAATATCCTGCATATTCCATAGCATTTTTTAAGAAAACGTGCTGCAAAATCAAGAATTTTTGCCCGCAACAATCACAAAAAAAAATCTGCGTTTTTCTGCAGGGACTGATTAATCTAACAGCGTGTACCATGCTTTTTAATTCTCCCTCTCTCTCTCACACACACACACACACACACTCATATGTAGTTTACAGGGACTCTCCATAGGCGTAATGGTTTTCTATACTGTACAAACTGTATATTCTATCCCCATACACTACCTCTATCCATCACGGAAAAAATGCATGTTTAAAATTTCAGTGAAACACTGTTTAGTTTTTTTTTTTTTAAGCTTTTTGGTTACGAGGGCACATAACATGTCCTCATAAACCATGTTTACATTGTAATAACCATGTCATTATAGATTCCATTTGAAAAAAAAAGTTTCATTATGAACGCGATTTTTGCGTAACTTGTCGGTGAACTACAGCTCCATGTAGTAAATGCTGCTTTATCTGAAAGCATGTGATGGAGATTTACTACTAATCACAGAAGTGGCTTAACTAAAAAACGTCCATGACAACCGCATTCAATTAATTGTGCAAGCCAAATTATAAGTATTACCACTATTTGCCGAAAAATCTGCCCACAGAAAAGACACCTTTAATGTATAACCAGGTTAATTTAGAGGTATCAATTGCTAAAAAGGCAAACTGTAAAAAGTGTGCTTCAAATAAGACATATAATGCGGCCTGCTGTTTCAAATGGAAAACTTCTCCAATACTATCCTTGACAAATGACCTGATGACAATGCCAGCAGTCTGGACTAACCTACTGACACCAGCATCACAATATTTAATAATTAACACATTTCAAAAGTGAATGTGTTTTAGGGCCCACGCATCGATGGTCTGAGGACACCATCGATGTGTGGGCCCTAAAACACATTCAGAAGACCAATGTCTTGTATTAAGGCTTATTTAACCAACAAGCTTGTTAGTAAATACATTACAGAGCATGCAGCTACTGTAACTCCAACAGTAGAGAATGGCACTAGCAATGCCAAGGTTTTTAGTTCAAGGGTTTGATTCCCAGGGAATGCACAATTAAAAAACGTAATGCTAGAATGAAATGCTAGTCACATGCCACAAGCACAAATTTTTAAATGTAATGTAGAGAAGGAGACTTAGCCATTAAAAGACATACCTTGAGGCTCGACTCATAGTCTGTGTTGACTTTAAACATCAGGCCAAGTCGCAGATGGATCTCCTTGGCTCTTGAGAAACTAGGGTCAATGTAAAGCACCTCCTGAAATGCTTTAATCGCCCTGTGGAAGAAAAGAAACAACAACAAATCTTAAGGAAGAGACATACTCATTTATAGATACAATGTGATTAATAAATAAATATCATGTGCTTCCTGTGGCACATGTGCTTCAAAAGGAAAAGCAGAAGCATTATTGCAATGGAAATACTAATGAAACTCGTGCTGCATGGTTGACTCTGTTGTAACCCATCTATTTATATTCCATATATGCATGACATTCAAATTTATAACCGATAACAGAGTGCCACACACACAGTGGACTATTACACTTGATCTCCACCTCTAACGGAGATTGCAACACATGGTCGGCTCACAGCAGTGGGTTTTGCTTGCTTATACAATGTTCACTCAGACAAACAGAGGGTGTTTTTGCTGAGTCACAGCCCACTGAACTCAATGACCCCGATCCCCCTCCTATCCCCTCCCTTCCAAACAGTCTTTTCTGCTTTTCTGCAGAGCACTGCAGTGTGTGAGAGCTCTGCATGACAGAACGTAATGCTTTAGAATCATTTCTTCATTCCCTGTAAATCACATCACTCTCACAAGAGCTAACGCTATATGAGATTTTATAAAAGGAAATTGAAAAGATCAATAAATAGGCAAATGTACACAATCAATTAGCATGGTGACTGGCATTATAATTAAATCTTTCTTGTGAATTTTGAAGGGAAACACAAAAGATATTGTGACCACGAACTGTGAGTTTGTTCTCATGACTTAATTTGTTCCCTCATTTTAGTTAAATCATAGGTTAACAAGGGAAAAAATTAAACATGAACCTTAGCCACAAACTTATTATCATAGTATTGAATTAACAAGCTGATTGAACTAATACATTTTTTTATCTCTATTTTTTCAGCAGGACACAGGAGTATTTCACATGTGCCAGTATTCAGTTTCTCTTTCCCGGAAGCTCAACATCCAATAAATGTTTCACTCGTGCTGAAAATATTATTTGCTTTTCTGCCCATTTTTAAATGGTGTGTGAGTTGCTGTGGAATATTAGGAGAAAACGTGAAGATATGAGACAAGAGATGGGCTCCAACCTGTTCCCAATATTTGATGTTCAAGGACTTTGTATTGTTTCTATTTTAATGTACGTTTAAAGTTTAGATCCCATTAAAAGCATAATTTGTACATTGTGAATTATTTGTACAAAAGATCCAGCCCCCTCACAGTTTCTCACAGCCCTAATGACTTGCTTGCTTTGCGTCTGCTGCATGCATTTTGCACATAAGCCACAACCCCAAAACTATGCACCTTGCTTAATAGATCTTCAATTAGTTTTAGCCAAGGCTCGACATTAAGCTTTGAAATGTGCTTGTGCTTTGGACAATTAAATCAGTTATTCACTTGTCAGAGTAAAAAAAGTCACTTGTCCGGCGGAAATGATATTTATTCTGAAGCTATAGTCTCATCAGTGCTCTATCGGGGATTACTTTATTCAGCATATTTGTGATATTTGCCTTTAATTGATTGCTATTAAACTTTAACTTTATGAAGAACATTATTTTCTTATTTTTGGTGTCGTTCGAGTTCACATGCGATTTTTTTCAATCGTGTGGAAATGGTGTATGCTCGTAGCTCGTATCATGTGCGAGGAATTACGAGCCGAGCAGAGTGCCTTACGAGCACTTCCCGACCTCCCGATCATTTTTAAACATGTCTAAAAAGTATGTGAGCTATCGGTTTGAATTAGTGACGTGCGCTGTTGAACGAGCCGATTTGTTGATCTGTCTGAAGTTGACCAATCACGAACTAGGAAAACCACAGAAGAAGAAAGACGAAGACTCCATGCGCATCTCGTCAGTAAAGCCGGTTCTCTAATCAGCGGTTAATTCCATCAGGTGCGTGATTTCACATAGAGCAGCTGTTACTACACAGAGCCGTTGTTAACTGAGAAGATGCGCCAAAAAACGCTGAAAATGAACGTGGATTTGCGCATCTTCTCTATTAACAACGGCTCTGTGTAGTAACAGCTGCTCTATGTGAAATCACGCACCTGATGGAATTAACCGCCGATTAGAGAACCGACTTTACTGACGAGATGCGCATAAGGATCGGCCGATCGTGATCGGAGCACCCCTATAAACTAGTGTTGCACGGTGCACCGATACTTCAAAAATATCGCGATTCTTGGAAATTAAAAACGTCACGATACCTAAATTTATTAGTATCGATACTTCAAAGAATGACTGCGTTCCAGATTTGTTAGAGACGTATTTCATGTTGGTGTGTGCAACGCACGCTTCCAGTGCCTCCTTATGTACGTCTGTGTTTTTTCTCCTCACGCAAGCAAAAAAGCACTACTGCCTGTATTAGTGGCTTTACTAAACTGATTTGGCTTTACTAACGTGTGCATAATCGCATTAAATAGTTAAAATAAGTTGTTCATATGAACAAAGCACAGGGTTTTCTTGCATAATTAACATTTTAATTGTTTGGTCAAGACAGTTCATATATAATATTCACATTAATCAGGGATTAAACGTGGAGTTATGTTCTGTATGATAAATATGAAAACGAGCGTATCTGCACAGCACCTATAACTGCGCTTTGTATCTGCTGATTGCTGATCGAGATTTACATGCTTGGCTCACTGACCCTGTATACTCATTCATCAGTTCATTCAACTCATTCACGCATGAGAAGATCTCTCGATCTCGTTCAGTGAAGGGCGGATTCGTTCACTACATTCATCAAATCACATGCTCCGTCACATCTTGAGTAACTCTTTGACAGTATGAAACAGTTCAAAGAGCTGTTCACGAGCTGCACATGCGCTGCTAATAGCGCCGCGCTCTCACGCTGCTGTGGAGGGAGGAGCTTCAGTGAACGAGAAATATGAGTCTAGTAGCAACGTATCTTACGTGATGTCCCCGATGCGCGGGTCGGGCTGGGTAAAGAAATGTTACTTTATTTGTGGGCTGGGGCGGGCCAAATTATTTCATAAACGCGGGACCCGCGGGTTAAACAAAAAAACCGACCCGCACATCACTAGGCTGCACGTGCGAGCACAAGTGATACTGTGGCCGCCGGTCCATGACTGGTAGAAAAAGATGACGCTCAATAAATAAGACGCTCATTAAAGCTCACTGGCTGAGTTTTCTCCTCTGAAAGAAAATGTTGCACAACTGACAGAATAAGTTACAATATCTGAGATATTGCTGCTAAATTTTATTTGCTTTTTTTTTTTTTTACTTGAATGCCATTGCTTAAATTTATATTATTTATCTTTTGACATTTAATCTTCTGAGTTCAGAAACATTGTTTAATATAATTGCTATTCATATTTTTTATTCAAAGTTCAGAATCAAGATAAATTTATTACTCATATGTTTCTTATGATAACTGAGATAATGCTGCTAAATGTATTTTTTCTTTACCTTGAATGTCATTGCTCCATTTTATTTTTTATATTTTGATATTTCATATTTTGTTAAAATGTTTAATATATCTGCTGGTCATAGGTTCATTTATTAGTGTGTTATATGATTAGAATGTTGTCCCAGTTTTAAAATAAAGCACATCAATGATATTTGAGAATGTATTTTCCCTTTACAGGAAAAGTATCGAAAAAGTATCGAAATCGCAATTCTTGACTAGGTATCGGTATCGAAACAATAATTTTGGTATCGTGACAACACTATAATAAACTCACTGAACTCTGACTGGAACAGCGAGCGCTGTATGAGTAGGGGTGTGACGGTTAGTATATAACCGTGAGACCGGCGGTTATAGTTGAACACCGTCATTAAAACTCTATAACCGCCAAAACCGTGTCATTAAAATATTTTTTACAAACATTTTTTATCAAAAATTATTTTCATTTTTTAGATAGGATCATAAGATGCGCAATATATCGGGAGACATGGTTTTTACCACTTAATGAAGTTTTGCTTTGTAGAAAACCTTTCTTAAAAAAGAATTTCGTTTTGTACAAATTTTATCTTAATTTTAATTAATGTTTCATCAACCAATTGCATGTATTTTAATAAATAAATAGCAAATATAGCAGACAATGATAACCGTGACATGGAAGCACCAGCACGCCGCGTTCACTTGCACTGCACTGTGAACTAGAGCGCATCTCATCGTAAATGAAACTCAGCGTAGGCTTATGCCTCATACATTAGCATTAAATATCTTTGCTGCATCCTTTCTAGAACAGACAATGGCTTTTTTTTGCGGCTCGCATCAGCAAAGCATTGCATCGCCATAGACTGCAAAAATCCGCGGATGACGGGCGGGTGCGGCTTTGAAATTTGCTCAAAAAACGTTGGCGCGGATGATGAGTTTTGTGACAGATCTCAGAAAAATCTCTGCCCCTTTACCGATCAGAGCGCGCGCGCGCTGACACGGAGTTAACCCGCTATCTCCAAGAACAACCAATTGACTCTACGGCAGATCCGATTTAACTGATTCATTCAAACGGTTTTTATGACTGGCTCAGTGAATCATTGACTCATTCAAATATGCTGAATCATTCAGTAACGAAAGACTTGTGTGTTGCTCCGAGATGCGCGTTTGTTCTTCTGTGGCTTTGCTTATTTTCTTAAGCAAAATGGAGCTAAAACGAACAATAACGTGTCTAAAATGTAAGTCAGATAATATTACTTGTCTATTGAACTTATATAAAATCTAAATGTAATAAAATAAAAATCTGAATATAAATTATTGAAGTTGTATAAAATCAGTATCACATTTGCAATCGTACTGAAAGTCAGGAAAACATCACTCTTGTTTGTGTGATTTTGCATATAATATATAGAATATTTATCTTTTTTTCTACCCGTATGTTTGTTCAGGTTTCTTTGTGTGTGCTGTTACACTTATAGTTTTGATTTCTCCGCAAGTCAGGCAGGCTGCACAAGCCTCAACTGACGCAACCTTGATACTTTCAGCACATTATCCATTATTAGTCACCGTTTACACTGAAAGTAATGAAATCAGAATCATTCTCACCAAAGTTTCGGTGGTGCCCTGGTTATTTTGTGTTATTAAAATTTTCATCAGTTTGCTTGTCCGTTCGGGCAACTAAAACTCTCTTTCACTTACACCCTCACAACACCTACTTGTCCCGGAAAAGATTTAATGTCGAGCCCTGGTTTTAGCAATTCGATTATCATCAACAATTAATCTATTGTCGATTCGTTAGCATTCTTAATTTCCATAGACCCAATGCTTGTAAATATTCATTATACTGCATCAACATCCCACTCACTTGTTCTTCCACTACCACTTACACAACACAAACCAAAAATCTAGGCAAGCAGGACAACTGATCTGCTAAAAAGACTGGAAGCCAGTAAACTAAATATCATAATTTACATGTAGTCCAAATCCCATACCACAACCAACCCAGCATGTAACCACATAGCTAATCATAAAACAGTTGTTTTCTCCATTTCAAGACTCCACAAATAGAAAATTGAAAGGCAAATAAGATTACTTTAACCACAAACTTTAGGTTTATAAACAAAATCTGGCTAGATTATCTTCTTGTACCAAGTACCACAAATAATTGACATAACTGCCTGGCTATAGGCTACATCTTTTAGTCTGTCAACCTTGCTGGCATTGAAGATCCCTGAATTACAGCGATTAGCAAGTGAGTGAACAAGAACAGAAAAAAAAAAAAAAAAAAACCAGAATGAAAATGAGAGAGAAAAAAACGGGAAGCAGCTCATCTCAGTTTCCTTTTTGGGAACTGAAAGGCAGAGAAAGATTACCTCATCATTTACTAGCAAGCAAGAATCCATGACTGGGTCACATGCTCTAGTCACTAGTCTCTGCACACTGAAATTAATGATCGAAGTCCAGAAAAGTCTTAGTATAGGCTGATACTCTTAATTTTTTTTTTTTTTTATCAATGTAGAATTTCTATAATCTCACTCTTTTGTGTGTTTAACACAACTAAATATAGACAATAAAAAGAAAAATCTATCTATGACAAAAATACTGTTATAAACTAGGTTAGTGGATAATTTAGCAAAAAAAGTTATACTAGAAAATCTATAAGTGCATAATTTTTTATAAAATCTAAACATTTAGTGAAATAACTATTTAGTGGGGACTGGGGAACAAATAAAAGCGAATAAGTATGGGACTTAATTTCATAAACTTTACATTTTTTACATTTTACACATTGCTCTTTGTATTGTTTTAAAATAATTAAAACAAATATAGTATGTGTGTATATATATATACACACACACACACACACAATTAAAAGACATTTCTTTTTAATGTGTAGTTAGCACAGTAATGGAGGCAGCAACATAGAAAGGACTATCATATGTTGCTGCCTCCATTAGGGTGCAATACATTAGATTATTTATTGTCTTTATCTGTCCTATCATAGGACAGAACAAGAAATGCTATAAATAATCTTTCATTGCGCAAAAGTATTATAATATAAAAAGCTCCTATCCAGAGCAGCACAAAGCACTTCTGTGCATCCTATGTGCAGAATGATGCGCTTGAAGCAATATTTCAATCACAGTCATGTTACAGCATGCAGCGCTATGCATAGAGAAATTCAAAGCACAAAGGGAACATATATTTATGCAGAGTTTATTAAACCTGTGTGATAGTTTATTGAGCCTTTTCTTTTAACAGTTTTAAATTTCAGTTATAGTGCGCTCTTGAAGAGAGTATCATCGTGTTGACTGTCGTAACCGAATGTGACCCACAGTTTGAATGCTGAATGATGACAGACAGACGCAGCGGGGAGAAGAGTTTAAGTGAACTTGAATTTAACAACTTAAATAATCATCTGTAACTCACATTAAACATTGGAATGGCTTAAAAACACCTGGACTTTGACTTTATGGTGCTTTATAATGTTTTTGTGCTTTTGTGGGACTTAACAATAACATACAATAAAGCACAATATCGTATTTGGATCGGTCTCATCTGACCAATACCCGATTCGACAGAAAATTCCAGTATCGAAGCTGATACTGATATGAAGTATTGAATTGATGATTCCCTAGTTACGATCAACAGGATAACTTGACCTACAAGACAAAAGTGGTTTAGACTTTCAATGAGTAATTGAGTCAAGGACCTGAAAGCTACATGTGACCAAAAAAAAGAAAAAAAAAACACACACCTGAACATAATGCTCCAGATTCAAAAATAGTTATGGTGTGTGCAAAGCAAAATTAATATTTGCATTGATTACTCTAGATTACTCACAGAATGTTTTTCATGTCACTTGTGTAAATATAAACATTACATAATGCTCTCCTCCATTTTCTGATATAACCGGACACGTCAATAAGCTCTTCCCTGATTGGCTTGCATGACAACGTGTCACATGAATTTTCTGCTCAAGCTGAAATGTTTTAACTTACGAGGAAGACGCATAAGGTGCATATTGCACATTTGTGGAAACTGCGATCCTTGCCGCAAATTCATGTCTATGCATCAGGGATGGTAAGATTCACTGGTTCGCATTGGTGCATAGGCATAAAAGTTAACAACGCAATACATCGGTTTAAAAAAAGTGTGCATAATCTCCAGAGGCAAGCCTCCGTTACACCTACTTAACATCCATTTTCGCATTTTTCTTGCGCTAATCGAAACACATCACATGACCGCTCGTTTACCTTGCAAGAACGATAAGCGATATGGCGTAGCTTGTCAGCGATCTACGGCTCAGTCTATTAAATGCCACTCCAATTATAAGCAGGTGATGGCGATTTTAGCGGTGATCACGGAAGCAGCTTTACTGATTAGATGCGCATGATCATATCGTTAGATATATCGCCCAGCCCTAACGGAGCGCAAACCCGATCCCGTGTAAAATGATATAAATTAAGCCCGAACCAGACCGAACACGTCGGGTTCGGGCAAAGATCTTCAGCTCTAGTCCCTAGTTCCTGAGTAAAGTTCCAGCAGTAGAAAACGCAGCTAAAGTGACCAATAACATTCTCCTCTCTAAACAGGTTCTTAAGTGTGTTCTCTCATCTCCACTGCTGCTACATGAATATAACGTATCACATCACTAAAGGAGACCATGGCATGTCCTGAGAGAAGCATAATATAGATTAAAATGTCTGTCTTAACCAAAGAAATAAAAGTGAACTATCTGTATCTGTCACATATTGAATTGCATAGCATCATATTTTTTCCAATTGCATTGAAATGTATTGTGTTGTATCCAATTGAAATCGGATCGCACTGCATCGTAATGGGGTGAATTGGATCGCACCATCGCAACGCATCAGTTGCTGCTTCATACGTATCTTTAATGTATCGTATCATTGGCTATGCATCAAGATGCATATTGCATCAGCCTCAGTTATGAAGATGCACATCCCTACTTTGCATTGACATTGTATGTAATCTACACATGCAAATAATTAAATCTGCTTTCGGTGTGCACACTGTATCAACAGCATCTGTGACATTGTACATCCCCACAGGTAAAAAAATGACACTTAAAATGCCTTTACTATAATTTTTAACAAGGAAAGACAATTTCCAAGAAAAAAAAATCTAATTTACAGTTTCAAAAGTACAAAACTTAACTTCACAAAACTAAAAATCATATGCTTCAGCATGACACTATGTGATAGAATTGCTAACCAACCTTAACCTTGCCTGTGCAATGATAAATTATCCATTAGACACTTTTTACAAGGTACAAACTGCCTACAGGCATTAGAGGAATAGCCATTTCATCCACTTAAACACTAAAAGGACCATTTACGAAGAATTTATTTAAAAAGAAAAAACATTTCATATAATAAGAGTACTAGTACTCTTACTAGCTTGTACTAGTACTAGCTAATACTAGTACTAGCTTTTCATTTGTGCTTTCAACCCCATCTACTGACAAATGCAGCATACATTCCCATACCAACTGTTTAACGATGCAGATATTTCTAACAGCTATCAACATGTCATTCCTTTTTTACTGATAAACACATCTAACAGAGCATGTCTGAGGCATACCCTTACAAAACCAACATGGTATGCCTACCTTCTCTGTCCAGAATGGGCATCTGAGGGGGTGCGCTGTACTGCCCTAAGACAAGGAAAGAGTGGACCTCCAGTAGTAAATATCACAATTGCCAAATCAATACCAATATCCTATAAAATTTATACGCTATAGATTAATATATAAAATTGACCTTAAAATACTATAGGGGAGGGGGAAAAAAAGTTGACTGATTCATGAATGAGGGAATGTGATGCTTTTCCCATAATTCTTTAATACCTGACCGCCATTCTGTGATGGTACAAAATTACCAACTGACAACAATATTGGTCTTTGGCAGATTTTGGCAGAATGTTAAATGTAATCTAATGTAACCTGACTAGAGACAGTATAATCATATACATTTAAGTGAATCCTTATGGATCATCAATATTTTTGGGGGGGGACCTATATAAACTAGTAAAGATAACTAAACTGGCCAAAAACATGAGATGTAAAACAACTCATTCAATAATCAAATTATAAAACATAAGTTTCCGTGAGCCTTTAAAAATACTAACATTTGATAATTTTATATGTGCAAAAAGCAACAAACAACAGAATATGAGGATTCACACGCTTTTCATATCACATCACGCACCTGCAGTGCTTCTGCGAGTGGAGAAAAACATAATAAAGCTAGGTTATATACAGGGGTGCACATAATTTTTTTCAGCCTAGTTCTCATAAGAGAACCTGGAGATTTGGTTTGGTCCTCACACTGCATATAGCGTGACCCATTAAATGCAACTATAAAAAAAATGAATATATAATAGTTATAATATTATTACACTATTTAATTCATTTAAAAAAATTTATAATAGTAAATAAACTAAATAATAGTGTGAGATAATATTATAAAAAATAAAAAGCAGTCTTAGTATTAAATACAAATGCATTTATTTTATAGTAAATAAACTTAAAAATAAAATGCTAATATTTACTACTACTTTGTTTGTTTGCCTCTTTAAGAAGAATCGCTTTATGTATTCCCCAATTTGGAAAAAACATCTAAAAATAAACAAAAGCGTTTTCATCATATTCAAACTTTAAATCAGCAGGCTTTTATTCCGGCGGGTTGCCGGCAAGTAAATATACGCGCTTCCGGATTTAGCGCTGCTGATTAAAGAGCGTCAGTGGATGAATGTCACAGTTTTGTATTGTGCTTTGAAATGGGAAGCATAGCCTAAATTTATGCTTTCAGGTTGAAAATAAAACTTATAATGTACAGTTTGTGATCTAAAATGGTAATTGTGCATTAACAGCTGTCAACCATACCGGTACGCAAATGCACTGTCAGTACATATTTATATAACTCATTTTTATTTTGGTCATGCATGCGGACCCGCTGACCACTTATGTGCACCCCTGGTTATATATACCGAAAAAATAGGCCTATACGAGAAATATATTTTTTCGTGAATAAATTACAAAAATGAACGAAAAACGCAACATTTTGATTCATTTTTGTGCTGCGCGAAAAGAAACAGACGGCAGAAAGCAGCATCCTATTTTTCTTTAGGCTTTTTTTACGCTCAAATATCTGTTTTTATTGTGAATGTACACAGAAGGCAAACAGTGTACAATTTCGATTAACTTTATGACTAAAAGGAGAAGTTGCTTCCACTGTTAGAAAACAAAAAATAAATAAAAAAATTTTTAAAAATCAAGAGATTGCCCTAGCGCCACATGCAAGCACAAAGTTAAGCTTTACTTTGACAATGCAGCCTGTTCATTATCATAATAAAGTACAGTCAGTCAAACATATGGGGGGGGGACACACTGTTCTGTTTAAATATATAATAAAATCTGTGGTGTTAAGTGTTATCACTATACCGCCATGATGTTATGCAAAACATTTTGTTTCAAGTGGATATTGGAACGCGAGTGAAGTAGACTATAATAAATAAATTGGCATTCAAATACATCGCAAATAGGAAACATGATTTTGTGTCGAATGAGAGACCCAACATTGGTTATAGTTCGTTCATTTTATCCTGAACTAATTTGTTTTTGAGTTGAAGTACTGAAATAAATTAACTTTTCCACGACATTCTAATTTATTGAGACGCAGCTGTAGTTGCCAGTTCCCCAGCAATGTTTTCTGCTTGCACTTTGCTGCTGTCGGCAGCACTGCCAAATAGCATTTTGGCTGTGTACTTGTAGAACGATGCAGAGAGACCAATGCAGAACCAGGAACACAAATAACCATGATCTGGGTAAATTATAACGGACCCAGTGAACTAAATTCAAATCACCTCCGGAGCGAAAGTTTGTGGATCATGTACAACTTGAAAGGCACTCTTACATCAGCCCACACACAACCTTAGACTACAGACAAAAAGAGAATGAAGAGCCCCTTTACTCTGAACCACACAGTGCATGCAGACATATATTTAACTGCCTCCATTTTGTGGTTTAATAGCATCTTGCAACAATAATTTTAATTCAATTAATTGCTTAGCCAAAGCCACCAAGAGATACGTTCTCCGAAACACTTCAGTTATTCATTGACAGAAAGTGGACAAAAATAAAGCACATACTTTCTGCAGTCTTTAACAACAACAGCAAAGACGGAACGTAAAAAATGACATAACAAAAAATACGAACAAGAGGAGAATAAAATCAGAATTTCTAATTAGTCTGTAAATTGAGAAAGCATCAACATCACACTTCACGTCATGAAAAATGCTATTAGGGATGATATTTCAACAATGTTATGTTACAGATGAAAAAAAGAAAAAGATAATAGATGGAATGCATGAGAAAACAAATGCACTATAGAACACAGTAATTGTGAACTTACCAGTGAAAAGCATTGTAATGGAAGTAAACCAAACCAAGGCCATATAAAAAGGCAGCATTCTGGAAAAAAATAAAGCTGAGTTAGAAACATAATAAGAAAAAACTATTCATTAATTCATCATAGTTTAATTAATCAGCAAAATGGCTTTCTAATAAAGGATGGCATCGTAAGCATGATTAAGGATAGTTTTCCCTCTCAGCGGGTCTGACACATCTGCGCTCAGCAGGGGACAGAAACACCTGCGGCTAATGAGCATGTGTTAAACTAAAAAGGTGGCAAAAGTTTTCCTCTCCCGCAACCATAAAAGGTTATATTTCCACAACGGAATGTGCAAGACAATATGGATCAATGAAACATTATCATGTCTGAACCTCTTATCTGTGCTCACAGAGGCCAAGCGTGACTAAAACTGAAAGCCACTGCGGCTTGTCTTCCCCACAAATGCACTTTCGTTAGATGATGAAACTATATGGTAAGATGGCAAAGTGAATAACTTAAGAATTAAACTAGAACTGGGCTACAAGGTCAAACAAATACTAACCCCAGTCACCATTTACATATAGACAGGGTGAGCTTCATGAAAGCCAGTATATGCAGCGCAAACCCCAAAACTTGCAACCAATTTGTATTTTTTGTGAGTTTTCTACTTTAAAGCACTGGAAGAAAAGTAAAATAGCTTAAGCTAGACAATCAAAATATTATTACATGCTAAAATTATAAAAAATCATTTAAGTAGTCAATCATAAAATGCAAAAAGGGCAAGAAGGCAGGATTATCCGTGAATAACAATATATATTTAAAGGCTGTTGCAATTTAATCAGAGTAAACCTACAGGAAAAAGTATAGATAAAGCTAAGAAAGTTTTGCATTTATGGGACAGACATTGCATTCAAAGTACATTTTATCAGTTCATGCATTCCAATGCACTGAAATGACAAGCCTGTCACAATTTAGATGAATGTGACAGTTTCATCATCTTTCTCTATTCCAATGCAATCAGGAAGTCAACAATGACAGGGGCTTTCAACGACTGGCATGACAGTGCACGCTACTTATTTACAATCTAGAAAGGATGACTGTCTCACAAGACCTCGGACAGCAGTGTGAAGTCAGGACAGGCGTAGAATAAAACATGCCAAAAAAGAACTGAATGCAAAGCATATGGTGCATCACTCTGACAGGTTGATGCTACTGCACACGGACTGCTCATCACACCTGCACAAATCACACACAGCTGTCTGAGTGCTGAGACAGCACCCTTTTTAACCCCTTCAACGCAGGCACACATTTAGAACATGCCCTGACTCTGAGAACAAAAACTTAAATCGGGGGAAGGAAAAATACAACTAAGCTTTGAAAAAGGTATGAAATCTGCAACTTCCACAGCTGCGGTCTGCAATGTTTCCACTGGCAAATTTTCCATTCAGACGTCCAAACTAAACAGTGCCAATGCAAAACTGTAATTTATAGTACGAACGGTTAGAAACTACCTAATATCTCACATAAGAATGTTTAGTCCATCTGTGCTAGAAATCAGTTTCTATTAGCCGTATGTGGAGGCTTAGCGCCTGGTAGGTAAGAGATGACAATTCTACAGTTGACAGCTGTATCTAAAGTCAAATCACGTTGAAAGTTTACTCTGCTATGGAAAAGCCAAAAGCGTCACTCTTGCTCTAGGAGAGAACCCAGAACTGTCAGAGGACATTACTGACACTCCTACAGAATCTCATTTCACGTACAAAAACATTCTTACAGACAGCTACACCTAGCAAGACACATCAAACTGAACTGTTTTCACGAACAACAGACACCTGGAATTACATCTGTTACAGGTGATCCAAATGCAAGTAGCCATACTACAAATAGTCTACGGAGTCTTGTGCGTACATTTGTTCAGTTCTTATTGTAATCATTATTGCTTAGCAAACTTTAAGTTTAAAACCCTTGTTTTGACGGAATGATTACGCCCCCTTTTGATACTGTCTGTGATGCATTAGAGCAGTGGTGCCCAATCCTGTTCCTGGAGATCTCAGTTCCAAACGATCAAAGTATTCCTGAAGATGTTAATCGGCTGGTTCAGTTGTGTTTGATCAGGGTGGAGCTGATCTCTAGGAACTAGATTGGGCACCACTGCATTAGACAAATGAAATGTTACCACATGCATCTACAAATACCTCCAAAAGTGGGCCTGATCCTGTCACAATGAATTCCCAAAACACACCGGACACTGTTAACATCTGTATTTAACACTTCCTACACATTGGTAGTGTAAACTGTGCAAGTGCACAACCACTGAGAATCAAGCATCCCTCACCTTCAGGCCTGGATTGGCTAATCGGGAGGACCAGGAGAATTCCTGTAGGGGCGGTCTGTTGTCCTAGACTGCCTACACTGACAGCAGTCCCGACCCTGCTCTTTTTGTTTATTATATTCTCACAGGCACACTCACAGGGTTGCCAGCCATTCCGTATAATACGGTATCGTCTCGTATAAAAGCTGTAGCCTACAGAATGCAGTCTGTCCCATATTTGCAAGCAATCAATCCTCTGTCGTCTGCTCCCGCTTCACAGCGAGCGGGACTCATGCTAACGGCAATTCCATTTCACTATACGCGTTTTGAATTAGCCAAATCAGTTTGGGAATGCAAAAAACTTATTGATCATGGGCCAATATCCAATCAAAACACTCAATCTACCAGAGGGAAGATGCCTCTCACTTTTGTAAGTCAATTCTGTTGAATGGAGAAAACAAAATAGGCTAAATCAACTTCTAGCCAATTGGAAAAGTACAAATCCAAGGACCAGAAGTAGCCCACATTCCACAAGTTTTCTTTGAGTGAAAAATATAAATTTTAATTCATTCATAGGCTATATGGTTGAAATAAAATTGTTGTTAAAAAATGTAAGTGTCATTCAAAAAAATGCTTTATTGACTGATGTTTAGTTATGATTTTAACATTTCAATGCCATTTGTATGTATGCACTTTCACAGTATTTGCAGTATGCAGAGACTATTCTGTAATGGCACAATTTACTCAGGCCGATTACTTTTTTTGACAAAATTATTTTTAGAATAATTGTATGTAAAAAGTTTAAACAAAAAAAATGTGATTATTTCTGAGAACTTTTTAGGCACACATTATGGTATACTACAAAATATTTTGAGCTTCCCTTATTTTCTAATAAATAATCAAAACTGTCCCTTATTTTCCATTTCTGAAGTTAATTGGCAACCCTAATGATGACGTTATTATCTTCTGACTACTCCGACAAAGGCACCTTTCTAAAAAAAATAATAATAATTGTCGGTTGATGAAGATATGCAAGCAAAAATACAATGATTTAAGGCTGTAAGGAACAACAGTTCACTATTGCAGATGTAGGCCTATAATTACATTATTTAAATAAGCCTATAGTCAGTCGTGAACTAAAGTGGGCCAGTCTAAGGTATGAAGCTCCAGGGCTGCAAATGAGTCCCACTCCGGCCCTGCTCACCTTCCAGTAGTCTGACTGTAAACTGTAGTATTTCTGGTATGCAGATAATGCTGAAAAGAAAACAAAAGAAACGTGTTAAGACTAATTGTGATATTTTCAATGACAATAAAAGAAATATTCCTTTAGTCAGAACTCACCTTTAGGATAATCTTCCAGTAAAAGGTTGAAGTGACCTAACTGGCAAAACACCTCTGGCTCCACTTTCCCTTCAGCTTTTAAGATGTAGACGTCATAGCAGCGAACAGCCTGAGAAGCAAACAGTAAATGTGAACAAAAGTCAGTAAGACCACCTGGAGAAATAAACCAGTTTGTCTTGAACTTGGTAAAACATTTTCCAGGACAAACCAATTGTAACTGTTTTATAATTTTCTCAATCAACTACCATTTAATTCAATCAATTAATTACTATTGTCATATTTACCATAAAATACAGAGGTGAAGATAGATAATGCAAAGAGATATTCGTTTTTCTAATGTATAGAAATCATGCATCTCAGCACTCACCAAGCATTATGAAATATTACCCTAAAGTCTGAATTCTAAAACTTTTTGCCTAATTAAACAGCAGCCACATGCTAAAAGTTTGGAGGTCAAATTTCCTTGAAATTAATACTTTCATTTAGCAAGGACACATTCAATTGACAAAAAGTGACAGCAAGGACTAGTACAACATCACGAACAATTTTTATTTCAAATAAATGTTGTTGTTTTAAACTATCTATGCATCAGAAAATCCTGGGGAAAAAAATAGTTTTTCCACAATAATACTGAGAAGCTCAACGGTTTCGAGCACTGATTGTTATAACAAATGTATTTTCCATCAAATAAATTCAG
The DNA here is from genome assembly GCF_003368295.1 of Carassius auratus. Taxonomy (NCBI): domain Eukaryota; kingdom Metazoa; phylum Chordata; class Actinopteri; order Cypriniformes; family Cyprinidae; genus Carassius; species Carassius auratus. Next base: position 1,698,164 of record NC_039251.1, read on the forward strand.
CCCTTCTGAAAATAACAGACATAAAATATACGCATTAAATAAATCCTATACTGTAGTCTATATGTGGGAAATGAGTGCATTTTGAAACTTCAACATTAAAGTTCACTTACTTGCTTTATAAAACATGTTGCATGTTACATTTACATCTAACACAAGATAGACCATCTATGTTAACCACAAATTAAATGTGGCAAATGCCACACTAATGCACAATTAAAGATCTTTTTAACTGCTTTAGTAGAATGTTAGAGACACTGAAGCAACACTCAAGTACTTCAGGACCCATCACTGTAACTATACTAAATGCAGCACCCAATATACAACCAGTAGACTTCTTTACTTGTCCCGTCAGTACCCTTTAAAGCTCTGATACACCTACAAGGTCACCCGAGTTGAACAGAACTGAAGGTCATAAAAAAAGGTTAAACAACACTGGTTATGTCCCTTGACACAAGAAGTTCAGAACACTGAGGTTTTCATTCGGTTTTGTTGTCTATGCGTTTTGGAATATTTAACTTGGTGTTTTAAACTGCTAAAACATGCATTAGGCAACAGAATATGAAATTGAAAAAGTTAAACATTCAGACTGACCAATGCAAACTTTCACATATTGAATAACTGATCCTTGTTTAGAAAAAAAAAAATCTATGTGAGAACTTTTTAAATAAGTGCCTTTTCATTTAAATAAAACATACTGCAAAATATCTTGCATGAACATTTTCTCTTTAGACCATATCTAGGAACCAAAATAACTTCAGTACAGTCAGTGCTAAACCCATGAATACACGTTATAGTTAAACTAAAATGAAATGCTCATTTAACCGCAGTGTTCAAAGGTCTTTAAAGAGGTGCTGGCTGTATCTGGGACACTGAACATTTTGACAGACATGGCTAGCTTGTGGGAAGAGTAGCACAGCGGCAGACAGACAGCAAGCAGCGCAGCACAACAGCAATGAGCGCTCCGCTGAGGGATGCGCAGGTCTATTTCTAAATGAATCATCCCTTTCTTGTAAGAGCCACCACAGCTTCACAATGTCTGGCTCATTAAGCATTCCACCTGTCTATCTCTACTGCCTATAATTACTATTATAGTTAGCATTTTTTGTATGAACATTCACTATTTTTAAGACGCATCAATTATTTATGGCATTTCTTGTGGCAAATTGATGTCTATGAACAATAATTCTAAGCTATTCATATAATTGTTTTTCAGGATAGTTTTGTCTACAAGCTTACATTTATTCTTTAGATTAAAAAAAAAAAAAAACACTTCCCCAGGTACATGAACTTCTTAATCTTTTTTTTTTGTTCACTTTACTACAGTTCAAATGTATTTATTTCATGGGTCCTACAAAAGAACAATTAATTTTTTGAAAAACACAATTATATGCTTTTCCTATAAACAACATAAGTATTAATAAAAACAAATGTACCTTAAAAAAAATAATCAAGTGACAAAATATCCAGCGCTGACGTACTGCAACAAATGCTGCTTGCAAAGGCAACCTGACAAAGTCAACTTGCTCGGCCATAATGACAAACCCCTTCAGAAGTACTCGAATCTGCTAAATTAAATGTTAAACCTCACACGAGTTCTCGTAAATAACTTGATTACTGATTTACTGAACGCCTAGGTGTTGAGAAGAATGAAAAGAGCCCAGTTGCGTTCAAATGACTCCTCACATGCAATTACATTGGTTAGCATCATGCTACCCAGCTAATATGTAGCCTTTCTGCCTTGTAAACCACTGAGATCAGAGCTTTAACCTTCCCAGTTCATCTTGAAAACCGAAAACAGCCTACAGTCTGGTCTAAGATCAGCAAAATAAGTTCAATAATTCACAACTTTGGCCTAACCGAGTATGAACAGCTCGGCTAACTTAGCTAAACTTAAACACTACTGAGATTGTTTATCACCATCATACGACAGATGCACCTTCTGGCTCAATTAAAAGATAAAACACGTTTCTTTAGATTTAAGATAATTCATTAAAACAAGCAACCTTAGACTGCTAAACTGATACTCAAACGGTGGCAAAGGAATAAAAACAACACCCTCAACTCTTCATTACAGAGCCGCACTGACGATGGGGTCATAACAGGCGAACATGGCTTTATACAAAATAGCTTTACTTAACAAAAATGACTGCTGTTTACATGCTGTTTTCAAAACCGATTAATATTTAAAATAATCACTGCAGAGCATCTACAGATCCCCATCATTGACATGCATTGTGCCAGTTTCAATTGCGTAGCACTTTTCACGAAACTCAAGGCAGAAAGCAGTTAAAATCATGAAGATTTAACTAATATATCCGTGCAGTCGCATTTAGCATATTAGAGCTGGGCGACAATATAAATTTAAATATACAACGATAAACAATCACTCAGATGACCTATTTATTGCTTTACGTGAGTGATTTGTGTATGCGGATGAAGTTGGACGGACTATATGCAACTTTTAATATATCATTTGAAGTATAGTACAATCTGAATTTAATACTGTGCGTCTTTTTGCATTTTATAGAAAGTATGCATCTGTTTACAGCATTATAAAAGTGTCACGCACACTACATTATTCTGTACAATGCAATAGTTGTCTCTGTGCATTATACTGACTGTATTGCAGCTGATTAATAAAGTATATATTTATGTCTACACAGACCTAACGTTACTTGAGTGTCATTGCATACTATGTTGTATCACGCATGTTATATGATTTGCAGTTATTTGTCTATCTGTCTCCAGACCTCCATCACTGTCATATACTCATACCTTTAACAGCAAGGCCTTCGTTCTGGCGCCATCTTCATGAAGCCTCTGAAATCCAAACAGTGTGCTGCAAACAGAAGACAACACAGGCGGTTCCGTGTTACTTTCATTTGCACCGCTTTAACATGCGGGGAAGGCTCGTAAAAATGCACGGAGGGTTCTCGGTGCAGGTAAAGGGGCTTTAACTGACCTGTCCACGCTGGCTAAGCGCTCCTTCTCTTGCGGCGTAAGCTTCGGAAAGTCCTCCTCGGTTTCACTCGCTTTTCCCGCCGCCATTTTCTTTTCCTCATCACCAGCAGCAGCAGCAGCAGCGCTAGCTACAGCGGCCACTGACACTCCGCACGATTTCATAGACAAAAACACCAGCGAAAATATTTACGCACCGCAAGCCGAGCACCTTTTTGCGTAGATCTGAACGCAAAAAAAGAATAGACGGAAAATAATTTCCCCCTTTTTCACATTGTCCTCGACATGAACGAGTCGCAGGTACACCAAAATGCATGCAGAACGAGCAATGCGGGATTTAACAGCAAATTGTTATTTAGTAATATCTCAAACTTCCCCCTAGTCGCCAGCTCAAACTTGTTATAATTGTGTCACTCAAGCGAGCCCACGCCGCCGCCGTCGGACCGCCTCCTCTGAGGTTCTGGCCAATGGCTGCTCTCGGTGGAGACCACGTGATCGGCCTTGTCTCGGGATCCCTTTTTTCGTATAAACTTTCAAGGGGGAGGGTAAATAACAAACCCCTCAACTTTACGCCGCATCTTCGCCCGTTGCCATTGGCTCACCTGGATTTATTATGATTACGTAACACCAACATAAAACGCATTAGTGGCTCAAGCATCTGTCTGTTTGAGAACTCAGGGTTTTGAGGATTTGAGGAAAACGGTGCCTGAATTCTACAGTTATTAGGCAGTTTGTTACATGAGCTAGTATGATTTTCATTACTCCAGATTATGTTCCAAATGTGGAATATTTGGTTGCATTATTTTTTCTTTCTTTCCTTCTAATGTACATACAATTCCACTCAGGGTTCTGTAATTTTTTATTATTGTATGTTAGTGAGTTGCACTGTTCCGTACTGTATTTTATGTTATTGTTAGTTATCAGTTTTGTATTTGTCCAATGGTGTAATTCCTAAATTTCAGATAATAAATATCCTACTATTCTATCATATCACATACAAAATAATCCTATCCTATCATGCTCTACCCTATTTTATATTATCCTATCTTTTCTTTCTTTCTTTCACTATTCTCTTAAGAGTTATTAAGATATATCTCAGCATCCTTCAATATACTAAGCAAGAAAGTAAAAAAAGAAAAGAAAGAACTAATTATTTATCTTATTTTTACTCCCTTGCTTGAGTGTTATTATTATACAAATAATACAGTGTTTCTTAAATTAAGCCAGCTTCAGACAGTAGGTTTAAAAGATCTCTGATACTGTAAGTAAACCATATATTAAAATGTAAAAGTACACTCGAAATAATTAGCAGAGTATTTTGTGAATAACGCATATAAGCGACCGTAGCGGTCCGTGGACAGTGATCGCACGTAAATTACGCAGGATTGTGCGTAGCGCTGCAGCGGCTTGGAGCACTGTGTGAATGGAGCCTCATAAAATGGCGGATCGCGGTGAAGGTAAATAAATTGTCCAACTAAACATTTGAAGAGCCTTTAATGATTGACAACCTGTTTATTTATCTCTATAGCTTATATGCAACGAGATTCCAAGAGTTTGCAATATAGTAGAGCTGCAAGTGATCGATTATTATTATGCAGACTGTACAGATATCATTTGGATAAATCTCTCTGAAAATCCACTCATACAGTTTTAATTCTAAATCATGTCTTAGTAGCTGCATGTCGCTGAATACATTAAAAATAGTGCCTTGTTCTCAGGTTTGATATTTCAGGGTAAGGTGCGATGGTTGGTGACATTATCAGTGTTAAAATACATAAGGTTCGTGCTGTTTCTTAACTTTCTTTGTTTTTAAATCAGATCATAAAGGGGTTCATCTAAAATATTAAATAATGTAAAACAGGTTTTGGACCTACAGTTGGTTATTCGGTGGAAATATTCGAATAATATGTATGCCAATTGTTTACCCATGCAAAACAACCAAATAAATTATATAAGGGTGTATTTTCACTTGCGTCCATGCTGTGATTTTGGACGGTGTAGAAATACTATTAACTTACTTATTGTATAACAGTTCCTTTTGTTTTCAGATGTAGATGCAGAGAGTGAAGATGAATTATATGAGGTGGTTAATATCACAGATTATGCCAGGAGGCATCAGTGGTGGAGTCTTGTTTTTGGGAACAGTACAGGACCCATTGCAGAAAAGTACTCTGTGGCTTCACAGATCATGATGGGTGGAGTGACAGGATGGTTAGTCTTAATACAGATTAAGAAACCAATGCTATTTCCTATGTGCTGTGATATTTGACCCCCCAATGTCAGTATTCTATTCTACATGTATGAAATAATCCATACTAATAAATCCAAAATTACTTTGTCCTCCAGGTGTACTGGTTATCTTTTTCAGAGAGTTGGAAAAATTGTGGCTACTGCTGTTGGAGGAGGATTTCTTTTGCTACAAGTACGGATTATTAAAATGCTTATGTCGTAGCCAATACTCAAAAATGAAAATGTGCCAAATGTTTACTCCCTCTCAGGTCATTCATTCATGTACTGTACATGTGTTTCATGTAGATGTGAAATATAGCATTACATCGTTGCTCACCAGTGGATCCTCTGCTGTTGGGTGCCATCAGAGTGAGAGTTCAAACAGCTGATAAAAACATCACAATAATAACAATAAAACACAACTTTGGCTCATCATAAACATTTTATGAATTTAAACAAAAATCTGTGCATTTGTAATAAACAAATACATCATTAATTCATTTTTAACTTCAAACAGTTCCTTCTGGCTAAAATACAAGGCCTCTATCCATTATATTGCTTTTTCATTCTGACGGCACCCATTCACTGCAGAGAATCTACTGGTAAGCAAGTGATGTCATGCTAAAATTATTTAAATCTGTTCCAGTGATTGTTTGTCAAATTCATTGGATGGCCTGAGGGTAAGTAGATTTTCAGGAAATTTTCATTTTTAAGTGAACTACTCCTTTAAGGGTTTGTTATGCTTCTATGTCATGTTAAGAGAGGAAAACAAATCTTATTTTTCTCATTTCAGATTGCCAACCACAGTGGCTATGTGCAGGTTGACTGGAAGAAAGTGGAAAAGGATGTCAATAAAGCAAAAAAGCATCTGAAGAAAAAGGCAAACAAAGCAGCCCCTGAGCTCAGTTCCTTTATAGAAGAAGTGGGTATTCTTTCTTGCATCCGTTATAACCATCGTATACCAATCTACTAGCTAGTTTGAGCTCCCAAATTTCAATAAAGCATTTTCTATTATTATTTAGTGTGGGCATGTAAAACTTTAGAAAGCTGTTCCAGTGGTGGTAAGTAACGAAGTAAAAATACTTTGCTACATTACTTAAGTATTTTTTTTCGGAGATCTGTACTTTACTTGAGTATGTTTTATTTCCATCTACTTTCACTTTTACTCCACTACTTTATTAAAGACAAAGTTTACTTTTTACTCTGATACATTTCCCCATGCCCGCTTCAAGTATTTATTACACTGATTTTACAAACCAATTAAAAATTTGGTTTTCTTTTGAAAAAAAGAATGCGCGAGTTCTTTGCCAACATACGCTCACGCAGCAGTTAGTTCGAGGTGGAAGATGACCGCTAAAATAGGTGAAAGTGCAGCTCTTGCTGCCCGCAATGATCCCGAGATTCCCGACAGGGATCACCCATGGCCATATCTCAAGGATATGTTTAAATTCACTGAAGTCAAGGGAGATTCTTATTGGCTGAAATGTCTTCTTTGCCTGCCACGGGTGAATGAAATTTCAGTAGGGCTGTGTCGAATGCGATTTTCATGCTCATCTCATGCTCATCTCATCAGTAACTCTCCTGTAATTAGTAGTATATATTTCCAGCACATGCGTTCAGATCAGGGTTGCCAGGTTTTCACAACAAATCCTGACCAGTTTCTTCTCAAAACTAGTCAAAAACTAGCCCAAAAACGCAATTCCAAGAGGTTCCCCGATAAAAATTGGTTCCCGGGGTTAAAATATACATTTATTGGAAGGGTTGCCTTGGTAAAAGTCACATTTTAGGCGCGAAATATCAAGTTATTGGGATTGGGGTTTCTTCGACCGGTGGACATGGAAAACAACCACGGATGTGGCAACACTAAGTTGTGGTTGTTTTTCATGTCCACAGGTCGAAGCGACAATACCAATAACGTCATATTTAGCCCCTAAAATGCGAATGACAGAATTTTCATTTTTGGGAGAACTAACTCTTTAAAGAGGTGGTTCTTCCTCATTGTTCTTCTAAAACAGTCTTACCTTGTATCTTGCACATCTTCTGTTTGATGCAGCTATGATGTTATGGAACATGTCTATTGAAAGTTCAATCTGCGATAAAGTTCTTCATTGTCTCTTTTGATTGTAAATCTAAAAAATTCTAAAGTATCTAATCTCATCATTTGTTCAATTAAAACACTGCATATCACTCCCAAAACAACTGATCTGCTTAATTATTGATATTTATAATTAATTTGAATATTTACTTTTTACTTCCGGTACTTAAGTATGTTTTAAATCTTAATACTTTTGTACTTTTACTCAAGTGATGTTTGAATGGAGGACTTTCTACTTTTACTTGAGTATAACTTTGGAATACTTTTACCACCCCTGGCTGTTACTTATCCTACATTCTAAATGTAAATGTAAATGGTGTCTTTTTCTTCCAGTCGACAGAATTTGTGAAGAGGAATATTGTTATCTCAGGTGGATTTGTTGGAGGATTTCTGCTGGGCCTTGCATCCTAAATGAAACATGGATCTACTGTATTACCAAGTAGTTTGCACATTAATATTTTCCCTTATGTCGGTGTCACAGCAATACAACACTGGAACTTGATGTATTGTCTGAAGCAGTGCAATGGACATTTGCTGAACTGTTGTTCTAAATATATTCCTCTACAATGCTGATTAACTGTACATAGCTTAATCATCCTGATGAAGAGATATATTGTGCCAATAACTTTAAAGAAAATTGTAGGTGTGGTTTTGTTATTTTTTTATTTTATTTTGTATACTCTTAATAAGACATCAACATGAGGTTTGTTATACAACTAAAGTGTTTCTTACTGTGCTTTGTTTTTGACAATACATTATTAGAGTTAGTTGGATAATGTCCGTGATATTTACTTGTCCAGAAGCATGTATTGTTTTTTTGAGTGTTTTACTTTCTTTGTGTTTTCTTTTTTTTTAAATATACAGAATCAACCACCAATAACATGTTTGTGGAAAATAAAAAAAGTATGTCTTTCTGGTTGTTTATGGTTTATTCATGTTGTTTTGATTTTTACAAGGGGGAAAAAATAAAACCTTAACGAAGGTTTAAAAAAACAACTTTAGATAATTTGTGGTAGACAAAAGCATGGACTTCTTTACATGCAGTAATATATATAAATATATATATATTTTTTTTTTAAATTTTTTTTTTTTTTTTACTACGTGTAAAGATATATACACACGTATACATGTTGTCCAGGTTGCTCTGATAGCGGCCTTCAGCTCTTCTGCATTGTTGGGTCTGGCATCTTCCTCTTCACAATACCCCATAGATTTTCTATGAGGTTAAGGTCAGGCAAGTTTGCTAGCCAATTAAGAACAGGGATACCATGGTCCTTAAAGCAGGTACTGGAAGCTGTGGCACTGTGTGCAGGTGCCAAGTCCTGTTGGAAAATGAAATCTGCATCTCCATAACTTCCTGCTATACGGCTTTGTTGACCTTGGACCTCAGAAAACACAGTGGACCAATACCAGCAAATGACATGGCACCACAAACCATCACTGGACCTCAAGCAACTTGGATTGTGTGCCTCTCATTTCTTCCTTCAGACTCTGGGACTCTGAAATCCAAAGGAAATGCAAAATGTACTTTAATCAGAGAACATAAATTTGGACCACTCAGCAGCAGTCCAGTCCTTTTTGAAGTGAGATGCTTCTGACGCTGTCTGTTGTTCAAGAGTGGCTTGACACAAGGAATGCAACAGCTGAAACCCATGTCTTGCATACGTCTGTGCGTAGTGGTTCTTGAAGCCCTGACTCCAGCTGCAGTCCACTCTTTGTGAATCTCCCCCACATTTTTTAATGGGGTTTGTTTCACAATCCTCTCCAGGGTCCGCTTATCCCTACTGCTTGTTCACATTTTTTCTCCCACATCTTTTCCTTCCCTTTGCCTCTCTACTAATGTGCTTGGACACAGAGCTCTGTGAACAGCCAGCCTCTTTTGCAATGACCTTTTGTGTCTTGCCCTCTTTGTGCAAGGTGTCAATGGTCGTCTTTTGGACAACTGTTAAGTCAGCAGTCTTCCCCATGATTGGGTAGCCTATAGAACTAGACTGAGAGACCATTTAAAGGCTTTGCAGGTGTTTTGAGTTAATTAGCTGATTAGAGTGTGGCACCAGGTGTCTTCAATATTGAACCTTTTCACAATATTCAAATTTTCTGAAATACTGAATTTGTCTGTTATAAACATCCAAATTAAAAGAAATAAACATTTGAAATATATCAGTCTGTGTGAAATTAATGAATATAATTATTCAAGTTTCACTTTTTGAATGAAATTAGTGAAATAGATTCAAATGTAACTTAGGTCCAAAATTATTTATTTCTCACTGTACAATCCATCTATCAGTCTGTCTGTCAGTGCATGTTAGGCGTTATGAAACACAGAGAGATGATAAAACTGGCCTAAGCAAGGACTTTGATAAACCTGAAATATGATTTACGTCTTTCAAGCGAAATCATATTTGAACTGAAGACCGATGAATGTATTGTCACGTGATCTGGGTTTCGTTGCCTAGCAATACTGTTTGCAAACAAGTTGTTATCTTGGCGACCAGTTTTCATCAGTCTGGGCTCGTCCTGCTCTGAGAAAACCGACATTACTTGCTACCAATAATGGCCTTACCAATGCTACCTGGAAATTCAGTCAATAGAAATGTAAGTGATAACAAAAATGATCTTTAGAAATGTTTTGTCTTTGTTGAGGGAAAACAACTTTATGTGAATAAAGGCTGTTTAAGTATTGCTAGCTATAGAGCGGTTCGCTAATATTTACTTATAAAACTGAAAATATTGAAAGTGTGTGTGTGTGTGTGTGTGTGTGTGTGTGTGTTTGTAGTATCAAACGTTACTATTCTATTTAGTTATTTAGCGAGTTCATTTATGTAACTTAATCATTGCTGCCTAAAACAGCTGACTTTCTCAGAGCACATTGCTAAAACTGTCCGGTCCTGCAGATTTGCTTTATTCAACATCAAGAAGATCAGGCCCTTTCTTCCGGAACATACTGCACAACTCCTTGTTCAAGCTCTTGTTCTGTCCAGAATGGACAGTGCAATGCCCTATTGGCAGGTCTTCCAACCAGTTCTATCAAATCTTTACAATTAATCCAGAACGCGGCAGCAAGATTAATTTTTAATGAGCCAAAAAGAATACACGTCACACCGCTGTTTATCAATTTGGACTGGTTTCCAATAGCTGCTCGCATAAAATTCAAGGCATTGATGTTTGCCTACAAAACTACCACTGGCTCTGCACCCATTTGCCTCAATTTGTTACTTCAGACTTATGTGCCCTCTAGAAGCTTGTGTTCTGCAAGTGGACTTCGCTTGATTGTACCATCCCAAAGAAGCATAAAGTCACTTTTACGGACTTTTAAATTAAATGTTCCCTTCTGGTGGAATGACCTTCCCAACTCAATCCGAGCAGCTGAGTCCTTCGCCATCTTCAAGAATCGTCTTAAAACCCATTTCTTCCATCTTTATTTGACCCTCTAACTTTTGCACTCACTATTCTAATTCTAACTACCTTTCTAATCTTTTTGTATTCTATTTTAATTTCATTTATTGTGCAATTGTGTGTGTGAATATATATATATATATATATATATATATATATATATATATATATATATATATATATATATAACACTCTAACACTAGCTTGCTTTATTCTTTTTCTATTCTATCTGTTTTCTTTTTATTTATTATATTATTTAAAAGCCCATGCTACGTGTACTGTGTTAACCTAACTGAGACTTACTGCATAGCACTTATATATCATTGCTCTTTTTGTTGTTTTTGATTGCTTCCACTGTCCTCATTTGTAAGTCGCTTTGGATAAAAGCGTCTGCTAAATGAATAAATGTAAATGTAAAACGTTGAAATTATTTATTGCTAATTTCACAACCTGCAGTGAAGTTCATTCTATGTTTTTAACCATTAATTACTGACAAAGAAACCCCCCCCACCCCCCACCCCCCCAAAAAAAACACATAAAATGAAGTTAAATTGATAGAAACAAAGGTTCTGTCATAAAATTATGAAAACAGTTTAGAGTGTCATTTTATTTTCTCTTCATTATTTTCCAGCTTGGAAAAGACAAATTTCACAAATCTCAGCATTTTGATTATTCAAATGGAGTAGCCATGATGGTTGGGTCAGAGAAGCCAGGCATTGGAGGAGAACTTCTCCTGGGGCAGGGCACAAGACCCAAGTATTCACTTTTTCCAAAGGGAGAGGGCAGCAATGCTCCTGCATGGGTTGCTTTTGACAAACAGGTTTGTCCTTATTATGAGGAAACATAATATAGTCATTTTACCTATAATGCTGTGCAAATTATCCTAATTTTCCATGCTATTTTCCTACCCAAAGGTCCTGTGTTTTGATGCTTATTTCCAAGAAGCTGTACCTCAGAGGAGGGAAGAAAAATATAGAGTTAGAAAGTGCAAGATTTACTTCTATCTGGAGGATGACACCATACAAGTAGTGGAGCCAGAGCTCAAAAACAGTGGGATCCCACAGGGTGAACCATCAGAATCAAATCTATAGCATCCTGATTAACGACAATCCAGTAAAAGCATCCTGTTTAAATCCATCTGTTCTCCTTCAATGTAGGAACCCTGATTCGGAGGCACCGCATTCCTCTCCCAGCTCCTAAAGATGATTGCTTCTACAATGTGCACCATTTTAACATCAATCAGGAAATAGTGTTCTATAACAGAACCTTTATGATTACGGACTGTGACCCCTTCACACGCAACTTCTTGATAAAAATGGGGGTGCGCCTAATCCCCCCTGCTTCCACGCCAGCAGATCCCTATTCCACACATCGACAAGAGGTAAGAAAGCATCGTGTATCTATATAGCAATATCAATACTTCAATGTTATACTGTTTCTTTCCCTCTCACAGATGGAGGAGAACATGAAGCCACTGCGGCCGTATGAAAGAATAGATACCCTGAAGCAGTTTTTGGAACATGACCGCAAAGTCCTGCGCTTCTACTGCTACTGGGATGATACTGAGAGGATGTTTGGAGACCCCAGAGAGCTGATCTTGCATTACTTCCTGGCAGATGACACAATGGAAATTTACGAAGTTGTCCTTCCAAACTCTGGTCGAGATGCTGTCCCTAAATTTCTGCACAGGGGAAAGCTTCCCAAGGTCTGTAAAAGACAGCACTGCAAAAAAAAAAAAAAATATTACATAAAATATTACATTAAAATATCTTGATAATAAGAAGAAATGTTTCTTCAGCTTTGCTCTCACATTTAAAAAGTTATTCAAATATTAAATCGTTATTTTATATTGTTATGATATTTCACAATATTACTGTTTTTACTGTATTTTGATCAAATAAATGCAGAGGTGATGACTTCAATGAATGTCTTTGAAAAACATGAAATTAAATGGTCACTGTTCAATCCAGTTCAGTGGTTATCAGTTCCTCTATACTCTTTTGCTTGGACACATTTCTCCATCCACCATGCCAAGCTTTTATCCAGACTGACAGGGCTGAAAGAATATCCAACTTCCCAAAGCACTTTTCAGTTTCCTCTCTGCTTGTTTTGCAGTCTAAATTCATAATGAAGCAAGAAGTTTTTTTTCTGTTCTCATGTAGTCTTGTCACTCATTCTGTTGCCTCTCACTAAATGTAATCTAAAAAGGTTTTGCAGGAGTCCCCCAGTGAAAAATTAATAATGAACCCATTGGCAAATTTCACTTGTCCTTCAGGTTCTGCAAAATGTCAATTATTTTCCTCTTGATTGTGTCAAACAGCATGCTCCTATTCCCAAACGCCAGCCTGGAGAAATAACAGACCGCACAGTCCTCAATGTATTCGGACCGGTCGGACAAGGAGGACGCTACATTTTGGATAGCCTCAAGGTTAGTACAGACTAAACATTGGTCCATTATCAATGCCCTTATGAACACGTGACAAATTCATAACAATTGTTTATTTCTATAAATACATTTTTTAATCAGTTCAGTAGCCAGCTGTTTAAATTTGAATGGACTAGTATGTCAATGTCTCCTAAACATTTTACAGACTGGAGCAATAGAAGAAGAATTCTACAAAGACTGTGACCTGACCATTGGAGGCGTCATTAATGTGTGGGGTCGTAGGATGTTAATTTGTGACTGCGACAACTTCACTAAAGAGTATTATCGGTCTAAATATGGTATTGGTGAGTTACATCGCGCCTCAAAGGGAGGCAGTAGTATTTATGCTTTTAAAGGAGATAACATTATATTTGATTAATATGTCCAAATTCGTGATTTGTGGTTAAATAGATTTGTATAAATGAAAACAATTTGAATCCAGGCAAAAGAGAGCAAAGTTTTTATCATTGTTTTTTACTATTATTAAATTATTAGTATTTTTATAGTATAAAATAGAACAGGAGAACAGATTCTTTTATTATTTTGCGGTTTTATAAAAAATTGTAGGGAGGGGTTTGGCCCCGCTCTTAATGGCCACATGATGTCAGTATTGAGTTTCACCTGTGACTTTAGAACTATGTCGTGAACTCATGTTTATTTTGATTGCTCCAGACAAACTCTCCACAGCATTTGCAACTTTATGCCCTACTGCTTTTTGTAGTAAACTGAAAAGAAAATGTACATACCCCAACCCCTCATTCTCTGTACACATCGCATCTGTGTGGTCTGACAAGCTGTTCATTATTATCAAAGTCTTCCTGTCGTAAATCCCACATCTCTATGAGAGCCTAATGCTCCCTAGTGTGCTTTCATCTCTGTGAATAACTGTTGGAATAACACGCAATGAACGACAGAAGACTAAAGGAGCAGAACTGATTGACACCTCAAGGTGACTCAGTTTTTGGACAGCAGATATGAGCAATGACCAGCCTGGCCTCTTTATCTTCAAAAGCCCGGACATGAGAGGCACACGAGCTCCATGCCAGTGGTAACACAATACGGGTGCACGTGCATCTGTCTGCTGCGGCGTTATGCTGGCCGAACAGATCATTGCATTAGTTACACATGAGTCTAATGGAGTCGAGGTGACACATGCTCTGATGAAGCACTTGTCCGTTTCTCAGAGGTTAAGAGGTTGCTGATTGAATTCATATGAGTAAACGCAACCAGTCTGGCGTCACTTCCGGTTTTCCATGCATATGTCTGCTTAAATGTGTGTGTGTTTGAGGTTTTCTTCCTGTGTGGCTTCACAGAGGACTTCACACCTGTCTCATACCAGGCCTCGCTCCCTCCTAAAGCACCCAGACAGGTGCCACCCTACACTGGATTTGGATCTGAGGAAGATTCGCTGTGCTCCTGTCAGGGCTTGTTGCCTAAACCTCCACAGAAGGATTTCAAGAAGCTTATGGAAAAAGACAGGTAACCAGTGGAGCTAATCTCCCTTAGGACATCTAGAGTATATGGTTGCCTTCCATTAAAATGATTAATATTAGATCAAAACAACATGTCAGGCTCTAACTGGCTTTCTGATCATTTTGCTAGAAGACATTAGACCCTTGTCTGTCCTACTAAAGTCATCCTTCATCAGTTTAGTGCAGCTCTTTGTAATACAGCACATGGACGAACACATGCCCTTTATAAATAATCAGAAGCTCAACCGCAATCTCACCATACTTCCGATGTAAAACACTTTTTCAAGTCAGTTTATTATTATACATTGTTTTCGCAGTGTTTTGCTTCCAAATATAATCCCAGAACCAGTATCACGCTGCAAATAACTGTCTCGCTCAATTTGCTTTGGACAATACAATGTCAGACATTGGCAGGCTTAGAGTTTGAAGGGAAAAAGAATGCTCTTCAAAGTGAAGGGCTCTTTTATAAATACTAATAACCTCAAAGCAGCTAAGTGACAGGAATCAAGACCCATCCTGATCTTGTCAGCCTGGTGAACTATATATTTTAAGAATAGTCACTGTAAGCTGGAAAGAGAACAGGTCTTCAAACTTTCTAGCAAAGTCAGGGAGTCCATTAGTATAGTGAGAATACAAGAAAACTTGGCACAAGTGTGTCACATGCAGTTTGGTCTGTTCAGTCTAGGAGGCTGTGTCAAGTCTTAATTTTCAGCAGCCATTACTTTTCCGCAGTGTCACATGATCCTTCAGAAATTTACATTTACTTTTAGTCATTTAGCAGACACTTTTATCCAATGCTACTTACAAATTAGAACAATGAAAGCAATTAAAATCAACAAAAGAGCAATGATATACAAGTGCTATAATAAGTCTTAGTCAGCTTAACGCAGTAAACATAGCAAGTTTATATATATATATATATATATATATATATATATATATATATAAATATATATATATATATATATATATAAGAAAACAGAAATCAGATAGAATAGAAAAAGAATAGAGCAAGCAAGTGTTAGAAGCCTTTTTGACTTTTGTTAATTGCATAATAAATAGAGTCTAAAAGGACAAGTTATTTGTTTAATATAAATCATTCTATTGTGCTGATTTGGTGCACAAATTTGTATTCTGAAGAAGAAATAAAGTCATACATGATGGGAACATCTTGAGAGTAAGTAATGATAGATTTTTTTAACTATCTCTTCAAAATAACCATTTTAAAAATAAAATCATCAAACTCTATATGTTTGGATGTTTTATTCAGTGTACCAATGGTATAGTATGAATAAATACTTTTTACAATGAGAATAAATATTAAGCTCAAACAAAAACAAAAACATCTACATGATTAGTTTGATTTTAAAATGTCAAATCAATGATAAAACTTTTATTCTATTCATTCCTGTAACAAAACATTTCTCAGCCAGATAATAAATGACACTTTTTTTCCTCAACTTTAGGCAAGGTCTGGTAAGCAATGTGTTGAGATTTGTGGCGAAAATGCTTACAGACAGTCCTGTGGACAAAGAACGTGTTTTTATCATATATGTCTACCTCAGCGATGATACCATAGCGGTCTTTGAACCTCCTCAGAGAAACTCAGGTACTGTCCTCCTGTTCCTTTACATTCAGATCAGATAAAAACATAAGATTAAGATTATACCTAATGTTGTTCCATTGTTCTTGTGTTTAAGGTGTGATTGGGGGTAAGTTTTTAAAGAGAGGTCGGGTAAAGAAGCCAGGACAGGAGCTGTTTAAGAGTGAGATGTCTGAGTATTTCACAGCTCAGGATTTGTATGTGGGAGCTCGGCTGGATCTGAACAATCAGCCCTTCCAGCTGCTGGATGCTGATGAATTTACATTCAGTTACATGGAGCAGCATGCAGAGGAGGTAGCACAAAAATCTACAAAGTCTCAATTTATTCAATTTGTTTTACACAGAAACTTCATTAAAATCCCTTCACGTATGTTTCTCAATTACTTAGTTCCCCAAGGCCAATATTGGCACCATTATTAGCAAGGTAAAATCCATTAGTGAGGAAGAGCAGAAGAAAGTAAAACAGTTCTTCACCACGAGTGACCCAAGCAGCACTGGCTTCATTCCATATGAGTCATTTAGGTAAGAAGGCAGCCAGAAATACAAATAAAAGGTACATAACACCTTGTTATAGCCTGCCATATAATTTATTTTGAGTGCAATTTTGGCTCAGGCTCACTGAATTTGAGATTTTATTGTGGGTGTAATTAACTACAGAAATAGAACTGACTTGCAAAATGTCCTCTCGCAGTTGTTGTGGCTGATTGGGGACAAAACTCAGAGTTCTTTTGGTGTCTGTGTCTGGGTACAACACAGTAAAAGAAACAAACTGTATTAAATTCTGATTTCTAACATACACATCATAGTTGTGACATTAAACACATTGTCAAATAAAATGGCTGATCTAGCATAAGAATTTTTTTAAGGCTATTTGAGCAAAAATGACAACATTTATGAAACATCTGCCAGATTTCTTTGGTGATTTCAGATATTAAATTTAATCCTAAGCTCATTGGAGAATTTGAAGTTTTCCCATTCAAAGAGATGGGAGCTGCACTTGAATGCCCAAGAGGTGTTTCAAAGATGGCCAGCGAGTGACATGACTTGTATTAAAGAGACTTTGGTCATGTGCTGTTCTTAAGCAACTAGCTCCTGCTCAGGACCAGCTCATAACCAGCTTAAACCAGCTCATGACCAACCAAAGACCAGCTGCTAAGCTTCAAAATATGCGTACCCACTACACTGTTTAGTTTGACAGTGCTCAAGCATTCTGTAATGGCTGTGTTCTTCACAGGACTCTGTTGGCTGAAATGGACGTTCGGTTGTCTGAACACGAGATCATAACGCTGGGTCGCAATTATTCATTGCGGGAACAATCAGAGGTGGACTTGAACCTCGCGCTTGCTGTGGCTCAGGATCAGCTAAAGAAGAAAAACTTTGAGAACTTCACAGATATGATTCGAGCCTTCACACATGAGGACCGGGACAGGTAGCCCTCAACCTAACTCAAATCTAACTTTTGAAAGTAGATTTTCTTGTATTTAATTAGTTGTGCACTTCAAATATTTATTTGTATGATTTATTTGTGAGTAGTGTTACAAATTTCACATTTAGAATTTGCTGCTTATGTTTAGTTTCAAAATGGCATACTTTGTGCATTCAGTTCCTCAGAACCAAAATAATATCAAACATTTTACTACTTTTTACTATACATTTTACTTTATAATATTGTTTTGGTTTACATGTTTCCAGATTTTAATTACATTTGGAAACCAATATTATTATTTTTTTGGTCTGAATAAATGAATGTTAACTTTGTCCCAATATATATTTCCTCCTGTCCATTCAGTCTGTTGCTTGTAAGCACCCTGTTGCAGTATATGCACATGACCAAATGAATATAATATCAAATCAACATTGATATAAACATGCATTCATACAGAACCACGAAATCAGTCCCCGTTGTTCTCAGCTATTGAGAGTCACGCAGGCACTGATGTGGACCACTAACAATCACGCTGAGGTAGAATAACCATCAGTCTGCTTTAGATTGAGGGCGTGCGATTAGTTCCAGCGGTTCAAGTGAAGCATTGGAAACAGATGAAGACCTGTGGCATGTTGCAGGCAGGAGAAACAGATGAGGAAGAATGCCGACAGGTCAACGTGCTTGTCCTGTTTATGTGGCCCTGTGGAAAGTTTCGTTATTTTACGATGTTCTGAAAATAATGAACCAGGAATGCCTGCAGCTGTCCGTCATGAACTCCACAAGAAAATTGAATATGATAACATTTTATTAACAGTATTTTATAATATGTACCATTCAAAAGTTTGGGGTCAATACTTTATAAAGAAATTAATTCTTTTATTCAGGAAGCATGCATTACATTGTTTAAAAGTGAAGCCATTTGTAGCATTACAGATTGTTAATCCTAATTTAAAGAAATACTTTGAAAAATTTTGGAAAAAAAAATTAATTAAAAAATAAATTATACGTATGTTGATTTATGTTAATGTTGCTGTTTTCAGACTCTTTGTGCTAACAAAAATCTCATTGGATTATTACAAATAATACCAAAATTAATGTTTGGAAATGTAAACTGATATTTACTACTGACACACGACAGCAAAAGATAGAAATAAGTGACTTGAAACCATTTTTAGATGGTGAAAATACTAGTGTTCTATATATATTATGGAATATGTTGACGTGAATTACTCATTCCTCTTTCTGTCTACTCAAATGGTGATGCTCTAGATCGGGACACCTCTCTTCTAAAGAGGCACAGATCATCTTTAAAGCCTTCCGACTGCCCCTGTCTGATGACCTACAACAAGCCCTTCTCGAAAAGTAGGGTCAGCAGAGCAAAACTCCCATTTATTATCCAAGAAACATTTCACCACAACACATCCTTATTTTCTGCATCTCTCATGTTCGCATCCAGGTTTCAAGACGAGTCTGAGAAGATTGACTATCACGCCTTCCTATCGAGTATCAACTGGAGAGAAAACCCTGCCCCTGCTGTGCTTCCAGATGTCACTGTGAAGGTGAGTTTAAAAGCAGTCCATTTGTTCTATCATCAGACACATATTTTGAGATGTCGTTCTTTGTCTTTTGCTAAAGCGGCCACATGCACATGAGAGTGTTTGTGTCAGGGTGCAGGCCCTGGTAACCTTTGGGCCCCACAAGCTTTGAGCACCTCCAAGCCTCATCACAAGTAAATCAAACTTGGAAAAAACCCACTCAACGAATACTCTGAAGTGGAGCTTTTATTACAGCGCAGTAATTTAGCATGTCTCCTTGGAGCCTAAACAGAACCATCTGCTTACTGACTCGCGCGATGCGACGCCTTCCAGTTGTGCTGGGTCTTAACAAACCAGCAGGTGGAGCCACGGGTCGATTAGTTTCTCACTGCAATCTTTTCTATGTAATCAAGGCTTGGAGGACCATTCATAGCGATTCCAAGATGGATCTATAAGAAGCAAGCCAGGCTGTGTGATTCTGTTTTTTGCTTTGCTCGCTCGTTTCTCATAGCTCATTTCGGTTTATTGACCGCTAAATTTGCCAGTTTCCAGCCATTTCCCGTGGCCCTCACTGAACCTCATCTAGCAGCCATTACAATGGTGAATTGCCCTGCATTTATCAAGTACTTCTCAGTATGTAAGAAAGAAGAATAAGACCACAAGACCACACTGAATCTGTAAGGATCGATCGCTCTGTTTAATTGGTCTAGTCTAGTGACTATAGCCATGTTTCATAAAAACCACATGAAGCTCTGTGCATAAAAACTATGTATATTTGCTAAATATTACATGTGACAGGATAACCAGATGCCTTGGATTTCAAGGGACATTTTTTTTCCCTTTGGTAGCCAATATGCATTGATATCCATTGTTATATTAGATTTCTTTATATTATAGTATTTATTCAAATTTAGAATTAGCTTCAGCTTTGTATTTTCAGTTTTATTTAGAATTTAAGTAATTTTGTTGTGTCTTTGCCATTTTAAATTCAATTCAAATATTTAAATGTAATTTAAATTATATATATATATTCCTATTTATCTTAAATTTCTTTTTGTTTACATTTTAGTATTTCTGTACTTCAGTCAAAAATTTTTGTTTGTGTCTATTTAATTAACAAAACATTTTTAATCATTTTAGGTTTAGTTATCTTTTTTGACAAACATTAGTTTGAGGAAACGTTACGGTCCTTGCATACGTTACAAAAATAAATACAGCCTCACGATGTGTCAATTAGGTTTACACACTGCCTCAGAAACGTTCGTCTGTCATAAAAAATTTGGATCGAGTTCGATTTTCTGCGTTTTTCATGTCCATAGCAAGCATTTTAAGAGGTGTTTTGACACATCTGACTGTGTGCAAGGTTTGGACGATAAGTACAAAAAAATGCACACCAAAAATCTCAGACTCAGTGAGCAAGGACCTTTACTCGTTTTTTTACAGTTCATAAGTGTGTGTAGATGATCACACTAATTTATAGTAGTATGTCAGAGTATGATATACAATAACTCATCGCAGTTCTACATTGGCCATGTTCAAATCACACAAAACTGTCCCCCTTTTTGAATTCATAGATAATAATATCGGATATTTTAGTGATATATAGACTGTTGAACTAAATATGTTCCCAGTTTCATTTGAGAAATCTGGTCACCTTAACATATTGAGCAATAAAAATTCTTATCTGTAGCAATTCTTTTAAAAAGATGATTATGTGTCTGATTTACTGAACCACGCAAAGTCGTTAAACATTTGTTATACATTTTTAAATAGCAAGTACAAGACATTTACCATGTGCTAAAGTCAATCCGGCCTGATAAATCTTTGTCTCGCTTCAGCTTAATTTACAGAGACATGAAATGAGAGTGCCAGTTAAACATATGTGCTCCAGGAACCTCTGTGAACTGTTTCTCAAACCCTGTCGTGCCGTTGTTTTCAGTTTGACGCAGACTGGAGAGGAGACGCTGCAGACCCTGCAGTTAAAACCATCAACTACTCGCTCTTTCTGGAGGACGTCTTTGGCAGCGCCACAAACATTAATGACAGCTGAGAACAGCCTGATGGGACCCTCAATAACATGAGAAAGTCAAGAAATCTGCTCGACTTTGTGTATTGCGCTGATTAAATTCACATTGTTGCACATCGTTGTTTCTGCTGTGCTTCATGAATGTCATAATACCGTTTATGTGTATTTTTTATTCGACATAAAATCAAAAACATGCTGGAATGAGAGAGCTGTTTGGAAGTGCCTTATGTGCCTTGGGACTAAGAGTGGAGCAGTTAAAAATATGAGCCGCTAAATCAAACCATATTTCTTATACAGGCAGACAGACATGCGCATGTGCCATGATTATGTGGATAAAGCTGTCAATATAATACAGCAACATGCCAAAGGCATATAAGAGAAAATAACTGCAGTGCCTGCTATAAAGTACCCAAACTCAGATTTCCCAAAGGTCTTATCATGATTAAGTTAAAGGGAATGAGCATTTTTTCCCATGGTAAAAAGGAAAGGTTCAGCATCATCATTTTATAACCTGCATTGGCTGTTCACGCGCTGATCTGGAACATTATGCAACTGAAAAATGCTGATGCTGTATATAAAAAGACAGGTTGAGCTTGTCTGTAATCAGAGCTTTTGTGATCAAGGCCTCAGTTCCTGGCCAAGACAAAAGAAGTGCATTACATCACACCGGTATTATCAAGTAGCCTTCACACTTACTAAAATATTAGCCTCATGAGTTAGCAGGCTTCTGTCCGAAACACAAAGGCTGATGGATCTAGGATCTATTTTTAGCCTGTCTCCAGTGAATGGGGAAAGAGGACACACTTTATCATTCCAAAATGCAACAAAGACCCTAACCTACCTAGGTGTAAACATTATCTTAACATTATCAGTACTGTTTTCATTTCTGTCTGGAGCACGTTAATGGCACAGAGGTGCAATCCTAAAAGTAAGAGACACTATATTAGCAATAATAATTTTCGTCACTTGCTTGAGGTAGTCAGCCAATCACAATGCACTGGATTAGTTGGCCAATCACTGTGCACTTTGTTTTTCAGACCGATGAGCTTTGTAAAAATCGATGCTTTTCAGAAAAGCACAACATAGAGGAGAACCAATAATTTACAGTATATGGAAAATAATGCTGTTGTTTTTTTTACCTTAAACCGCATAGACACATTTCATTACACCAAATACACAGACTCTTTCTCCCTCAGGTGAAACTGCCTTTCAGAACATTAAGAAATAGAAATCCTCATTTTAATATTTCCTGGCTCTTGTTTAACTGATGTTTATACAGTCTCCAGTCGAGTCTCCTTAAATTTCTGAACAGGAAAATGTTATAAAAGTCTCTGGTGCAAAAGATCTCCAATTAATTTTTTAAAGGTCTGTTGGTGGTTGCTAAACATTTCAATGGACCTTTCTCACATTTCCGGGATTCTCAGCAGCGATAGTTGGGTAAACTTGAAGAGCAATGAATGGGAGAGTAGCAAAAATATTTTTTGCATTCCCATTTGCTCAAATAGTCAAACATCACAGTCTTTTGTAAAGGGTCCATTTTAAAATTACAGTCAAAATCAATCATATTGCTTTAGTTTTTCATTCTTTAGGAAATATCTTAGCTAAACTGACTTACCACAACATACCTGAAGTTTTGAACCAAAAGTATTTAACCACTACACCGCCACTAAACCACGGTAGACAGAGTTTAAATAGTAAGAGGAGAACTGTTCCCTTAAAGGTAAAGTGTGACATTTTTCAATCTTAAAATACATGTCTAGATTATTATGCAGAGACAACTATAGGTAAACAATTTGTGGGTTGGTTTCAAAAAACAGCTCTGGAGAGCCATCAAAATATTGCTGTTTGCTCAATCAGCCAGCCAATGGCATGTTTTTTGGGTGGGGCTACCTGTTTAGCTAACCAATGGCAGACAGGAGAGAAATCTGTTTGAAACAGTCATAAATTTAGCATTTGGTGACCAGTGATCCACAAACTCCACACTTCAGCTTTAGGAGCGATATAAAATTTCAAAGGATTTCAACAAAAATAAAATTCTGCCTTTTCTTTTTTTCAGTTTTACATCACAATGTCTTGCCATTTCATATTCAAATCATGTTAACATTCTTGATAAATGATACATTTTTAACTATACCCTAGTAAAACACTTCAATCCTAAACGTCAGTACTTTTTCAATAGTCTGACAGTGAATGGAAGCAGATATATTCTTTTTAACAGCATCTAATACATATATTTAAAATAGCAAACACCACTAACAGAAACTGCCTAAATACAACACAATTAAACAAGATGTACTCATTTTATAAGTTTTAATTTAATAGGAAAAGCTCTAGAACTTAACGGATGCCGGTCATTTTGCCTTGTCCTTTTCATAGCTACAGACTTGAGAATGCTTACAGCAGTTGGCACATTGATAGTAAACAGGCAGAATTAAGTCATTTAAGGAGGCCAGTCACAGCCTCAGGTACATTTGGGGAAACAGTTACATTCCCCTCAGTTTTGCCTTTAGATGGTCTTGTTTTTTATTTTGTTTTTTACAGCGCTGTCATAATTGACTCCACTCTCCCAACTAATACACACAGAAATTCTATAATATATATGTATTTTCTGTTATTTCCTCGCTAAGAACCCGTTTTAGTAGGTATGTGTTTTTGCCTGCTAGACCTGGTACAGTGATCAATGCAAAGTTGTCTTTGGCAAGTATTATTTTAAATAGCTAGAGGAAGAAATGTTTTTCTACACCGGCTGTAAATTTGGACTATGGACTATTTTCATCCAGGTCAGTGTTCCCAGAGGAGCTCATTTCTGGGAGACAGCATGCATTGTTTTAATATAAATCACCCGAAATTATGAGTCTTTTTTGTCATGTAGCTTGAAATGAGACTTCATGATCAAATCCCAAGTTTGAAAACTTTGGCTCACTTCATGTTCTTTACTTGACAAGCTGCTTTGCAAACCCTCAGTCTGTCTGTTGTGGCTAAAAATAAAAGCCAAATTCAGTTGAAGGGGAGACAGATATGAATCTGTGGATAAAATGCATGGATGAATACTGTCATGTAAGAAGACATCAAGGCAAACGCAATGTCTTTTGACAATTCTCACCCCTTTATCCTCTTTGAAAATGTTGGGTCTTTCATAAAAAGGTTTGAATGCACTGAAGCAAATAATAGATGGATGGACAAATGCAGACTGTAAATCACTTGATATAATACTCGTGCCACATCAGATTGCAAAACGGAAGTTGAATGAATAGTCGAGTGTTGAAAGACTGCAGATGCTCCTGGATATAATAAAAATATAATGGACAGGCATGAGAAGGGCTCGTTTCCAGAACGGGAAGCTCTTGGAGGAAATCTCTGCTAAGGCTATTTTGCTCTCGCTGACATACCAGGTCACCGCCAGTCTTCATTTGTCTTGCAGTTGTAGAAAAGATTCCGATAAATTATTTATTTTTATTCTTACGTATGCATATGTGTATGCCTCGCTTAAATACCTAGCTAGCGGCCATGTAACATGACCCAGTTGTCATTATCAGCCCATTTTGAATTAGCATTGCGCTAATCTACTTCAATTCAGATTTGAAGTGTGAACAGGAGTTGGGTCAAGGGGTCGAGAGATAGAAGGTGAGAACATCTGTGAGGTCACACCCACCAAGTCTTGCAGGTAATTTATGCTGAGTAAACATTTGACCTCCTGCGCTTTTAGCACAGACTTTATTCCTCAAGGGTCTTCTGACTTGACACGTTTTGTGCTGCATTTCTTTTGTAAAACTGTACATTAGTCAATATACGCAGTTAAGTTAGTCCACCTTGGCCTTGTCTTTTCTTAGAGAAGCTTCAAACTAAGTCATTTTAAATTTCTTGGCAGACTTCGCATCATGGAAACTGTTGGATAAAGTTGGTAAGATCTGACAATCAGATATTTTCAAGCCACAAACCTTCAGTCTGCTTTCGGATGAAGTCCATATCTCGAATTTTTCTCCCTCTAGTGCCAATATTTGCAGTAATTTAATTTCAACTGCCTCTTCGACCATGACATTTAAAGGACATTTTTGGCCACAGAAGGACAAACTTTGAGAAAAACACAAATGCTTGCTGGATTCTCTCCATGTCGGAGATGTGAAATAGTAATTATCCGTTCATTGGGAACTTATAATTGCACATCTGTTTTTTATTTTATATTCCAAGAATGCAGTTATGTGCTTTGCATTTGATTGCAATTTCTTCATATTTTGTAAGAATTTCATCACACATGCTAGCGTATGAAGATGTGAATTTAATACAGCTATTGTCATTCCCCTTTGTAGTTTTTCTAGAGGTAGAAAAAAAATCTTTTTTCCCCCATTATTCTACAACATATAACTACATACATACTTCAAAATAGCTTGCAGCTGGATTGAGTTACACCTCCCAAGTCTCATTCAAGACAGCAACGAAACCCAGCAGACCAATTGTTTTTAAGTAAACTCTGCTAACAGTTTTATAACCTGGACCTCGTAAAAGAGGGCCAGACTTCTGGTCAGTCCTCTTGATTTGGCTGGAATCCCCATTTGCTTGTCGGTGTGGCAGCTGGGGGCGAGTATGTGTGTGTCCCTAAGGTGATATACGACTGCTGTGTCACGTTCCACATCTGACAACCATCCCAAGATGTACATCATCCATCCTTTTCCCTTTTCCATGTGATTCCTCAATAAAAGAGGGGGTGTGAATGTCAAAGCGGAGGGGAGGGGAGCCGAGAGGGAGGGGAAGGAGTCAGAGCTCACACACAATCGGCATGCGTGAGAGAGAGTAAAAGAGAAACAGAGAGAGGAGAGAGAGCAAGTGGATGAGGGAGAAGGAGAGATCTAAAGGCAATTGTTGCTTAAAAAATTCATTTCTGTCCTAGAGGAGCCAGCTGGGATTGAATACTGCAGGTTAAACGGCACCAGGCAGAAGGTAAGACCACCAGTGTTTTAAAGGTGATCAGGTCATCAGAATTACTTTTCATTGACTGCAAGGTTATCGCTATATATCTATGTTTTACTGTTTCCTTGTTTCGGCAGCACATACCTTTCTTAACAAATACTAAATATAAATATATTAATTAGATATGTTTTTTTTTTTAGAATGTGTGTGTGTGTGTGTGTGTATGTATGTGTGTATATATATATATATATATATATGTGTGTGTGTTATTATTACATTTCTTCAATCTTAAATTTTTTCGTAATATAATGCATTGCCCAAAGTGACATGCTAATTATGGTCATCGTTGACTTCACAATTTAAGAATCCAATTTTAAGAGAGACTGCATATTAATAACATTAAGATCAGACACATAATGATTTTGCTCCGAAATGACTCCAAAATGGCTATATTATAAATGACGAGCTTCACATAATGTGTGCTGTGGGAGATCGGTTGCTAAGGTAAGCCATCAGCTGCTTGTCTAGCACAGACAGGGACTGAATACACAATTTAATGCTAAGCCAGAGGTCGTTAGCTGAGCGCACCAGATGAGAAATCATAGATATTCTGAGGATTGTTTATGGAGCTTGAGGAAGAGGTGAACTAGAACACACTTCCCTCAGGATGTTAGATTTAAAAGCAGACAGTGTCAACCAGTGCGCAACTCATTCATAATCAGTAGGCTACTACATAACAGTCCTTTGATGACTCTTCAAGCTATTTACAAAGATATTAAAATCTGAGGTATTTTCAGAAGATGACGACAGCCGTCAATTTGCACGTCACATTAGAGCGGGAAGGTTAATGGGACAACATAACAGGGTAAACCCTGCCACGGATTTACAGTGCGCAGACCCTTTCATCCTTTAGCATTCCAATCAGACCGGCACTTTTCTGAGAAGCTAAATGTAAAGCTAACATTAGTTTAGCATTGGCTCTCATGGTGCCCTGGCTATTGGCAACAAGCTATTTTCCAATCCACTGTGTTTGTCTTATCTTTATCACAGGAGATATATTTAGTGTGGGCTTTAGTGTGGAGACGTGGTTTACTGGCGTCGGCGTGTGGTGGCAGTGCCCCTGGCATGCTGCTTGGGTTGCAGATGGGCATGGGAGGAGGGCTGCGGGGTGATCCCAGCAGGAATCTGCCCTTTGGTTTATTAAAAGCCGGTCAAACAATAGGGTGCTAAACAAGTAGAAAACAGTGACGTAACCCCTTCACCGGAGGAGGGGGTTTGGGCATGTCAATGTGACTGAGAAGACAATTCTGCTTATTGGCAAATACTAGGCGACCACACGGCTCACTCAACAACTGTGGACTCAGCTGCTGGCAGACCCATCAAGAGCGCCCTTTTGAAGTTTTGATGATACCCTTGTTAGATTACTCAAACGATTAAATGAAATCTGAAGGATTCATTGGAAACATGATTCTTTAAATTTTCTTGTATAATCAACAAATATATTTTATATTATACAACAGTTATGGGGATTTTTAGTGACTCTTTCCTTATGACAGTAGGTGGCAACAAGGTGTCAATTAAGTATTCGTAAAACAATAGGCAAAAAGTACCCAGATAACCTACTACTTCCGCAAAGATTCGGATGTGCGCATCCGATAAAACCTTTACTATCCCATGAGGCCATGGCAGTTGCAAATGGTATTGAAGCCATGCAATTAACACTAAGTCATATGGCAGATAAAGTATGTCTGCATTGCATTCAAACTACGTTCAATCTATATAGAATGTAATTTTTTAATGGTTACAAAGTGTGCTTTAATTCAAATGTAGTTCCTACTTAATAATTCATTACATTTATATAGCACTTTCTGAGCACTCAAAGTGCTTTACATAGAAGGGAGAATCTCCTCCTCCACCACCAGTGTGCAGCATCCACCTGAATGACACGATGGCAGCCATAGTGTGCCAGAACGCCCACCACACCCAGCTCATTTACGGAGAGGAGACCATGATGGTCAGAGGCCAACAGGCAAGTTTGGCCAGGATGCCGGGGTCACATTTCTACTCTTTTCAAAAGACATCCTGGGACATCTAATGACAACAGAGGGTCAGGACCTCGGTTTAAAATCTCATTCGAAGGACCGTGCTTGTTGACAGTATAGTGTCCTTACCCCTATACTGGGGCGTTAGGACACCACACAGACCAAATGGAGAGCACCCCCTGCTCTCCCATCCAGGTACTGACCAGGCTGAACCCTGCTTAGCTTCAGTGGGCAACCAGTCTTGGGCTACTGGGTGATATGGCTACTGGTTAGTACTTAATATGCACACCCAGCTATGTCTTTAAAAATAGGACAGATCATCTTTTCTCCAACGATTCATTCAAAAAACTGAATCATCCAGGAAAAGACTACTGTTTATGATTCTGATTCCTTTTATACAATATTGTGCAATCATTATGATCCAGATTAAATGTTCTTCCAATCTGATTATTTTCTCAGCGTAGTTTGGTTTGAAGGCATTAAGAGACTTTGAGATGGATTACCTCAGAAATTGAGCTCTAACTTAAAATAAGCCCATTTCCTCACAGCAATGTTGAGGAAACTATAACTAATAATGTGGATTCAATTGACTCAATCCACATAATCCAACCCCTTAGGTGGTTTTGAGTAGAAAATCCTCCTTAAAATGACAGTCTGAGCTTTATCTTAAGCAGAAAAAGCAGCAAGGGTTAGAACAGGAGACAGAATTGAGATATCAAGAACCGACCCATGATCCCATTGAGTTCTTTAAAACCACCATGTGAAGATGCCCTGACATGAAAAGCTTGTTGTTCCCACATTTTATACCCCCTTAATCAAATAGACACTATGGTTTTTAATGATATCACAACACCGAGGCCTGAGTGAGGTGAGAAGCAGCACTGAATTGAGTGCAACAACTTCTGCCATACGGCCTTTAAACTGTGGCTGCTTTTGAATGTCAGGAATTTCACAGTTCTAATGGTGCAGACGGCGAGGCCCCTCTCAGGCTTGCCACAGCCTGAGAGGATCAGCCATGTTCAAAAGATCCATACTCTATTTCCACAACCACTAGTGCCACGCCTAGGGACAGTTCATTCCAGGGAACTGCTCCCTGAGTCGCGTTATAGCTACTGACGGGACTCCAGGTTAAGACGCACTCCCTAAGAGAGCAGTCTGTCCTGAGAGTTCAGTGCAGCAGGGTTTTGGCATGTCTCACCCAGCCCTGGCTCCTGCCTTCCTCTTAAATTTGTTTACTGTGGGATAAAATTTGGCAGTTAGTGAAGGTAAAAGATACACTGTTTTGCATCTTGCAATTTGGAAATATTATAGGGATAGCTCACTTTTACTCACCCTCGTGTCGCTCCAGTGACTTTGTTTCTTCCGAGGGACACAAAAGATGATATATTCAAGAATGTTTCAACTTTTTATGCAACCAATAAACATGTTAAACAACAATGACTTCACCGCATGGAACAATTTTTTTTATTTCTTCTCCACAAAATACTAAAGTAATAATATAATATAGGGAGCACTTTATTTTAAGGATTAGTTATCACTATCAACTAGTTGTTTATAAGCATGCATATTATTAGCTGTTTAATTAGTACTAAAAAAGCACATGTTAATGCTTTATTCTGTATAACCCTATTCAAGACCTTTTTATCAACTATTACTAACCATAAATAAGCAGCAAATTAGGAGTTTATTGAGGGAAAATGCCTAGTTATTGGTGAACATGTGTTCCCTATTCTAAAGTGTTACAATAATATATATATATATATATATATTTAAATATATATATAGAGAGAGACACACACACCAAGATGGTTTACTTATTTTACTTATGCATGGAAGAAAAACTGCAAGACAAAATATGTCAGAATTAGTCCCACCTTCTAATTTAAAAGGTCAATTGCCAATTTGTGAAGCAATTGTGTCACTGCAACCACTGTTTGAAGCTTCAGTTGCCATAGAAACAGTCATAGGCTTGCCCTTAGGATGACTGTATTTGCACACTGACTGGACCACCCTCAAGTATACACCATATAAACCATTTGAGTGTAAAAAAAAAAAAAGAAAAAAAGAAAAACATAATGAGACATAAGCCCTATTGAAAACACCATCATGTCAGATTTTGCTGCTGATTTGAAAAATGTTATTAAGTTATGAGTTTCTGAGATTTCTGTATTTCCTCAATTTAAGTAAACAGGAGTTGGTCTTGCATGCCAGAAATAGCTTCCCAGAGGCGTTGCAAATATGGCCACTGAGTGAACTGACTTTGTTAAATGATGATAGAATTTAAATTTTTAGAGTGTTTTACAATGTATCACACTGTGGCAAAACTATTCTGGTGAAACACTTTGTTTTAGACACTCCCGAAAATGTCCATGCTGAGAAAAACAAGTTCTTGTCTCTGTCTCTGATTGTACTGTGAGAGCTAATTAAATCACTAATTTGATTACATCTTGCATCAGACAGTTGTTATGCTAAGATTCCAGCACGTCAAAGCTCATTTTCCTAGTCTATAAACTCCAAAATGTAAGTGTACAAAAGTGAATAGATACGAAGCCAGAGAGGGAAACAATTCCTCTGCTCAGAGGTGGACAGATGTGGTGGATTCCGTTTAAGATGGAGGTGATTGTAAGTCCTTCTGCCATTTGTAGACACACTGGGCTTTATAAATCTACAGGCTAAAGCAGGTGTGGATGCTATGGTGGTCAACATTACCTTACATTGACTTCTGGCAAGAAGCAACACACCCACAACTGTCCTAACAGCACTAGAAGCTTTTGACTGATGAAGCTGCCATAGATGATTGCGGCATGAGGTCACCGTCTCATTGTTTATGAACTAAATTGGATCTGTAGTTATCTTTTGAGCTGGGGTGTCTACACTGCATTGTAAATGCCCATTACGGTGCCTACAGATCACTGCCGCAGACGTCCTCCACCAGGTTTGAATGTCAACAGTCTTGTCTGGGCACAATGATGATGATGAAGATGGCGGCTGGTATGCCCAATACTAAATAAATGACGAAGCAAGAGCCTCCTGTATTTAAAGCATCTGAGTTAAGAACAGACTGTGATATGTGCTTTTGTAAACCCCTCAACACATGCTCTCCGGTGCAGTTAAACATTTCAGGGAGTATTTATTTAAACAGGCAAATTGATACCTAAAATCCTTATGCGAGGAATGCTAAAGTTAAATGAGTCGCTCCGGTAAGAAAAACACAAGGAGAAAGCTTTAAATTAGTCTGATGTGCTTGTGATTTTGGAGCAATTGCGGGTTTCGAAATAAAATTGGAAAGAGGTTTAGACATAATGCAAGGCATTGTTTTAGTGAATGATAATTTCCTCTCTGTCTGATCCAGGTTTGCAGAGTCGGTTACCCTCAGGGCTCTGCTACTCATTCTCCCTCTCATTACACCAAACCTTTTAGCAGTTGTGGCTCAGTGAATTTAACTGCCGCGCATTGTCATGAGGACTGTAAAGCACAAAGCTCATGAAAAAAGAAGTATATATATAAATAAATATGTACCTATGCTGGCAGTTGTTTCGCTGTCATGAGAGAACTTGCGTGGAGACTTATTTCGTTTTATGAAAAATTCATTTCTGGGGAAATTCACTGCAGGCTGTTTATTAATATATTAGGTTTCTTCGCCGTGTAATAAAAACACCATGTTTTTGTTCAGTGTTGGGATTGTTAGAATAACACTACAGCCGTCTGCCAGCACTCCTCATACATCACAGCCCACTTTTTCCTGGCTGGAGACATGGCAGCAATCACCTTAACCAGTTGGCAAAGGCACAACAGACATCTGTCTCGGGTCATCTGTCACTGCTGGGTTCCCATGCAGACAAACTCCCACTCTCCTTTACTCTGCACCTTACCTTACCTGCGCAGTCCCTCCACTAACAATTTAAACAGCTCCGCAAACTGGCCGTAACGTGTGAAACATTACCTGATATCACACTCTCAGGTGGGTGTCTTTACTGCAGCTTGCGTCCTGGACTAACCATGGTTCCTTTCTTTACCTTTCACAGACACATCCAGACCACTAAAGAGGATGGCTGAGTTCAAAGAGAACACTCACTATATGTTTCGGTTCACATGTGCGGCATCAACATCACAGTGGAGAGCTCTTTGTTGTGTTCTGTAGGAGACGAGTCAAGTTTTCTTTTCTTTTACCTGTGGAAGTTGCGGACAATATGAGGAACTCAGTCGCTCTGAGCCAGCCTGGGATTCTTCTTCTTCTGGTCACATGTCCCCTGCTGACAATCCTGCATGGTGTAACCTGTAAGGCAGAGAGTGGACACTTAGGGGACAGTGATCCTGACAGGTGTATGAGACATCATTTTGTTGAGACCATTACACATCCTATCTACAAGTGCAATTCAAAGGTAAGATGCCAAAATGTTGATGAACTTAATTGAACAATGATATACAGTTTAGCGAGGGAGTCATTCAGGACTCAGAAATGCATCTGAACAACTTATTGACTGAGCTAACACACGAGTTACAGGATGTTTATCTTTTTGACTGAATAGTTAAAATGAATGACTGACTCCTTAAAAAGAATCAGAATCATAACAATTAAGACAAAAACTACTATCATAGTAGTATCCCGTAGTAGCAAAACTAAATCATTTTTGTAATTGAAACAAATTTTCAACGAAGTAGAAGTTGAAAGGTTCCATTAGTTAATGTTAGTTAACTACTTTCGTTAACATGAACTAAGCAAGAACAATCCTTCTACAGCATTTATAAGTCTTAGTTCATGTTAATTTCAACATTTACTAATGCATTATTTAAATCAAAAGTTGTGCTTGTTAACATTAGTTAATGCACTGTGAATTACCATGAACTAACAATGAATAACTGTATTTTCATTAACTAACATTAACGAAGATGAATAAATACAGTAATAAATGTATTATTCATTGTTTGTTCATGTTAATTAATACAATAACTAACATTAACTAATTTCTTGCATCTCACCGATGTCAACTTAATTTTTGTCGCCTATCAGTGTGGAGAAATTTTTGTGGCCTTGTTTAAAAAAAAAAAAAATTCTTATTAGCATCCAAGTCAAAGTCACACAAAATCAAGCTCCCATGATTACAACCTCCAAGACCATTACAAAAATGGTCTTGGAGGTCAGATCCTTTTGTAAGACAATACACTCTATACACCCACAACTTTCCTGCTAACAAGCTGCTTAAAAACAAATCAAGTCTCCTGGTGTTTAAAAGGTTTTACATTTAAATACGGAGCCCAGGGATGTCGCTCATAATTAGAACCCAAGGCTGAGAAGAAACCTTGTTTTCATTTATTGAATCAGATAGCATGGCTGGCTTGTCTAATGACCTCTACCTTTAGGTACTTTGACACCTTGGCAAGGAACACTGCCTGTGCACAGTCTGCCTGTGCGGCCCAAAGCCTCGCCAGAAATAAGCTCTCAGGGGGTGCATAAAATGTCTGGGAGATGGCACAGTTCCAGGGCTCCACGCAGTGCTGTGCCTGACTCATTTTTTGGTTATCGAAACAAAAGAGTGCCTCAAAAACATCCCCTCAAAACAAAGCCATCGATAATAAACACTCTGGGATGAGTTCCAGATGCTCTGATTCACCTGTACCCCTCAGAAGGGCAGCCTCTCATGATCTGTATATCGTGAATTAAGATTCTTAGGCTCTTGTTCTTGCAAACCCAGCTGGGCTGTGTCAACAAATATCCAACTTCCAATAAACTAAAGATGAGCTAGTCAGCCACCTGTGCTTGAGCTGAAAATATTCATTCTGCAAGCATTACACACTGCATTTTCTAATTATGAGACAGACTACCTCGATAATGTAAAAGCATTGGGTAAATAAAGGAAAACGTAGTTGGTTTAACATCCATTCAAGGATCTAAACACGGCAGCTGAGATTTTTTTTACTGTTGCTTCCAGAAAGTGGTTAGTGAATAGGGTTGGGAAAAAATACTGATATAACAATTAATCATAATTTTCATTTTAAAGATCTCTACTTCTTGGTCTGGATCTTGTATCTTGACCTTTGAGTCTCATTCAGCAAAAAGTTCTAATCTTTATTCAAAGCATTTATTTAATTGCTAAAAGGTTCAATTTTATGATAAAATGTTAAAGGGTTCATCAGATGCTACATGCACTTTTACAAGTTGTTTGAACTGAAATGAGTGTTGGCAGTGTGTGTACACAACCACCCTATAATGATAAAATCTACTATATCTATTAAAATATTTACCCCTTTTTCAAATCGAGCCGATCTCAGAAGCCTGTTTTTGTGACGTTACACAGTCATGCAACCCCCCACAATAGTTTGATTGACAGTAGCGTTTCAGTACAGACTGGACTTGTGTCTTACCTTAGACCCGCCCTGAGTGAGCTGTCATCAGCCCACCATTGTTTCAGATGTAGACAAGAATGTCTCCTAAGTGATTGAGGTGTTTTGTTGTTGGATGTAATAATGAACCCAACAGTCATTGTTTACTCTAGTGGATTACGTTTGTTTCTGAAGGGAATGCGCCCCGATCTACCTAAATGCGTCTATCTTCACGCGACTCATTCTTGGTCTAACTTCACCAACAGAAAAAGTAAGTATAAGGTGTCTTAATCAATCTTTGCAAATCGCCTTTCCTAGTAATGTTTCAAGATGAATAACCTAAAGTTAACAGTCCCTCAGAGAGTGGCCCAGAAGATATGGGCGGGGTCAGGAGAGCTCATTAACATTTAAAGGAAAATGCTACAAAACGGCTTGCTCTGAAAAGAGCTGTTTTTGACAGGGTAACAAGGTGTTTTTTACACTATCACTGAGAAATTTTAACCAAACTGTTACAGACTTTTCATTAAGACCCTAAAGAATCATATCAATTGTGAGAAATGGCCATCCGATGACCCCTTTAACATTTTCATCAGGCAACTTTGCAGAACAAGCAGTCATACCAACATATATGTAATTTTTTATTCTGAATTAGGAACATTATTATAATACAGCCAAAGATACATTACAAGACAAATAAACTGCAGAGTCCTGAGTATTTCATTAATTTGTCATTTGACAAATGCAACCAATGTAGTCAGATTCAAATAAAAATTACTCTTATGAACCGGTTTGTTTTAGTGAATAAAAAAAAACATTCAGTGCAACTGGTGTAGTACCACTGACAAAGCACTGACTCTTTTGAATCGGTGCTTTTTAAGTCAATCGATATGTGGTTTTATTAACAAAGTTCGGGAGAAGCACGATCAGATAATCATCCAATTTGGTACAGGTGCATCTCGTTTAGCTAATCATCTTATAGCACGCACGCGTATATATATCCAGTCTTCCTACCTCCTGTCCCACGACAGTTTTTCGGCATAGACCGTCTGTCAGCATTCGGTTCGCTCTGTCAGCATTCGGTTCGCGCTGTCCGTCATCTTATCACAGGCCCAATCTTCCTTCCGACGAAGATATCTATCCGCCGAACACCAACAAGCGTCATCGCGTCAGCTGCTCTTCTCGCCAAGCCACACGTTGTGGCCAAAAGCTCGTGCAAATCCTTGAGCTCGCCTCACTCGGCAACACGATTTTCTCGCCAGGACCGGGCTCTATTATAATGCTGGATCGCAGCCGTGCTCCAGTTCTCAGCGCAGTAAACCTCTCTCGCTTTTTCAGCCGTGGCGCAGTTCGATGCTGCCTCCACTAGCGGCGAAGACCGTGCGTTGTTGTAGTGGCATGTCGTTCGTGAAAGAATCGTTTTTTTCG
Source organism: Carassius auratus (assembly GCF_003368295.1). Classification (NCBI taxonomy): domain Eukaryota; kingdom Metazoa; phylum Chordata; class Actinopteri; order Cypriniformes; family Cyprinidae; genus Carassius; species Carassius auratus. The sequence goes on from NC_039251.1 coordinate 1,734,022, forward strand.
AATGAATCTTCTAGGCGAACGAATCGTTCTCGGTTTACACTCATTCATGAAGAATTTTTTCAGAGTTGTCATCCACAATGAGCGAGTTTCATATGAGTCTCAGAGATCGAGAGCTCTCATTCGTGAACGAAAGGACTAAACCGGTATACATGTCGAGTTGATTAAACAGATACATGTCGTTCGTAAACGCAAGGAACTCTTATCAATTTTGTTAAGATGAGAGTAAACCGGGTCAGTTAGCCATTTAGCATGTCAATCTTGCAAAATGTAAAGCGCAGTTATAGGTACTGTGCACATATTGTTTACATATTTAGCATACAAAAGATAAATTCCACGTTTAATCCCCGATTTATGAACGTGAATATATAGATCAATATATGAACCGTCTGACCAAACAATTAAAATGCTAATCATGCAAGAAAACCTCTTGATTTGCTCATCTGAACAATTTAAATAGACGTTATATATAGAATGCGCTTATGAAGACGCCAAAATTTGTTAAACGGCGTTATGACTTAACTTTGTCCGATGACGATGCCACTTTTTAACCACGAAGCAAAGGCTTTTTGCAGAGTTGTCATCCACACCGAAATGTCTAAAGACATTACATTTGCTTTACTGTGCATGTTTAAACCTCACTGAGATGATACAGACATAAGTTTCATGCAATTATTCCGGCAGGATCAATTATTTAAGGACATTTCACCATTTACTGGCATGATTATTCAGAATTTTTCACGCTACTGCCTCGTGTTTGGCTGCAGAACAACAAGTGTGAGTAAATTTTCTATCGTCTTTTTAGGACTGTTATATGAAAAGCATGCAAAGTAAATGTCTTTAGAAACGGCTTGAATTTGAATTACTGCAATTAACGTTACTGCTATAGACATGTCTATTGGTACAATGGTTTATAAAACTAAACATGCTACATTGTTTCAAAGCCTCTATTTTCACAGTCCATACTACAACAGGAAAACAGCATCCCAAATTTATCTGCTCCGGAGGCTGTTTAAAAGGGCCCAAAGGCCAAAACAAGAGGAAAAGATGCTTTTCCAACAGGACTGTATTAATTCAGACAAGGTTTGAGCAATTGTCAAATCAGCCAACAACTACAGCAGCCAAAGCAAGCATGAAGCTACTTTTACTTGCAACACGGGCCTGCACATCTCAGTATTTCCATCCTGTTACTTCTGCTAGCAGTGCAGGCTACACAGGTTCTTCAAGACATCACACACCCCAGCCCCTTCCCACGACCCACAGCTACAGCAGCTGAAGCAAACGTGAGGCCGCCTCCATTCGTAAACGCGCCCTCAACTCTTCCGCTCCCTCATGCTACTAACCATTTTTCTGTTCAGTGGCCTCCAGCTCCAGATTTGCCAGAAGGCAGAGGGTACCAAGACCTATTATTGGTCAGGCCGATTATTTTATTTATTTATATATCTATCTCGAACCCTCTTCAGCCAACCCCTCTAACGCCAGCTCATCCCCTTTCACTAAAACTCCTAATCTACCATAGCTAACTCTCCTAACATGCCCTATCTATCTGTAATGGTCAATCCTCACTTCAGCCATCCTTCCGCAGGAGCTTTCTCTGTATCTCCCCACCGCCGCAGCATTGACCGCTCCCGCAGGAGCCTTTTCTGTTTTTTCCTCACTGCCGCAGCAGTCTCCGCTTCCGCAGGAGCCTCTACCTATATTTCACCACTGCCGCAGCAGTGTCTGCTCCCGCAGGAGCCTCTACCTATATTTCACCACTGCCGCAGCAGTGTCTGCTCCCGCAGGAGCCTCTACCTATATTTCACCACTGCCGCAGCAGTGTCTGCTCCCGCAGGAGCCTCTACCTATATTTCACCACTGCCATAGCAGTGTCTGCTCCCGCAGGAGCCCTTTCCATCCTTCCCTACTGCCGCAATTCTCGCTGCCGCAAGAGCCTCAAAAATAAATAAATAAATAAATAAATAAATAAAAATATATATTTTATGTCCATTCTCCAATTCAACCTCATCAGGCTCGCTTTTGTCTAACTCCGGAACGCCCAATCTAAATTCACGATGGACCCTCATTTCATCAACGACTCTGGTATAAAAAAAAAAAAAAAATTAATCGAGTAACAAAATGTGTTGTTGCTTAATTATACTGATGTGCGCATGCACAGTAAATCTGATGGGTAGGATAAAATGTCAGGACCCCGGACCTTTATTTAGTCGGGTTGACGTACCTTTTCAGTTCTGTGTATGTGATGTGACGCTAGTTTTACTTAAAGTCAAATGCTCATGAACTGACTGTCAGAGCAGTTCTGGAGATGTTGTTCATGTGTTCAAGTCCTCATTTAGTGAGACAGCAGACGCAGAAATTACCTTGAGAGTAATGCGCGCTTCAGTGTGTGTGTGAAAAAGGAAGTCGCGCTCCTGCTCCATTCATTAACAGAGACACACAGAACATGCAGGATTTACATTTAAACACTGTTCCGTCTTAATATTTAGAGATATTAATTCGTGAATCGGATGTAAGTGCAATTACCTATTTTGATTAATTCATTCAAAAAAAAAAAAAAAAAAAAAAAAAAAAAAAAAAAAAAATTCATTGCGAAAGAACCCGACGTGAGATTTAGAATAAATTAAAAGAGGCTTCGAAGCAGAGGAATTTGCCTACATCATTTTTTGTAATCGCGTTACTCGAGGAATCGTTTCAGCCCTAATCTTAAGCAGCTCAAAAGGGGCCTCTCACATAATCCGATAGATGCCCTCGGTTGTTGTTCATCAGACATTTAAAAAAAAAAAAAAAAAAAAAAAAAAAAAATTTATATATTCCTCCTTAAATCATGTTGTGTACTTGAATAATAGAAGCCTCTCAGTTATCGTTTCTTCGGCCAAAGTAAGGGCCCTCCAGCCATCGTTACAATCTCCTTGCCTATTTCAGCATCGGACAGGGCTCTCCCTTCCGGTGCAGCTGGGCAGTGGCTCCCTTCGGTCGCAGTGTGAGCCTTTCATCTGTCATTGAGTTGCGCTGCGCGCTCAGCGGCAGATGGGGGTATCCCTCCCGGTGCAGCAGAGCCACAGGCCCCCTTCGGTCGTTGTGACAGCCCTCCATCCGATGCATCAAATTAAGCCGCTTATACAGTCGCAAGGGGGACTCTCCCTTCCGGTGCAGCAGAGCCGCAGCTCCCTTCGGACGCAGCGAGAGTCCCTCCATCAGTCGCGTTTTCTTGCCTACTCCGTATCGGACGGGGCTCCCCTACCGGTGCAGCAGACCCACGGCTCCCTTCGGTCGCAGGGTGAACCCCCCGTCTGAGTTATGTTGCATGCTCAAGGGCGGACCGGGATCTCCCTCCCGGGGGAACACAGCCGCTGGCTCCCTTCGGTCGCAGCAGGAGCCCTCCATCCGATGCATCAAACCGTTCCTCGAATCTTCTTGCCTATTCTGCATCTGATGGGGCTCTCCCTTCCGGTGCAGCAGACCCACGGCTCCCTTCGGTCGCAGGGTGAACCCCCGTCTGAGTTATGTTGCATGCTCAAGGGCGGATAGGGTTCTCCCTCCCGGGGGAATAGAGCTGCTGGCTCCCTTCGGTCGCAGTGAGAGCCCTCCATCAGACGCATCAAGCCATGCCTCGCTTCGCAAGGGGGACTCGCCTTTCCGGTGCAGCAGAGCCGCAGCTCCCTTCGGACGCAGCAAAAGTCCCTCCAACAGTCGTATTCTAGTTAGCGTCAATCAGGGCTCTCCCCTCCGGGGCAGCACTCCTGCTGCAGAGTTGCGAACCCCCTACGGAGGCTGGGAGAACCCTCAGAGGCAAAAAACCGTGCCTCCATAAACCCGCAATGGGGGACTCCCCCTTCCGGTGCAGCAGAGCCGCAGCTCCCTTCGGATGCAGCGGGAGTCCCTCCAACAGTCGCGTCTCTTTGCCTTCTCAGCATCGGACTAGGGCTCCTCTTCCGGTGCAGCAGACCCACAGCTCCCTTCGGTCGCAGTGTGAACCCCCCATCTGAGTTATGTTGCATGCTCCACGATGGCTAGGGATCTCCCTCCCGATGGGGTACAGCCGCTGGCTCCCTTCGGTTGCATTAGGAGCCCTTCATCCGACGCGCCAAACCGCGGCTCCAATCTCATTGCCTATTTAGCATCTGACGGGGCTCTCCCTTCTGGTGCAGCAGACCCACGGCTCCCTTCGGTCGCAGTGTGAACCCCCCGTCCGAGTTATGTTGCATACTCTATGGCGGCCAGGGATCTCCCTCCCGATGGGATACAGTCGCTGGCTCCCTTCAGTCGCAGTGAGAGCCCTCCATCAGATGCAACAAACCGCGCCTCGTACTCAGCCGCAAGAGGGACTCTCCCTTCCGGTGCAGCAGAGCCGCAGCTCCCTTCGGAGGCAGCAAGAGTCCCTCATTTCTTGATATCTGGCATTGTGCTCCTCCCATAAGCGGCATGGAGGGCTCGCTGGTAAGACGTTGCGAGCCGCAGCTCTCGTCGAACACTGCACGGGCTCTCCAGGTCGCTCTGCATTTTCTTCCCAACACGCATATTTTGGGGGGCAACTAAATTTTATCTCTCTGGCTGCTGTCCTATGGCTTTAAGCTTCTTTTGGGGAGTTATTTGGGTTCGGGCTATGCTCCGGGCCCGGACCCCTCCCCCAGGACAGCACGCCAAAATATGCCTACCATTTGCCTTCAGATTAGATGTAAGGGTGAACTCGTGAAATGTGGTTTTATTAACAAAGTTCGGGAGAAGCACGATCAGATAATCATCCAATTTGGTACAGGTGCATCTCGTTTAGCTAATCATCTTATAGCACGCACGCGTATATATATCCAGTCTTCCTACCTCCTGTCCCACGACAGTTTTTCGGCAACCCTCCTCCACCCCAACTCCTCACTTCTAATCTATTTATCCCAAATTGGGATAGGGGGAGTTATTTGGGTTCGGGCTATGCTCCGGGCCCGGACCCCTCCCCCAGGACAGCACGCCAAAATATGCCTACCATTTGCCTTCAGATTAGATGTAAGGGTGAACTCGTGAAGGTGCAATTGCAAGTATGATATTGATTTTACACAACAGTTCAATAACCAAGAAGTTAATATTTCTAAACAAAACCACAAAGGAATAATGTTAAGTTCCATCAAATAGAGGTAGGGTTCCTGAATGAATCAAAATTGTGAAAAAAATAATAAAGTTCAGTGACACACTCGTGAAGACAATCACTTGTCACCAATTGGCTTAATGTAATCTTCTGAAAGAATCCTCACAAACTAATGCACAGACTGAAGCCTGAGTATGTGTGGAGTGGCAAACACGTATAACTAACAAATCATTTCTTGGATATGTAATCAAAATGGACACTATAGACAATGTGAAATACTTTTCCACTCTGGTAATAAATCGGAAAACAATTTGAATTATGCAATGAACTAACAGTTAAAATTTCCTGTCTCAAAAACAATTTCTGATTGACAGGCAAGTACACAGGCCCATTGTCTAAAAGCAGCACAATGGATTAAGCTCAACTCAGTCACCTTTAAAGAAGCTTGTTACACATTGCATTAGTTATGAGGAAGGCTGTTGCTTCCATGCAAATTTCAGCAGTGCGACACAATAGGATCCACCTGCGCAGTCACTCTGAGATAAATATAGAGGGGAAGATGGCTTACATCTGCTGCCCAGCTTTTGTCACCTTGGATATCCATCTTCCGTTGGCCACACACCTCCACTGCACCTCCCTCTGAAATACCCCACATCTCTCCACCGTTTGTTTTACGAACATGGCCGTATGCCTACAGTTTCAGGTAACATTAAATAATGACATCAGCTAAAAGCAGCAAGCAAATGCCGCTTCATTCATGGACGTCGGACCATGAGTGATGCATATCGGGTGCTTTTTGGCTTTAGTCAGGCTAGTGTTCCTTATAATGCGGGTGACACTCCGCTAACACTATGCAGCTGAAAGACAACATGACATAGGAGTCCATTTACGGAGTGTTCAGGAATGTGGCGGCCTGTGGTCTGGCCAGCACCTCATATTCCGAATCAGTAGACCATTGAACTGGGTCACGTTTGTGTCTATCATTGTAGATGCGCAACACTCATTAAGCTTTAATTACCAGAGCACTCTTATATAGGACAGAGCATTTTTTGATGAGTGAATCCCTCTTTATCAGCCAGTAACTTCAGCGATGTTGCCAGGTGGATCACTGAACACCATAAGTCGGTCCCACAAAGTGCAAAGCCATTCATCTGTCACACAACAATCCTCACAAAGCAAACGAGGCAAATTATTAGATTGAGGTATTTGGGGGAGTCAAGTTGCTTGAGCATCCAGGTCTGGGAGAGATCAACCACACTCCCATCAACATGTAGGTGCAAGGTCAAGGTGAGAAAGTACACAAACTTTCATTGTTCAGCACTTCAAATTTAGTCCTGACACAGGGGTAAAACTAGAGATGCACGGGACTCTTGCTTTATATTAGCTAAACATGTTTGTGTACAAGTTCCACTGGTGAAACTACTAAAGAAAATAATTTCTTAATACACATTCCACAATTTATGTATCAAAAAGTGGTATAGCCAATTTAGGACTACAAAAAGGAAGAATGAAAATGGCTTCATTTCCTTCTTTCTTTCTTTCTTTCTTTCTTTTTTTTTACTTCATTTCTTAAAAAAATTAATTAATTAAAGGGATAGTTCACCCAAACTAGAAAATTCTGGCATTAATCGCTCACCCTTGTGTCGTTCCAAACCTTTAAGACCTTTGTTCATCTTTGCAACACAAATTATGATATTTTTGATGAAATCCGAGAGCTTTCTGACCCTGAATAGACAGCAACGCAACTACCATGTTCAAAGCCCAGAAACGTAGAAAAGACATCGTTGAAGGGGTCATTGGATGCCCATTTTCCACAAGTTGATATGATTCTTTAGGGTCTTAATGAAAAGTCTATAGCATACTTTGGTAAAAAAACACTCTTTTTTTACCCTGTCATAATTAGCAAGCTGTTTTTAGTCCATGCGCTTTAAATGATAATGAGCTCTGCTGACCCCCCCCCCCCCCCCCCTTCCATGAGGTGACGAGCAGACTGTAAACTTGATTAACTAGCATGTTATTAGGAAAGGCAATTTGCAAAGATTCATAAAAAACCCTTATACTCCTTCTGTAAATGAAGCTGGACCACAAATGATTACCTCGAACATAGACGCATTTAGGAAGATCAGGATTGGCGCATACCCTTCAAAAACAAAAGTAATGTTAATATCTTCATTTGTGATCTGAAGACAAATGAAGGTCTTATGGGTTTGGATGGAACAACATAAGGGATATTCCTTGAACTATTCCTTTAAACAAATTGGGCTCAGATTCAGATTTTGTAAATAGTTTGATTGATACATAGACAGACAGATAGATGGACAGCCTCCTCAAACATGGGACTAATTAACCTTTTTTGCTCTACAGATGGTTCTCCTGGCTCGATGTGAGGGTCACTGCAGCCACACGTCCCGCTCGGACCCGCTGATCTCTTTCAGCTCTGTCTTGAAGCAACCTTTCAAAAGCACGTGTTTCTGCTGTCGTCCACATACCTCCAAACTGAAGGCGGTGCGTCTGCGATGCTCGGGCGGGACACGGATAACCGCGACTTACCGTTACATCCTCGCGTGCAGCTGCGAGGAGTGCAGCTGAATAAATTTGTCATGGAGAAAGACCCTCTGGCTGAAACACATAAAAAAAGTTGAAGGTACACTTTATTGCAGATGATTCAGAGCAAGCATTTTACGATTCATTAGCACTGTCGCAATGTTGCCAACAACCCATCAAGACTTCAAGAAGAATCACGTCACATGTAAAGCGGCGCATGCACTCGGATTTCCAGATGTCACCCCACCAGTCGCACCTGCGCATGCGCTCAGCCAGTCAATTTACTTTTATTGCATTCCATTGTTTTGATCACTGTGTGTGTAAAATAGCGGATGCCGACAACAAAATCGTGAAGAAAATCTGATGAAGCTGAAGGGGAGTCACTTTGGCAGCCTATGTGACTTGATACACAGAACAGGACAGAATCGTTTGCATAGACAATGCAAGTGGTGATGAACTATAAAAGTTTGAGTTGTGTCTAGAATAGAAATTGATAGTTCACCCCCTTAAGCCTGGTTTAGAATCACATGACAAAATGTTGGGGTGAATTTACAGTTTATGGTCTCTGGATTTGCTAACGTTCCAGCATACATTTTTGCTTCATTATACTGGCTTAATATTTAAACAATGAAAAATACTCTTGTAACGATCGTATTGCCAATTTTAGACTTTGTAAACCTCCTACAGCTTTTTTACTGTGGAGTTCAGAGCAATCTACCATGCCAGACTGTATGTGGAAAATGTCAGTGTTAAGTCTGTTTATTTCATCATCAAAGTCTCGCAATGGCTCATGACACATAATAGCAGTAGGCTGTCAAGCTAATCACGTACAGTTATGATAACTATGATGTTTGCAATGTGGTATTGTACAGTAAATGATGATTACCATATATATCTATAAAAATGAAAGAAAATGTATTGTTCCTCAAATGTCTGTTGTCTGTTGAAATAAATTCACCCTCTACAAATTGCTGTACCTGTACAAATTGCTGAAATGATGATAGTTTGCTTGCTAGACAGGTTTGTACTCCACTACATACCTGACAGCTTTTTGGGCTCTGCACATGAATCTAATAAACAGTGCCCTTTTGTTTTTAAAGACTGACTGGCTGCCTTGTGCTAGCTGTCTTGTTACACATACTTTGGCTCCTCCATACAATGTGACTTTCAGTGGGGCTATAATTAACTTAATGGCTAATTTGACAGCATGACAGACAGTCCACATAATAGCTGTCAGTTGAGTTCTCTGTAATTTTTATGGCTGCCCTAAGACATCTCGCCACACGGTCGGCTGCAGAACCGAGGCACCCGGTTAGATGTCATACCACATTGTTCTCTGACCTTCCGTTAATTCTAACAGAACGTTCCAGGTGTTGTACACATGTGCTTCTTTATTCCCTTTCTAACAAGTGATAATTCAAGCAAAACCGACAAGTGTTTTAAACAGAATGAGGTTAAGTATTTCACCTGATTACTGTTAATTGAAGCCAGTCCTGATTTTGGCCCAGAAGTGTGCCTCTTTCTTTTTCTGTGATGTCCACTTGAGTGAAGATGATGTTTCACCATCTAAAACAAAAAAGGTAAGTCATTTTCTCTCAGAAATCGTACAGAGATCCCATGATTCTGGTATAAAAGACAAGGGAATTGTGATCATTGAATCGACACATGCCTGCAATATCCTTTTAATTTCTCACAAGATACCAACATGAGGCAGTGTTGTATTCTGTCCTTTCACGTTATTAAACTGAAACCAATATCAGCTGCAATTTTTCATTACTTAAACTGAAATTATTCGCTCGTCCAATTTACTCACGCTCTTCTTTGAAACAATCCTCCTTTACTGAGCTTGCACACACAGCTAGGCTACTTGCAAAAAAATATGTTGTCAGAAAAAAATAAAACATTGTATGTTTTACACATTGTAAAAGGACGTACATCATTCCGCTAAAAATGTTGTTTTACATTTAACCAATGATAGAACAAGGAGTATGAAGAGATATGCTAAAGTCTTGATATATTAGGTGCGAGTTGAGTTTCCATGTTGAACACTTACGTAGCAATAACGCCCTCTTGTGGACGAGATAGTTGCTGACCTGTTCTGGGCTTGAGCTCTCTATTCTTTTTTTACATTCTATAGAAAGATATTATCCCTTCTTCCGGGGAGCACTACAAGAGATACTTTGAAGAATGTTCATGAAGTTAACCACAATGAAAGTATATATGAGAGCTATCAAGCTCCAAAAATGTCTACACAACCCAAGTCTAAAAGGGTTTGTTCACCCAATAATCAAATTTATGTAATTAATAACTCACCCTCAGGTCGTTCCAAACCAGTGAGACCTCTGAACACAGGTTAAGATATTTTAGATTTAGTCGGAGAGCTCTCAGTCCCTCCATTGAAACTGTGTGTATGATATACGGTCCATGTCCAGAAAGGTAAAGATCTTCAAAGTAGTCCATGTGACATCATAGGGTAATTTAAAAAAATTTGAAGCATCGAAAATACATTTTGGTCCAAAAATAACAAAAACTATGACTTTATTCAGCATTGTCTTCTCTTCCATGTCTGTTGTGAGAGAGTTCAAAACAAAGCAGTTTGTCATATCTGGTTTGCGAAAAAATCATTCGATGTAACCGGATCTTTTTGAACCAGTTCACCAAATCGAACTGAATCATTTGAAACGCTTCGCGTCTCTAATACGCATTAATCCACAAATGACTTGAGCTGTTAACTTGTTTAATGTGGCTGACACTCCCTCTGAGTTCAAACAAACCAATATCCCGGAGTAATGCATGCACTCAAACAGTACACTGACTGAACTGCTGTGAAGAGAGAACTGAAGATGAACACCGAGCCGAGCCAGATTCCAGCGTTCCAGTCATAACCAAATGAAAACTTCATCAATATATCTCACTCTCAAGCAAAATAACTGAAAATGTAGACATTCACTGATGCACAGCTACTTAATCTCTAAATATGGGTATTATTGCATATTGTGATATTGTATATTGTAATATTTCATATGAAATTCTTACATTATAAAGATTTATCTACCATAATATTGCATATGTATGTTTGTATAAAGTTTGTTTTGTATAACATTTGTTGCTTGCTTGTTAAAAAAAAAAAAGTTGTTAAAAGATTCATCTTAATGAAGGCCAGCTTTCCTACACCATAAATGACTCTCATGTTTTAATGATTTTCTGATAAACATTTTATTAAAGGTATATTAATCTGCCAAAAGAAATTCGATATAGGGCACCATTAAAAAAGCGTTAGCTAAATGAAAATGAATATCTTTATATCTTTCTAAGGGCAAAGATATGTTCTTGTGTTGAGTCTGGGTAACATGCTTACTCAAATAAGATCAACAATGGATTTTGATTATCTATACTTATCATGGACATTATCATGTATGGCCTGACAGCCCCATCCAGAAGTAAGGGAGGTTTATGATATGTCTCAGCCTGAAGCAATGTGTGTGAATCTACAGGCACACCCTACATGAATACATCCACCAGATGGCAGCAAATTCTATAAGAAACAGTGGATGCAAAAAACACTAAAAATCCAGTTAGGGTACACAACAAAGTAACAGACTTGCAACTAACAAGCCCTTTCTTGAACACTTGAAAGGTGCCTAGAATGCCCTAAAGAGTAAATATGGAGTGTCTCAAAATCTGGAATACTTGCACATGCTGCACTGTACTGTATTATAGTATCCAATAAAAAAAAAAAATATTTTGTTTATTTTGTATTACATACAACAGTTCTTTCAAATTAAATAATACTGAGTAACTTACATTTCAGTGAAAAAAGGCCAGTTTATTCGCAAAGTTGACTTTGCTTGATAGCAAACACTGAACAGAATAAAAGCAGGTCTGGATCTCCGTAAGTGGAGTTTCCCGTTCAAAGCCTGCTCTTGTCAGTCAGCTTCAGATCCACTCCGGATTTTCCATTTTCTGTTTCATGTGCACCAATGAGTGAAACAAACACCACAATTATGAAAACGTTTTTATAAATTGCTGACAGTACCCAGATAGCATACATATCCGGGCCTCATCTGGGCCAACTATGGCACATCTGGCTCAGTTCTGGCAGCAGCAGAGGTTATATGGGCCATCTCTGGCCCACACACATCAAGCCGGTTTTAGTTTGAGTCGTGGCTTGCTGTGTGTGGGCCAGATCTGGCCCGTGTGCGACAAACCGGCTTTAATTTGAGTAGTGGCTTGCTGTTTCTGGGCCAGATCTGGCCCGTGTGTGACAAACCGGCTTTAATTTGAGTCGTGGCTTGCTGTGTGTGGGCCAGATCTGGCCCGTGTGTGACAAACCGGGTTTAATTTGAGTCGTGGCTTGCTGTGTGTGGGCCAGATCTGGCCCGTGTGTGACAAGCCGGTTTTAATTTGAGTCGTGGCTTGCTGTGTGTGGGCCAGATCTGGCCTGTGTGTGACAAGCCGGTTTTAGGTTGAGTTCTGGCTTGTTGTATGTGGGCCAGATATGGCCAATACCAAGTGACCAGATGTGCCATTTTCTGAAGACACGTCCTGGCAGATCACCTTACTTTACCGGTCAGTGGTTCTAAAACTATTTTGAGTACTGGACGCCCATAATATTTTAGGACACGTAATATAAATACATACACACATTTATTTGACCTAAACGGACCTGTTATGAAGCTGCAATGTTATTCGATTTTTTTACATTTTTGTACCATGTCCTCTGGTGTGACACCATGTCCTTTGAACTTTTTCGGAACCACTACAAATTATTTATGCTCTCTTGTGCATTAATATGACACCCCTAAATTATATATATATTTTTTATTAAAAAGTGCATGTTAAGCTACATAATCCTAGAAAAGTTTGCAAATGTGTCTTGCTTGCCACTAATGACAGGTTAGCTTGGAATAGCAAGGTCATTAATTGACAGAAAAGGCTGAAACGTCCTTTGGTGTGAAAAAAAATTCCATTGTGACACCTGTACTGTCACACCACAGGACAAAGTTTATTTAAAAATAATTTTAAATAATTAAATAATATTTGTTTAACTCCTTTTTTATACTTTTAAATGCAATAATTACATTCATTAAATTAAGCTCTAATCATCAAAAAAAATATGAATCTTTAGAATATATGAAATATATGAAAATTTCACTTTTTAATAAAAAAAGTTACAAAAAATTAACTTTTTTCATGATATTCACATTTCTTCAAGATGCACCTTATACACACACACACACACACACACACACACACACACATACATACATATATGAGTGTTCGTAAAAGCAACAATACAAAATCTTAAACTATAAAAGTGCCACTTTGTCCCACTATTATGTGCAGGCCTGGCATTTTGCACTGGGCTATAGAACTACAAAATTAATTTTAAATTAGCAATATCATAACTGAATGACATTTTGAATTATGTAGTGATCTAATTCTATTCACCAAACAATTGTATGTGAATGTGTGAGACTTATGGTCATGGTTATAGGGAAATAATGAAGAACAAAGTGCAGTAAACGGTAAAACTGTTTGCACTACAAACCAGTACGTTCATAATTAAGACAATACATTAAAAATAACATGGTGAGATACAGCAGTTTGCAACAGTAAACAGCAAAACAAGCTGTTTGTACAGCTAATATAGCTGGAATGACACCGAAAGCCAGACACATTAAATTTACAAATGGCCGCGCCCCCTCTTACAGAAAAAAAATAAGGGGCATATATGTTTATTCATATTTTTATTTATGTAAAGTAAGCGTGTGACTTTTAATTCGTGACGTGCTTTCATGGGCGTGCGCGCGGACCGGATGGAGTTGCCATGGAAACGGAGCGCAACACTGCAAATGTCACGAGGAAACACCCCGTTTCTCGCTGATTTCACTGTTTTCAGGTGAGTGAAGTCCATAAAATCACACAAATATTACTTATAACTGTTGTTGACACTTCTCTTACTTGTATTTGACTCGATTCTGTTGTTTATTTACTTTATAGGAATGGTTTAATGTCTTCGAAAAAGTCTGTTAGCATTTCTACCGTTTTCAGACGACGTATGGTCAGGTATGATAACTCTATTGTGCTCTTATTTATGAAAGTTTGGGCTTTTAATCAAAGCTTCATCTGTAGATGATAGCTTTTGACTGTTTTGTTGGTAATCTTTCAATGGATGATTGGAAATTGCTTAATTTATTTAATCTTAACATTTACACTTTAGTGTTTATCGATGACGTCACGTTATCAAGGAGCGCGAAAATTGGCAAAAAACTTAAGTTGTTTTGATCTTCTATGGGAAACATAAAACTGTTCTGCGATTTCAAGAGTGACAAAATAAACCTTCTACAACAGGAGGGAGTTTCCAAGATTTCAATATTTCTGAAGGGAGCTGCTGACAGAGATGTAGGAAGCGCTGAAAAGGTTAAGTAACCTAATATGCATTTTTTTCACAACATATATCGCAATGAATCTGTTACTTTATTTATTTATTTTTTGCATGTCACCTGCTCTAGCTTGTTTCCATCTAATAAACCTGGAACTGCAGACTAAATATTGTTGGCTCTGTGTCAAATTGCTTGTTTTGTTCCTAGATTCTTCAGTGCTGATGGCCTGCTGCATCCAGCAGAGTCGGAGTGAACCTACTGTAAGACAACATCTCCAAGATGCTATTGACCACAAGACTAGTACAGTAAGTAGGGGTGTAACGGTTCACAAAATTCACGGTTCGGTTCGATACGATACACTGATGTCACGGTTCGGTTCGGTTCGGTTCGATACGTTTTAGATACAGCAAAATGTAAAAACATCTCAACTTTTCAGAATGCCGCAAGCGCACCGCGGGTCATGTGACAAGAACCAACCAATGAGCTTCATCCTTTCCCGTAACAACGTTGAGAGCTCAGCCAAGATGAAGGAACAGCTGATCATAGTTGTATATGGATTGCAATTTTGAAATAAATTCAGTAGCAGAGCTACTGCAAGCGATTTTTAGAGATGCAAATCCATTTATCCTTCGCTGAAATTTCCGCGTCTCATGGAGAGAGCACGTCATTGTTGCTTAGCAAAGACAGACGCCTCAGGAGAAAGACGCGCTTAGCGTTTTCCATGCGTTTTTAGGCACGATATGTGAACGGCCCCTAAGGCGCTCGCTCACTCAGCACGCGCTGAAGGCTTGTTGCAAAATGTCTAATGCATTTAACAGACCAGAAATATAAGATCCTAAAATAACCAACAGGTCTGGTGTTTGGGTTGGATTCCCTGTAAGCTATAGTGTCTAAATGCTGCAGGGATAGTTTGCTGCGTGCATGTTTCTCCTTTTTTTCGTCTTTTCCCAGATAGTACTGACGCATATATCCCAGATATTCCCGCTGGTGTTTTTTTTTTTTTTTTGTAATCCCGCTGGTGTACCCTGTCATGTTGCAGATGCGACATACCGTTGTTTTTTTATCCACCACTCTCTTGCCATCACCATTATAGCTTAAAGGGAATCCAAAGTGCACCCAAACACCAGACCTGTTGGTTATTGGAGGATCTTCTCATTTCTAGTCTGTTAAACGCATTGGCTATTTTGCAACGAGCCTTCAGCACGTGCTGAGTGAGCGAGCGCCTGCTGAGTAGCCTAACATAAACATATAAGATGGTGTTTTTTTCTTCTTCGGGAGTGTCAGGGGCGTTGCCTGTTACGTTGTTTGGGTTATTGGGCTACCTTGTTGAACGCATATCATTATATTTCTTTCTCTCTCTTTTTTTTTTTTTTTCAAATATAATTAATTACTCCAACGAACCGTTCGGTATACATAATGCGTACCGCGTACCGAACCGAAAGCGTCGTACCGAACGGTTCAATACGAATACGCGTATCGTTACACCCCTAACAGTAAGTCAAACCTCAAATATACACTACACTAGTGTTCAAAAGATTGAAGTTGATACAATTTGTAATAATTATCTTCTGCTCACCTCTGTAGTAATTATTTGATTAAAATATGTAAAAAGAGTAATATTGTGAAATATTATTACAATTTAAAATAGCTGTTTTCTATGTGAATACATTATAAACTAATTTATTCCTGTGATGTGCAGCTGTATTTTCAGCATCATTTCTCCAGTCTTCAGTGTCACATGGATCCCTCAGAAATGCTGATTTGCTGCTCAAGAAACTTATTATCAGCGTTGAAACAGTTGTGCTGCTTCATTTTTTTTTTTTTTGTGGAAACCGTGATGCATTTTATTTTTCAGGATTCACAGATGAATACAAAGTTCAAAAGACCTGCATTTGTTTCAAACAGATGATTTCGAACAATTTGATGCATGTAACACTAACATTAAATGTTTGGAGTCTGTAACAACGAATCCAAAAAAATTTCAGCACGTCTGTATTTTAACATTGATCATAATCAGAAATGTTTCTTGAGCAGTAAATCATCATATTAGAATGATTTCTGAAGATGTGACACTGAAGACTGGAGTAATGATGCTGAAAATTCAGCTTTGATCAAAGGAATGAAAGAGTTGTTTTGAATTGTAATAGTCACAGTGTTACTATTTTACTGTAATTTGATTCAATAAATGGAGCCGTGGTGAGCATAAGATATTTTTTATAAAGGCATAAAATATCTTACAGACCCCAAACTCTTGAATGGTTGTGTAAATTACAGTTATGATGTTCCTCCCAGTTAAATTTTATTAAAATGTATTAAATGTTACTCTGGCATATGCAGTCAATTCTATAGAGACTGTGTCTGTTCCCCAAAAACAGACAACAAATAATATGTTTATTAAGGGATCTAGAAAAATTATTTCAGTTTAAACCTACTAGATTAAAAATAGTACTCAATGTACTCCATTGATGAAATAGTAAAAAGTGCACATTGCCTGAAATGATATGAACAGCAGCTATGCTAATCTTTCTCCCTTTGCCTTCCTGTTTCTGCAAATGTCCATCCCAGGGTTATTAGAAACTGCACAGCACAGGACTTGCAGGACTTGTGAGGACTTCAGATGATACCAGTACTCAAAAGACCTTAGATGATGGCAACTATAGATGGACATAAAAACTACCGCCACTGCAAAAAAGGTAATGTTAATTTGAAAGAGCTGTGTCACAGTATCAAGGGCTCCTTTATCAGTTCTGCTTTCAGTCCTGGAGAGTAACAGATACATTGTTTTTTTGTTTGATGTTTTTATTAGTACATATACGTTATCTTGCACATTTTATCTCCCCAGCAGATTCTAATTTGAAAGAAGTTTATAATGCATGTTACTCCCAATTCAGAAGACTGAATCAGCCTGTGTATCTGAATGTTTCTCATACTCACTCCTCTCTGCCGCGTCTGAATTTGGGATTTTCCTTAGCTGTCAGTTATAAACGTCAAAATTAAAAGAAATAAACATTTGAAATATATCAGTCTGTGTGGAATGAATAAATATAATATACAAGTTTCACTTTTTGAATGGAATTAGTGAAATAAATCAACTTTTTGATGATATTCTAATTATATGACCAGCACCTGTATATCATTGCTCTTTTGTTGATTTTGATTGCTTCCATTGTCCTCATTTGTAAGTTGCTTTGGATAAAAGTGTCTGCTAAATGTAAATGTAATGTTAATGTGTATTTAACTATATTTTTAAATATTTATCTGTATTTTTTATTTTGTAATAATGTAAATGTATGTGTTTTATATCTATACATGCAGTTGTATTCATGTATATATATTAATTTGTCTAATTTTTATATTTTAATAAAGCAGTTTAGACTACATGAGTGTTTTATTTATTCTGGATGAATTACATATTCTTTTGTGTCTAGAAAGGGTAAATATGGGCCATATCTAACCCAGAAGTCAGCCACAACTGGAACAGATCTGGGCCACATCCCAGAAATGGCGTGGTTGACATCTGGGCCAGGTGTCGCCCATGCCATTTGGGAGATGCGGCATGGATCTGGTACAGTTGTGGCTGACTTCTGTCAGACAAAACTGGGCCAGATCTGGCCCAGATGTCACCCACACCATTTCTGAGATGTGGCCCAGATCTGGTTCAGTTGTGGCTGAGATATGTCAGCCAGACTCAGGTTGAGTCATCGCCGTCATTCCGCGCGGTATGTGGGCCAGAAGAATATGGGAGATGTGGGCCAGAACTGGGCCACATGTCATTTGCTATCTGGGTACAATACTGGACAATGATGTAATTTGCAGAATTTACACTTCAATTATGAGACTACAGTCTTTCACATACATTAATTTATTTGTGGCGCCAGCCACAATATCAAAACTGACCGCCACAAAATCAAAATCTGTGCGGGTGTTTTTATTTCACTGTTTTCTAAAGGAAACCGGCTGTATTCAGAAAATGTTGGATGTCATTTTAATTTCATCTTGCATTATTTCTTGCGTAAATTCATCTTGCAACAAAATATAAAGCAGTGATTGTGAGCAGCGAAAACCTCGATCTCTACCACTCCAACAGCACCTCCTGCTGGCAGAGAATGAATCTGAATATATACGTACATCGGTACATGCCACCACTGAACTATGGTCACTAATAAATTCAACTGTATAACAGTTTCAAGGCAATTCATGTTAGAATTAAAGCACAATAAATATAATACATATTGCCGTTACACTTATCTATACATAGTAAATGAAGTTATTCAAGTGGTTGTTGACATCCTATCTAAAACGTGATTTAGCCAAATAATAATAATTATAGTAATGCTGCCACTCTAATATGTCTTGCAATATCCGTATGTGTATAAGTTCTGTGCAATCCTCTTGTTCAATATTCTCGGGGTCTGAATTCGGCTCAGATTGATATATCCTAAAGCAATAGTGAAGCTATTGAGTATCACAGTCCCACCCACAGCCCGAGAGAGCTCTGGTGCCGGAAGTAAATTTCCCATTCATTTCTCCCATTGACTTTCGGAAAAATCTGTATCTAAAGAGTTTTAGAGCATGTGTGAGGAAAACCAGCTACAGCTGAACTCATAAGCATATAACATATCATTTCGAGTGAAAAAATTAAGAGAAAATCCCAAAAAAAGTCAAAGGTACAAGACTGTGTACATATTTTCATTTCGAGCGCAGGAACTACTCATCCCATAAACCACCGCGCCTCATTGAATTCGACTGAAGCCACAACCGCGAACGAGCTTCCAAATGCTGATGACGGCATGGATGACGGCCGCCCGCGCGAACTTTTTCCTCCAGTGAATTTTCTCATGGCAGCCATGGAGATCATGATTGTACTGATAAATCTACCGTACAAAAATGCAACACAGGTTTTTTTTTATTATTATTTTTTTTTATTAATGATCTTCAGTCTTAAATTATCTGCTGAAACGGGGCGGGGCTACAATGAGTAGTCTAAACTAGTGAGCAATTTCAGACGCTGCAAAACGAATGTTGAGTTCTGGAACTCCGGCTGACCAATCAAATTCGAGGGCCATGAAATAACACTATTATATATATATATATATATATATATATATATATATATATATATATATATATATATATATATATAACATTTGTTTTAATATTTTTAATATTTTATTAAAATTGTGTAATCGAATGTAAATACATTTTTAAATATCTATTTGTACAGTAATGTTGTACTGTTAAAATAGAAATATGAGCTCCTCCTGCTGGCACTCTTTACATAGCACGCAGATGGGAGCCTCGGTGCATTTACCCCAGTGTCAATCATGATAGGAGGCGGGGGCGGGGCTGAGAATGCTTTGAACACAGATGCGGAGCGGCTCTTCTGCTGTGAGCGGAGCGCCAGTGAGACGAACAGAACCATGACTGCGAACGCATACGACGTGATTGTGATTGGCGGAGGCATCTCAGGTTAGTGTCATCAAAATAGCGCATATAACTTAAGATAATCTCATTGCAATTAACCCACTGTTCAAGTAACTTTATATCACTGAATATTACAGGCTCCTGGTAGTAATCCTGAGTTATGATCTTGGTTATTGAGTAAAACGAGGCGCGCGACAGACCCGTGCAGAACCACTATTCCATTTCCTAGGAAGCTTAGACACCTTATAACAACACTGTACCATTGCTGCGTTTAAAATAATTATGTATATTTACGTTTTAAATAGGACTGTGTTAGTTTGTCAAGAGGACAGGGTTAGTTCGCGGTGTCACCTGAGCTTGCTCTTCCACTTCCGTGACATGATTATTTCATATTCATAACGCCAGAGGCAGAGGCAGTTAAGTGGCATGCAACAGTGTAAGCTTCTAGTTATCTATAACATGCACGTATGTGTGTAAGAACAAGTGTATATTTTTATAAATCCCTTGTTTACCTTCACTAGCTCATTTAGAAAAGTCCTGCAATATGACAAATAATTTTTTGAAAGAACTATTATTTCATAATTTCTACTGTTAGGCTAGCATCTAGCATACTCTGCATGTATAATAATTATAAAAAATATGTATTTTTGTTTATAATAGGTTAATCTAGATATCATTAGTTGCTAATATTTTAATGTAAACTACCCATCCTTACTACACTTGCTCTGCAATACTTGATTCTGATTGGTCAATCACTGCATTCATCAAATATTTCATCATAATGACCAGCAATCTTGCATAACTGATAATTTATCCTTGTGATCTTGTTTTATGTCTCTAATCATTTTAACTGTGCGTTTGAGCTCAACAAATATTTCATGTCCACTTATTTATTTGAAAAAAATCTTTAGAAAATCTTGTTATATACAACTTTTTCTGAAGACATGGGCATTTCACACCTAAAACTATGTTTAAGGTTATTTCATGTGTGACGTTGTATACTCAATTTTTTTTTTCTTAACTATTTTTTATCCTTTATTATTTAATAATTGTTATACAAACAGTTTTAATCACCTTATATTCAGATATTTCTTTAAAAAATGTAGAACAAGACTGTTTAAAAGGAACTAGAAAATGCCCAAATAATGTTTAAAAATTAAGAATGTGGGTAACCCAGAATATAAATTTTTCTTTATATATTTATATAAATGTTAACGTAAAGAAAATAACTTGAACATGCATCAGCTACACACATATGCTGCAGTCCTTGCATGCACATACTTGCAATGCTCTGGTGCTCATAGTCTCAACCCATACAAAATCAGTGTGAAACATTGCTTTGAAGAATGTGTATGCAACTCAGAGTTAAATAAGATGAAATAAGTGTAGTGTGAGAAAAGTAGTGTGCTTTGTCCCTGGTGGAAATTTTGGTGTTATCCCTAGGAAGTTTATTTTACATAGATTGCAGAGAGATTTATGAATATATTGCACTACAATAGGATGAAGTATTCATTAGAAAATTCTTATGTTATAAGGATTCTGTTTCAGTCAGTCCTAGAATGTGACCAATTTTGTGTAGAGTAGCATAAAAGTGCAGCATAATGTCCTTACGGTAATGACCTGACAGGAAATTGCATTTACTTTGTGCAAACTGACTTGTTCCCACAGTGAATATTCATTATTATATACAGGCATGACAATTTAAACCCAGCTCAGAGGAAGTGCACACCGGATGAAATATTGCTTGTGTAAGAACAGCATTCTTGAAAACAGAACTGAGAAAAAATGTATCAAGATGTCCTACCGATAACCGATGGAAACTTTATCTCTATGCATACAGACCGAATTGATAGTTTTGATTTTATATGATATGCAAGAAGACCTCAAAATCAAATCAGATGTTTTAGACTATATGCTGTATGTATGTAGCTCACAGTTTATTAACTCTTCATTTTAATAAGCTACTGATTAATCAAACTCAGACTTTGTTTCAGAAAATAAAGGTGTTTGCTGTGCACTGAACCAATCATACTACTCTGCTTGAAAAAAAGCTAATGAATGTAATCAGTCACTGTTATGTAACAAGGCCACACATGGTGCACCATGGACCCAATCCATCGATGTAGAACCTTTTCAACCTCAGAACTTTGATTCCCTGCCAAGTTTCTAGGAGTCAGTGCTTAACAGACTGCACTTTTGAGTCTGTAAAACATTTGACTTTAATGCATGTGTGCAATATTGCTTGTCATCGGTAGTGTGAAACTAGTTACACATTCACTCTCTGGCCAAAGGTGCAGTTTAATTAATGCAATGACACGTAAAAAAAAAAAAAAAAAGTGAAGTGACATTCAGCCAAGTATGGTGACCCATACTCAGAATTTGTGCTCTGCATTTAACCCATCCGAAATGCACACACACAGAGCAGTGAACACACACACACACTGTGAGCACACACCCGGAGCAGTGGGCAGCCATTTATGCTGCGGCGCCCGGGGAGCAGTTGGGGGTTCGATGCCTTGCTCAAGGGCACCTAAGTCGTGGTATTGAAGGTGGAGAGAGAGATGTTCATGTACTACCCCCACCCACAATTCCATCCGGCCCGAGACTAGAACTCACAACCCTTCGATTGGGAGTCCAACCCTCTAACCATTAGGCCACGACTTCCCCGTAAGTTATGTCTTATGATCTGATTTGTGCAGTAATGCAATAAAATGTTTCAGTTTAAGTAAATATGATCCAGGACTGTCTTCCTTTGACACATGGAGTAGATAGAAATATTTTTTTTTATTTTTTTTTTCACAAATTGGCTGTCATCGTACACCCACTGAATACGTGGAGGTTTTTCACCTGTTGGCCTTTGAAGAAAATCACAGTTTCTTCTTATTCTAACCAAAACCTCATAAAGTGGGTTGAAAAGAAATTTAACATTGCTTCAGGGACCTTTTAATAAAGACCCGGCACTCCCAGCAAATCCATTTACTCTTTGCAAAGCCACTGGAGGTGCTCAGAGAGACAGCATGTTGGCAGAGGTGGTAAACAAAACTGACAACTCATTTTTATGCTCTCTGGGATCCAAGAACACCTGACAGCAAATGTGTATTTGTGTCTGTTGTCAAGCGCCACATGGGGTTGTGCTTGACATAGATGAGAGACAACCAAAGCCTTTCAGCTAAACAATGGAAATGACATCTTTACTCTTGTGACCTTATTGTTTCATGTCATTGACTGAATTAAATTGTTGCAGTTTACATTTTATTCCCATGTTTAGAGTCGAAGTGTGTCATTCAAACAGTAGAGTGCTAGCAACACCAAGGTCATGGGTTCTATTTCCTAGGAACAGATAAAACTTGAATACCGTGTTTTAGTTGCTTTGGATAGAAGGGTTTGCTTAATACATAAATGTCATACATTTAAGCCATTTCTGCACCACTAGTGTTACCAAACAAAAATGGAAAATGAACTATATTTTCTGAAATATTAGTTGCTCTTTCCTGTGCAAACGTTGCTGTCAAGATCCTAAGATGTTTTATATAGTTGTCAGCATGTTACAATGTAGTTTTTTGGATGTTCTGGTTACAAGGGCAATGTTTGGTGTGCCTTACTTGCCCAAAACAAAAGTCTGTTTTGCAGTTGGTTTCTAAAGGAGTCTCAAGCTATATATAATGTGATTCTTTTTTGTTTTTTTGCTCATCTTAAAATAAAAATGAGCACACCTATTTTCAGTAAGCCAGGCAGTTTGAGTTACCATCCAAGGTCCATAGCACAAATTGCTTGGCTGTCACTGGTCAGAAAAACAGATAGTCCTGGCATAGACTGAACCAGTGCTGGACTGGTCCTTGATAGCACCACAGAACCACTCTCTGTTTCAACCCATCTGAGAAATCAGCCTGCAAATCATTTAGGGTTGTTTATGGTTCAGCTTGTATATCTGCAAAAAACAAGTGATCTCAGACCCCCCCTAAGAGGACCCAAAAGAGAACCATACTCAGTCCACTTCCGGAGGTGCAATGATGTCCCAATACACTTTTGGTTTTTATGGAGGTAATTTCCATATGTTCCTCTTGTTAGATTAAAACATATTTAAAGATAAAAAAATTAATAAATAAATCGACCAACTCTTAACTCTAACATTATAAAACAATTCTATTGTCATTTATGTAATCTACCAAGTCTAGCATTAAATGACAAAGAACCAACTAATGCACAGTGGAGATCAGACGCTTTAAATCAGACACAGATAAAATAGTTGTAAGATAATTTGAATGCATAAATTCTAGCCTTGATTTGAATTAATTATCCACAGTGAGAGAGAGAGAGAGAGATGTATGTTGTGTTTATGAATTACCTGCATCTGTGCGTCTCTCTCTGCAAACAATAAAACTGTGAGTTTAGTTACTTCAAAAACAGCAATTAGCTCCCCATCGATGAAAGAAATAATGTAACAGTTCAGTATCAAAGCTATTATTTTAAAAGTTGCAAGCATCACTGACAATAAGTGTCCATGATCCTGTATGTTACTGTGTGTGTGATCTGCAATTTCTCTTGCTCACTCTGTGTTTGTGTGTGTGTGTGTTTGCATGCATCAATAAAAGCGACGTATTAATATGATGATTAAACTGACTTGTACAGTTTTAATGCACACCTGCCAGCCAATTAGAATCAAGTTTTCAGATAAACCATATTGTAATATTATATAATTCTTTCGAAAATCACTAAAACACAACAATTATGACATACAGCTAATGTTTTTTTTTGTTTTTTTAGTTAAGAAGCAACAAAATGTACAACTTATCTTCAAACTTGTCTGAGAATTAAAGGAAGTTGAATTAACCTAATGCAGAATGTACGTATTTGAAACTTGACTGAAAGACATTGTTAAAGCTCTGCAAATGTCTTTACCGGGGACATGATCAGGGATTGCCAGCTTTCCTCCTTCAAGTCCACTTTGTATTCCTCTGCTGCGTATAAGCTGGGCTCTGAGTTCTTATTTAGTTGTGGTGTGAACAAGGAAGGGTCTGAAATGATCACTTCCCTGCTGAAGATTACAAACAAACAAACAAAGAAAAACCCCTGGTTCTCTTCTGAGTCCACTATATTGTGAACACAAAAAGGACTGAGGTCACTTTCAGCTGGTTCCCTTTCTGGTACATTTTAGGTAAACACTATGTGAAAATAAACCTTAATGATAGTTGAATGTGCATATCAAGCTAGGAATGGGGAAAGTATTTTTTTTCACAAAGTTAATTTATGTCTCTTTGTGCTTACATGTAGAAATAGCTGTCAGAAACATAAGCATTGGGAAGTTGTTTTGCTCAGAATTCTAGAAGGAGTTGAGCTCTCGTGAGTTGTGCAAGTGGAGGGCAGGAATTCCACATCTAATTGTGGAGGCTGTTGACGCTGACACTTCCTGGAGAGTGTCCTGCCCTTGCTAAAGAACTTTGGCATTCCTGTTTTGGAAGACAGCCAGGAAAGGCCGGAAGCATGGATAGTCACAGGCCATTTCCGTGGAGTGTCAGAATGCGTGACTTTACATTGGGGTTTTGTGCTTATTGTGCATTGTGTGTTTGTGTATTGATGGCTTTACAAAGATATATGTGACCCTAGTCCACTAAACCAGTCTTAAGTCACTGAGGTATATTTTTAGCAATAGCCAAAAAACATTGTATGGGTCAAAATTATAGATTTTTCTTTTATGCCAAAAATCATAAGTATATTAATTAAAGATCATGTTCCATGAAGATATTTTGTAAATTTCCTACCGTAAATATATGAAACTTAATTTTTGTTTAATAATATGCATTGCTTAGAATTCATTTGGACAACCTTAAAGGCGATATTCTCAGTATTTAGATTTTTTTGCAAATAGTTGTATCTCGGCCAAATATTGTCCGATCCTAATAAACCATACACAATGGTAAGCTTATGTATTCAATTTCGAAAAAGACACTTCAGACTAGTTTTGTGGTCCAGGGTCACATACTGTATACTACCATTCAAATATTTAGGGTCAGCTTGTTTTTATTTGTTTATTTAGAAAAAAAAAGAAAGAAATACATGCTTTTATTTAGCAAGGATGCATTGCATTGATTAAAAGTGACAGTAAGGACATGAGGTTACAAAAGTGTCTAATCATTTTTTGGGGAATCTGTTCATCATCACACAATATAAAAAAATGTATCACAGTTTCCACAAAAAATATTAAGCAGCGAACTCTTTTACACACTGATAATGTAAGAAATGTTTTAGGATATTTTCAGGGAGTCTTCAGACCATCACAGGAATGAATGACATTTTACAATACCTTAAGATAGAAAACAGTTGTCAACAACATTGCACAATATTATACAGCAATGTTATAAGTTTTGAACAATTGAACAGTTTTGAATGTATTTTTGATCAAATAAATGCAGCCTTTCTAAGCAGAAGAGACTTCTTTAGAAAACATTAAAACCTAACCAAACCCCAACCTTTGAATCATAGTGTACAAAATGAAAATACAGTCAGACATTGCACAGAATGAGCTGTAAAATAAACCAGACTTGATGCTGCTTCATTTCCATGAAGTTAAACTTTTCTCTACTTAGACCCAGCCACATTGGAAGTGAGTGCAGACACTCATGTTCCTGGAACCTGCCATCTCTCTTAGACAAGACTTCGGGTTGCTTTTTCAGTTCAAAAGTGTGTCAACACCTCTTCAAAATATAGGAAACAATGTTTATTCTAGTAATAAATACAGCTGTGGATCTCTGAAAGTCGGTGTAAACAGACATTGCAAACATTGATTTTTAGAGCTCGGAACATTTTGATGAATTTGTAATCATTTTTTTTATATCTCCAGTCACTCTCTTTATGGTCCTTTTTTTAATACACCGTGATAAACCAAACATCTGAACTTGTATAAACATGTCTACATAGTCCTAGAGAGCCAGGGAAATACACAAATGCCTTTTTGCAGTGTCCTCTAAGCTTGTGTAAACAAATGTCATTGGCCTGTTTTTTTTCCCTCTCCGAGCCATGCAGAGACTGGCTTCGTTATGCAACTTAAGATAATACTGCTCTGTTCCTCTCTTAGACGAACAGCTGTCCTTGGGGTTGCCAGGAGAACATGCCATTTCACTGATCTCTCTGTAATTGCTTTTCAATAATGCATCTAAACATCGATGTTGCAGCCTGTTGGAGAAAGTAATTGCTTCTAGATGAGCATGAAGCATTAGGAACTGTGCACTCTGTCACATACATGTTTTTCCAAGTGATTATTTGCTGCATTCAGTTTAAGAATGGCTTTCCTTTCCTTTGTGTTAGATTGACTTGGTGCATATTTAAACCACGTAAAGGAATTAAGCATGCTTTAATGTTAACAGGAAAATGGATTAAAGTTCTTGTTTGCTGTGTTTTCAGGTCATAGGCCCAAGCATGTTGCAGCTGCACAGCTGAGGTTAGAGAGCAAACTTTATTATAATACTGCTAAAAAAAACTAACCACAAATTTTGCTTCTCTAGTTTTATTTCCCCTGATTTATGAAAACTTAGATATTGTTACAACCATGTGTAGTCAACATGCGACTATGTAGTGTATGATATCTAAAGTATGGAGATGTACATTCTTTCATTATATTTAATGCTTTTAATGCACTTAACAATGGTAATGCACTACAAATTAATACCATTGGTTTTTATTTAATAATGTATTTTTTTATTAATAATTTATATATTGGCTGCTATTGTATTTTTAATTGTTAACAATATTTCTTACATAGATTAGATGTCTTATGTTATCCAATGTTAAAGTGAATCTTTAAAAACACTAATAATTGTAATAATTCTGTTTAATCTAGCATAATCTCTATCATTTTTATACTGTGCATTATAATACCTAAATTAATGTTAAGATTATAATAAGATAATTTTTTCGGTTTTGATGTAAATTATTATGTCTGTCCATTTCTATCTAGTCAACAATACTCTCTCAAAGTTCTGGATACTCTGGCTTGTGCGATTTAACGATGAATGAGCTGCTTGTTAAAGCTGACATTAGTATTTTAATTGAGAAATTCCTTGAGGGATGAACCACAGACCTAAAGGTGGCGTGTGTCACATCTAATCTATGGCTTGTTGACTGATAATCTGTTGTGATAATGTGATTGTGCAATTACCACTGCAGCTGACAGACATAGCCTCTTAAATGTGATTCTTCTTGGCCTGTAATTGTAGGTTTTATCAGGGTCCTTGAGAGTGCAAACAAAGCAATTAAGTTTAGATTGTGGTATTAATACAAATGGCAAATTGTAATTTGATAGAGTTCTAGACCTGACCTTTCAAAGGAACAGAGTTGTAAACTAATCCGGGACTATTTTGGAAAGACATACTGATGCAGAGCAAAGGTGTATGCATTGGTATAAATCAATATTCCTGATTTGAGGTAAGTTGTTATAAGATAACATTGCTTTTGCCAATGTCCTGAGAACAAAAATGTAAATAACATCAGTCTTTTTTATATTACTTGTTTGCATTTTCAACAATTGCATGCATTAATATGTAAAATATGCATGCATTATTAGTTGTGGATTTCAGCATGGAAGCAAACGGTAGACTTTTCTTTATAAAAACTACTTTTAATGCTCATTTTAGTTAAATGTAGAAGGTTTGGTGGTCAGCTGCAGCACATAGTATTTGTGCAACAAGAGAAAAGTGCATAACCCTGTTCTTACAGGACAAACTGATGCTTCGTAAGATCCAGTTCAGGCCTATAAGCTAGTATGTTGTCGGATTTACCGTCTTTACCTTTAGTTTGATGTCTTATTGAAAAGCCTAATCTTGTTATGTCATGTCAATTAGAGCAAGAGTGCACAGCCGATTCTTGTTCCCAGAGAGGTAATTGGTATAGATTTACCATGCCAAGCGACTGCATCTTTATATGTACTGTTGCTACGGAAACCCCATCCACCCTCAGACTCGTGTTTCCCAGTAAATGGCCCTCTGAACCGGCACCAACCAAAGGAGTGAATCCTAAATATGTTGTTTTATCATGATCAGTTAAGTCTCTATAAAATTGTATGTAATCAGATGAAGTTTTTAGACCAAAGCACAACACATTGCATGTTATTCCTTACCTCCTCAGATATAGTATAATAATAAAGCACTGCTTGTGAAATATAATCATTAGAAAAGATGTATTTTGTTTGATTTTATTCATGTATAAATGCCACTCTTATTTTAGTTTCATGCTGCTTAACGTGTTGTTTAGTTCATATTCAACACCTTAAATGAAGAAATAAGAGTCAAACGTTACTTTATCTTTGATTCTGGGAGATCAAAAAGAAAGGAAAGTTGTGAAAGTTCTGATTATCACGTCTATCATGCTGAAATCATGCATTTTAAACCATATTATAATAACTTCTGATAGGCCTATGCATTTTGTTAGTAATAAAGAACTAAGTTCTTTTTCATGTCTTATCAAGTCAAGTCTGCTTTATTGTCAGTTCTTCCACATCTACAGCACATACACACAGATAATTGAAATTGCGTTACTCTCAGACCCTTGGTGCATACAGATAACACTAACAGAAGAGAAAATACAGACAGATACAGATTAAATGTAAAATACAACTATACAAATAAGGGTGTGTTAAAAAAATTAAATACAGTTAAATTAAGCAGCACACAAGGCACATGGCAGATAGAGTCAAAACCAATGAAGTAAACAAACAGTGCAGATAAACTGTTAGATACACACAAGGTTATGTTAAAAACACACATGAGTTACAAAAACAGTTGGTTATGTCTGTGAAGGTAAACAGATGGGAAATAAATTATAGTAGATCTGTGTGAGAACACTAATATACAGTAAATAAATCAATAAATCCACTGCTCTCTTGTGTCCTCTGAGGCTGGGACTTTAAATAGTATTCTGTTCTCATCTGTGCAGCCAAAGACTGAACAGTTAGCATGCTTTGAATGAACTTTACCCATGGTGTTAGAACTGGTACACCAATTGTCATTTGCGAAAAACACAGTTGCCGTGGGTAGAAACATGCAGATTAAAGGGTGGTAATATTATAATAACTTTCGACATCATGGTGGGAGTGAAATCTGAGCTGAGAAATTCAATTTTTCAGAAGCTTGTAGAGAAAGGCTTGCCAAAAGAAAATTTACTGTTTTGTTCTTTTTCATGTTTCTGGGGTGGTAGATGTACTGCAGACCTTAAACATTGAAAAAGTCAGATTTTCTTGAAATGTCATCTTTAATGTCTCCACCGAATCTTTGACCAAACTTAATTTTTTTGCTTGAATGAGCATGAGTAATGGCCTCTTTGTTTCTTAGTCTGAAAGCATTTTGCCATTTTTTTACTCACATGTATGTCTTTGCATTATACTTGTCTGTTATTTCCTGGTGTTTGTAGAAACTATAGAACAATTATTTGTGTTATCTAAAAGGTTTGCAGTGTGTTTCATTTTGGTTAAAGTTGCAATAAAATTAAAGTAACAGCAGATCAGCAGCAGAACAGCTTTCTGTATTATGACCTACATCCAAGTAAAAATAAGAAAAAGTAAGCATAAAGCAGACTAAATGATCGGAGAAGTATGTAATTTCACTTGAAGTTCGAGATAATATTTAAGTGAAAAATTATGAGGTCATCAGTTTTTTATTTTAAAAAATCTTATGTATGGATGAATTGTTCACACTAAGATCAATAAAGTACATTTACTTTTATTCTTAGAAATCTTCTGCACAAAAAGGCTGAAAACAGAGCAAGTTTAATACTAAAATACTTGAATCAACTGGCAGGATGTCCAACTAAGAGACACAGTTGAATGACTGATGCACAGATGAGGGTCCCTACTGAGAAAAACATGAATGTAACCGGATATATGTGTACTTAGACCAACAATCAAAATATTTTGCAGTCTGAACACGAGAGTGTGACCTGTGTGAACAGCACCAAGTCTATAACTGTGATCTTATAAAAGTCAAGCACAAATCTTTCTTAAGCTTGACCACACTTTGGGATGTTTACTGTGCTTTTACTGTTACTGTGTCGCAAGAGTTTATTGTAAAAGTTGTTTTCAGCAAACTGCAAGCTTTTTGTATTCGGTTCCACATGTGTTTGTGCGTGTTTACTTGGCTGAGTTCAGTCAGTGCTGCACTTGAGTGACAAAGACCACAGCTACGTTTCTGCCCACTTCAAGATTTTTTTCTTCCTTTCCTGACCATTTAATGTCTCGGAAAGAAGAAAATATATTTCTGAGCCAGCCAAACATGTAAGACCAAACTTTCTCTCATAAGAGCTTTTTATTTTAAAGAAATATTTTCAATTCAACTGAGCAGTGACAAATAGATCATATAGATCATATAATATTTTATAGGCATCATATAGACAACCCTCAAATATGTGTGTTAGCGAGTAGGACTTTGCACTGTCCTTAACATGGTAGCATCAGATTAGCTGGTAATTGCATACACGTGTGAAATATGAGGTTGTACTGAATTGGTTCTTGGAGTATTTCTATTCTTTATCTCTTTGGGGTGAGATTGAATACCTCCTACTCATGCCACCGGGTTAAATAATCAGGTTTCACTGCAGCGTGTACGACAGTGAGCTCATTTATCATTCACTGCCTTGTTCAGACAGGCATCAGTTTTTTAGTAATTTTTTTAGTCTGAGCACTAAAAACACATTCATTTCCAATATTTACAAACCTGATGAAAAGTACATTCTTCGAAATGCGTCTCTGTCTGAATGGTGGAAATTTGTGTGTTTTTCCAAATATTTGCATTTTGCACACCTTGTTCTTATGTGGTGTTTTTGAAGACTGTATATGCATGAAGGTGTAAAACTTTGTGGTGAAATGCCATAATGGACATGTGTAAACCAAATGGGAAGGTTTCATCTTCTATTTCAACACTAACAGCCACATTGTGCTGACACATTTCTATAATAACTGATTTATACATGTAATATTGGCTATGCTGTCTGAACAAACAGATCCGATTTCATCACTTGCTAAATGGACAGTCAGTCCTAAATATTGGATATGAAAATCAAATTGCCTTTGTGCGCAGTGTGTACAAATCCTTAGCGGTTTACATTGGATTTCTTTCTAGCTCTGTGGCTCGGCCAAAACATCATTTAGTAAAACAATCACTTCAGACCTGTCAGATATCAGACTTCATAGCTGTGGCCATGGTTTGCAAGCCTCTGCAGTTTCTTTTGTATCTGTGCTGTTGCTGAGAGAATAAAGTGTGTGTGTGTGATGTAGATCACTGTTGGCCACAGAACCCAAATGATGGAGAGCATTTCAGATATTCGGCCTGTGTGTTTGGGTAAGCTGTTTGTCTGGGAGTCTGCCACTTTCTCTGTTTATCAAAGACAGTTTATAGTATTACATAAGCTTCAAAGGTCATGCTTTGACCTCAGATGTTCTTTGCTGCATTGTCACTTCACTGTGGCTGTAACAGAAAACAGTTTTATCTTTTTTTTTTTTGTTTGACAGGCCATTTTCAGTAGTGTCAGCACTATCCAATTTTTCAGATCAAATTTTAATCACATTAATTGCCATAAGGGCAAAAGGCAAATTATTATATATTTTTTATTAGATGTGTGTGTGTATATATATATATATTAGATGTGTTTATTAGATGTGTGTGTGTGTATATATATATATATATATATATATATATATATATATATATATATATATATATATATATATATATATATATATATATATATATATGGTTTATATTTCCAGCATGGTGAAAAGTCATTATGCCATATAAACTTCACAGGAGCAGTAGTTTTGATTCCTCTGTAAGGAGAGGAAGTGATTATGTTTGTGTGTTCAGACAGGAAACTCCTGAGAGTTGGTGTTTGACTTGCGATTTCTTCTTGTAGGGAACCTAGTTCTCACTTGTGGCTTCTACAGTAGTTTTGAGCAATGCATTGGAGAAAACTGTTGATTTATTGCTCTGACACCATAATCACTGTGCAGCCTCAGGGGTTTAATGTAATCTCACTGAAAGATGCAAAGATTTATTGAAAAATATGAAAAAGAAGTTTTTTTTTTTTTTTTTTTTACGAATGACACAAGGCTTCAACAATAGACTCTGAGAGACTTTCAGGCTGATTAATGGAGATGTCATTGTATTATTGGTTCAGTGCTGTGTAGTCACACAAATATTTTACATGTGTTGATCAGACAGGTACATGGGTTTTTATGTCTTGAAACTTCAGCATTTGGCTTTCTATGATAGACTAAACCTTGCTGTTGTGATATTGGACTAATTATGTATTCATCTAGCAGGCTGTCAGATAAGGTGTTGTTGAATTTCGAGAATGACTTGTGATACTATAGCTTAGGAAACATCATATGAGACTGAAGTAATAGCTTATGAAAATGTAGCTCTCCCATCAAATGACATTTTAAAATACATTCAAATAGAAAATAGCTGTTTTAAGTTGTAAAAAGTATTTTACAAAATTATGATTTTAGCTGTATTTTTGATTAATTAAAAAGTGCCTGTCGACGATATATCGGTATTGGCATAAACACTATTTTTTACAGAGCATATAAGACAGATAAAATACTTGAAATCATATAATTATTTAATAATTACGCTCCATTGTTTACTACTGGCGAGCTGGATGAAACCTTTTAAAGCTTAAATCTATGGAAAACCATTAAAACTGAACCATATCTCTGTAACTGCATGGCGAATCCGCACCAAATTCAGGGGATCCCTTCAGCTCGAGGACCCCTCTCGAATGCAATCAATTGTATGTCTTGAGGCTCTCTTACAAATGAGACCACCACTGCACTGATAGCCCCCAGGGTTCGAGATTTGCGGGTGGTTAAATTCAGGGTCTGGCGCCAACCGATCTAGTGATCTCAGGGGGTTACCAATGCACAGAGGGTGACATTCAGGAGGGCTTCTCGTGCTGAAGGGATCCTCAGAATTTGGTGAAGATCTGCACAGCGCATTTGCGAGATAGTGTCGCCAGTCAATACTATGTTCAGGCAACATTTAAGTGTTGTCTTATTTGACCGTAATGCCCTGCGATGTGGACTTCACATGAAATTCTGCCACGATTCAAGTTTCAAGGGAACATACACATGATATTCAAAGAGCATTAAAGTGCTCTAGACGTGAATTTTTATTGTATTTATTTACAGAGGTAGCCTATATCATGCCACACTTCACACTACTTTAGTTTTTGTTTTCCTAACTGTTTTGTGGCAGTTCCTGCGAAAAGTTTGCAGGGCAAGTGAGAAGTACAGGCCAAACAAGGTCTTGTATTAAAAAAAAAAAACTTGTTGGTTAACTCTGCAGATTTCCACAGAATTGGAAACGCCCACTATTCAAAAAGTTAGATACATCATCTACTTCTTGCATGTTCATTACGTGTTTTGGCTAATTTGATTTATATTTTCAGTTCCTAATATGAATATACAGTTTGACTAATTTTACCAAGCCAGAATTCTGCATCATTAATTTATAAGTTGAGGTGAATGGAAGACATATGCCACAAATAGTTTACACAAAAGAGGTTTAAATATGTTGATGTTATTTTTAGCTGGTCAGTCATGATATCACACACAATAGAAAGCCAACAACAGCACTGTCATTGGTAACTACTCTACACATTCAGACAGGAAGTAAGTTGTCAAGACAGGAACAACCTTTAATATTATCAGGGACAGGAACAGTTTGAAAGAAAAATAAATTATTTTTAGACCACAGACTGCTGGCATCTCATATGTACTCTAAATCTCTGTCTTAGCAGTTATCCAAAGTACCGAGCTGTGCTGCTTTTGACACAAGTCCAAATTCTTTTCCCTGTCTCTCTTCATCACTTCCTGTCATCTTCTGAATAAACATGTTTTGACAAAGACCAGTCTAGCAGATATTTTTGCATATACTATGTCTACAGAATATTACAGTCTGCATTTTTATATTCCCAATTCACAGGTCTGAGTGCCGCCAAGCTGTTGGTGGAGAGCGGCCTGAATCCTGTGCTCCTGGAAGCCAGAAACCGTGTTGGTGGAAGAACCTACACTGTTCAGGTGAGATATCTGAAAACATCTGAAGCAAATTAAATTACTTCATTGCATGACACACGTTCTGTGTCGGCCACCGTAGCTTCTCTGAAGGGAGGGGTGAGCGGGGGACTGAGACGTTGGCTGCAGTTCCCAACCTCACCACTGGTTGCAGCTAGAAATTACACAGTGCACCTTAGGGCTGTCACTTTTGAGAAAAATCTAAATCGAATGGATATCGAATATCATGCAATGTATTTACAATGTTCACACGTTCGGAGCGCACAGACGTGCCTGTCTACTAGATATTATTCGCTTGATTTGATCATGGGGCTACGCTACAATACGTCTAGAGTGCCCTCTACTGGGTAAGATGCAAAAGAATAAAATAAAAAACAAACGGTCTAATCATAGACTGTAAAAAATGCGCTAAACATGGCATTTTAAAAACTGGGTAGTTTATTTATAGTTTGATTACGGATATTTCACGTCATGTTCGAATGCATATTCGAATATCAAATAAAAAGTGACAGCCCTAGTGCACCTTTAACTGATTATAATTGCAGTGTAAATGCATTTATGCAACGTCTGCATTCAACAATCTATGTAAATACATGTAAATGCCACTTAAGATGCAGTTTCTGTGCCACTTTTGCACTGCAAAAATGTATATAGTTAATACTAGTTTATCTGGCATATTGGATTAGTAACATATTTATTGATTAAATGAAAGAATTTTTGACAAAATGTGATGTATACATCTAATGAAATTAGGGGAAAAAATGCCCCTAAAGTTAAATACACTGTTTTTAAAATAATTTGGCTCAAGTCAGTTGTTCACAACCACAGCGAGTATGTCGAAAGAAAGGGGAAAGTCAAAACTGAGTTTCAAGTTGCCAAGTGGGAGGCTGTCTTCACATGGAAGGGAATCTGCTGTCTTTGCACACATATTCTAACACTTCCTTTTTGTTTTTCCTTTTTAGTTTTTGGTCTCATTGTGGCTTGTAGAAATTGTTGTTACTATGTCATTGTGAATCTGTGTGCTTTCAGAATAAGGAGGCCAAATGGGTGGATCTGGGAGGAGCGTACATTGGGCCCACTCAAAACCGCATCCTGAGGATAGCCAAACAGTACGGCGTGAAAACATACAAAGTCAACGAGGAGGAGTCTCTGGTTCACTATGTGAAGGTAAACCTCAGTGAAGGCCTACACATGTAGCAGCTTAGACTTCTTACCGAATCAAAAGCAAAACACCTGCGGAATTCAAACAAGATTTTTCCCCTGCCTTAAAACCCAGCTCTCTTCACAGCCTCAAGCAAGAGCTTCGACTAATAATATGGCCTTTTGTTTGAGCACACTCATGTCTTAATGCACAGGAAGTCAGAGCTAGCCCCGGTTTGCTCAGCTGAACAGGGCTGAATACAGAGTCCCTCCTTCACATTAGTGTGCTGCGCTCAAGCCAGGAGATGCTAATCGCTGCCTGAAGGAAGTCTGTAATATGGTTTCAGATGTTAGGAGTGGGTAAGAAGGGCGGAACTCAAGAAACCAGTCTTCTCTTCATTCTGCCTTTGAGTAGACACATTGCTGCCCCTAGCACATGCACGCTGCATGACCTTATTAGATTTGGCTGTATACTCAGTGTCTTCTTCGCTCTGGCCCTGCTATTACAGGTATAAATCACTGGATTCTTAGTACTGCTCTGTATCACGTGGGCTTTACTGCTTTCTGTGGTCATATTTCATGAGAAAAATGCAGGTTGTTTTGAAGTTATCATGGTAAATCAAAGGGGTTCTTGAGATGGAGACCAGGAAAACAACTAGCTGACTCATACTCCAGAAGGCGGTGTGCACGAAGGGGAAGGTCATGGTGGAGATTCATTGGAGTGTTCATTGTAGATTGTGTCAGGATGAAACTGGATTTCAGTTGCCGTGGAAAAGACCCTTTGGCATGTTTCCCATGATCTTTCGATTTTTCCCAGTAGAATAGTCAACTGTGTTACACCATACCATCAAATCTGGACATTATCTATCTAAATAGTTGCTTGATGCGAAATATTTATAAGATCTGAAACTTTAACTTTGCTTTCCGGATCAATATCCTAAATCGTCTGAATATTTTAAAATCATGAATGTGAAAGTACTAGAATCTTGTTAATGAGAAAGTTCACCCAAAACAATTACAAAATAGTTGTTCCAAACCTTTATGACTTTATTTTGTCCTTTGAACACAAAGAGAGAAATTTTGCAGAATGTGTTGGTTGTGCTTTTCTGTGCAGTTACAATGAATAGTGCTTTCTAGCTTTAAAAAGCTGCAAAAACATATTATAAAAGTGGTCCAAATGACTGTTGTGTAATGAAACATGATAGCTTGTTGTTTCAGTGGTCTTTTAAATTTGGTGACCTCGCTGAGTCAGTGAGTTGAATTTGTGATCAGTGAATAAGTTATATAGACTTTCTGAACCGATTTTGTGTACTTGAACCTAATGAGTAAACCATTCAATTATGAATCAGACATAGGTTTTTTGCTCAATATTTCCTGCTAATAACTTTGACACAGAGCTGTTATCATAACTCATAAACAGAACACTTCAGATTATAAGTGCCTTTACTGTCAGTTTTGATCAGTTTAATGCATGTTTCTTGAATAAAAGTATTCATATCTTTTTAAAAATCTTACAGACCCCAAATTTACACTGTAGTGTAGGTTTCAGAAATTCACTTTTTCTATTCCAAAGAACAACGTAAGGATGAGCAATTTTTTTTTTTATTAATCCTCTAATGTTATTGTACCGTATATATAGGCTACATATTTTAGTTTGCCAGCATGTTTTTGATCTTTTGAGTTACAATTCAGTGCCTCATATTCCTGCTGGAGTCATTTCTGAAAAAATGCAAACCCTTTGAAAAACAATCCTTGGTTCCCTTTCCTTGGTTTGTGCAGTTTAACAGCACAATGCCCTGTTGAAAAAAAAACAGCATATGCTGGTTAGATATGTTTTGAAGCATAGCTGCTGCTTTGAGCTGGTTTAAGCTGGTCAAGTGCTAGTCCTAAAATGGTCCTAAGCAACTACTGTAGCTCCTGTTCAGGACTAGCACGAGACCAGCACTTGATCAGCTAAGGACCAGCTTAAAGCAGCAGCCATCCTTCAAAACATATATCTAATTTTTCAACAAGGGTCATTGTCAGAGTCAACATCAAACCAGCACTTCCTTTTTTTCAGGTTTTGTCAGAATAAACACAAAGGCAGTAATGCAGAATGAGGTAGACACCAGTAGGAGGCTATGAACGCACGTACGCATATCTCTTTGATTTCAAGGCTTTATTTGTGGAAGAATGCATCAGCATGGATTCAGACATCTGTAAGAAATATGCTGTTCAGAGGCTCAAGGATACTGCTTGAAAATAAAGGAGAGTGTTGTGCTAGCATCACACTTTCATTTGGCTTCTTCATGTCAACCGAGACTGTAATGGTCTGTCTTGCTAAAGGCTACTTGTTGTGGTTTAAATGGAATGAATGTGAATGTGTCTGTCCTAATGATTAATGATGTGTGTGTTTGTGTTAGTGTGTGTTCTGAAGGAGCGGTCCCCTCTCTCCTCACCATTATCTCCTGATCGGAGCATCCCTGTGGGTTACCATGGCAGCACTCCTCATCAAAAGACAGTCGCTATCGGGATAGACACTCTCTGTCTCTCTCTCTCTCACACGTTTTCTCACACCATGATGTCTGGCTCGTCTTTTTTATCAAGGGCGTTTCCTTCATAACCAAATCGTTTCAGTCCACAGAGGCACACATGCAATGTCTGGTGACAACCCACTAATTAATAAAGCTAGTGTACAATTTCCAATCAAAACTGCGGATTGTTCAGCGAATTTTGAGAGGAGAAATCCAGTCATTTTAAATAAGGAAGCCATGCAGTCTGTAATTAAGTGTCAGTGTGAAAGATTTTCGCAAAGGTTGTGAGCAACAGAAAGAAATTTTTGCACTTTAATTGTTATAGGTCACTAATACAATTATGTTTTGTCACTGAGGAATGAATGAATGAATCTCTATTGAGCTAGTCTGTTGACTTAACAACAGAGGTGCAATTCACCTTTTGAGTTTGTGCTGGATATTATCATTGTTTCGCTGAACTTTGTCCATTTTTCTGCATAGTTTTATAAAAGAGGCTCATATGGTAGTTTTATCAGCCCCTCACGTAGTCAGTCCAATCTGCTCCTGCACGCTTTGTTGAAAGTTTTACAACTGCTTTTACAGTATCACCTGTTACTCCGCAATCACGTATTGGCCTTGAGCCAGTATTAGCCAGTAAGGGCCATACAATGAGCAGACCATTTTATAATTAAGGTGAGCGTGCGGCCAAGGCGCCCGTGTAATCAGCTTTTCTATAGCTGTAATCCTAAAGGCCAGACCCAGTTTCCCCTGCTCTGCTCTTTCTGGCAGTCTTAGCATATCAGTATGATTATGATTGAACAGTTGTGCAAAGGCAGTGTTGTTAAAAATTAATACAGCCTATTGTACAGTGTTTGCATTACTGTGCGTTTACAGTAGTGGTTTCTGAGCAATACTAATAAACCACATTATTGCAATTAATTATAATGATATGTAATATGTGTATAGTTTTACTGTTAATACCTTAGTATTTTCAAATGTAAAAATACTAAACAATTCTAATACTAAAAAAATTTGCAAAAATAGGCATTTTTCTAGAAATGAACAATATATAGGAAATGTTTTGGATGTTGGTATTAGATATTTTATCGGTAGATTTAGCTTAAATTTTGCCTTATATACCTTATATAAAGGTGCTTAATATTATTTATATATTATTTTAATTATTTAGACAAAGTAGTGTAGTATTTTTTAAATCAGCCAAAATTATCACCATAACAAAAAAAACAATTGTAAGCTGTATGTGTATCGGTTAATATCGGTGCAAAAAAATGCAAAACATTGTGCACAGCTGCTTATAATGACTTCTATTTCTTCAAAAGAATATATGTTCATTCTGTAAAAAGTGAGGATGATACATTTGCGTTAGACAGGATGTGGTCTCATTTCATTGCTTTGTAACCGAGGAGGGCAGTTAGAGCAGTATGAGGTTAGTGATAGAGAGGCTTAGGGTCTACTCTGGGTGAAAAGATATCATAAGAGATGCACTCCCAGCTCCACCTCAATTCTGTTGCCATGGGAACAGACCTGTTGCTAGATGCTGAGCGATCCAGTGTCCTCTCCTGCATTGGTCTGGCAGGCTGCCAAATGATATGGAAATGTCACAGTCCCTTATTTAGCTGAACATGTTTTCCTGGTGTTAGTTGGTTTGCAGATGCAGATGGCTAAGTCACATGAATTATACATACTGTATGCTTCTTCGAAAACCCAACTTAGGCCAGGGAGACCATTTCTGTAAGATATACCGGTTCAACTGACATTTCTGGAGAAATCTCATGCATGTTTCCCATCAAAAGTGTAATGTAAATTTTGAACTGAAAAGGTCATGGGTTCATGGGTTTGATTGCCAGGGAACGCATGAACTGTATGAATGTAAACCTTGAATGCAATGGAAGGCACGTCGCATAAAAGCGCAAGCTAATGGATAAATGTAAATGTATAATAAAGCATGGTTATTATAGTTTATAAATATGTCAAGTTCAATTTCCTTTTGTTATTGTTAATATAATAGGCTAGATTTGAACCTTGTAATACTGGACTGCTAAGTTGCGATGTCTTTCTTTGATTTTGATCATGTTTCATCTTGTTTAGAGCTCCAGGAGAGCCAGAACTGCCTTAGTGCCCACTCAAAAAGGAGCATGGTGTCCCTTAGTTGTTGTGCGGTGGTCTGCCATTTGAAGTCTTCAATCATTTATCTGTCCTACTAAGTGCATTCTAGTCCTACTCAGAAACCACTTTGGTTCCCATCAAATCAATTTCTGCGAGCAATAAAATAACAGGGTTTTGTGAAACGTTGTGTTGAAAATGCACAAATCACTATGACATGACAAATTGCTCGGAAGTGAACGCTGGACATCAAACCCAGGGTTGCGTGTGAACTGTTCTAGGTGACAGGTTTTTGATTTTGTCAGCAGTTTTTGACTAGGTTGCCTGATTCAGTGCTAAAGTAATAACCTTTAGCACATTTTCAACTGTCCATCTCAAGTCTTCTTTATCAGAGATTTCATTTTTATTATCATTATGGGTTAGCAATCTTTAGTGGCTTTATGTTGAAGAACAACATATTGAAACGCAGTGCTTCCTCTTTGATGTGTAGTTAAACATTAATCAATCAGCCCAGTGGTGCTTATTTAAGAGCCCCACAGCTACAGAGCAATCCAGGTATGAAGTAATGTCTGCATATAGTTACGCCATTGGCCAGCCGCAGAGAATGATCATACTGACTAAGCGTTTCCACTACTGTGGGAAACAAGCGATGTGTGAACAGCTTGTGTCATATAGCTGCTGTTTGCCAAAGGCTAATATTGTCATTATCTGTGATTATGAATTTCACTGAATTAGCATTATCATTAATGTCTATTTACCCCCTAATGAGCATATACATATTTTTCCTGGTCCTAATGAAGAAGATTGTCAAATTTTTATGTGAAATTCATAAAATCTTACTGAGATTTGATAAGGTCGAGTTGTTTCTGATCTTCTGGTTGTATTAACGTAAACTGTAAAGGCTGTGAACAGAGGCCCTCCATTAACTGATTTGTTACCAAGCCAGGCGAGATGCAGTTACGTATATTTTAGGCAGCAAAAACCATTTTCCATTCCAGACTGGTTACACTTCTAATGATAATGAGGTCATGATGGCTATGATAAAGACATTACGTCAACAATGACAAAATAATAATGACAATTTGCATTATTTGGCGCTAAGGTAGTCGATTTCTTACGGACACTGTTTCTTGTTTCCAAGGGCAAATCATATCCATTCAAAGGGTCGTTCCCTCCAATGTGGAACCCTCTTGCCTACCTGGACTACAACAACCTCTGGAGGACAATGGACAAGATGGGAATGGAGGTAAAGGCCATTTTAATTCAGACTCAATCTAAAAAAGTCCTTTTACTGTTCTCCTGTATACACGATACTTACCTTGCAGTACTTATTGAATGCAGCCATAACACTGCTGTTATATATACAGCACATCACAAAACAAACACTCAACCATACAATGCAACACATGTAATCTGATTCCCAAATGAATGACTCATGAGTCGATTCATTGTAGTGAATCAAACACATACAGTGTTACCAGTATAGTCTGATTTCCTGAATAAATGACTCTCTAGTGAATTGAACACAGACAACACAACAAGTGTCTGTAAAGTCTGTATTTTTTGTGAATCAAATGCAGTGCAACATCTGTAATTCTTGCTCTGCATTTAACCCATCCAAAGTGCACACACACAGCAGTGATCACACACCCGGAGCAGTGGGCCCCCATTTATGCTGCAGCACCCGGGGAGCAGTTGGGGGTTCAGTGCCTTGCTCAAGGGCACTTCAGTCATAGTATTGCTGGCCCGAGACTCAAACCCACAACCCTAGTGTTAGGAGTCAAACTCTCTAACCACTAGGCCACGACTTCCCACAATTTTTTTTTAAGTAAATCAAAAACATACTGTGTAACCAGTGTAGTTTTATCACTGAACGAAATACCCTAATACAACACTTATTTTTATTGAATCAAATGCATACAGTGCGACAAGATTTCTGAATGAAATACTGTGGTTAGTTAGCTCTTTAGTTAATTGAATTAAAACAATGTAGTCCAATTTATGAATAAATGATTCTAATGCATCCTAGTAAATAAAATACATACAGCTTAGAAGCAACTGAGAAGTAAATCTGGGAAGTTGTTAATACAAGTATGCACTTTGTCAGCAGTATTTTATAAATTATGGATGAAATATGTTACTACATTGAGTTCTATATTGTTTAATAAAGTGCCCCTATTATGGGTAATGAAATGTTCATATTTTGTTTATTTGAGTCCCTGAACAACAGGGTGACATGCATGCAAGGTCAAAAAACACTTTCATTCTCTTATAATATGCATTTATTTTTACCATACTTCTTCAACGACACATTTTTCCAAAATCCCCCTTTGCGTGACACTAATCTGCAGTGATTGGTCCGATTGGTCTCATTGTAATTTCATCATGCCTGTAATGCCTGATAAAGCTGAGTTTCTGAGTGCAGTGCTGCTTTGTGTACAGTGTTACCAGGGAAACTGCTATTTTTACTGCTCCAAAAGCAGCACCTAGTGGCAAAAAATAAATTTGCATTTTCATTCATATCGACAGAAAAAAACAACAAGTGGGAAGGCAAGTATGCTAATGTCTCATGTTGACATCAACATGAAATGGCTTGGGATTAGTTTTAAAAACAAATAATTTCAATGATTCAGAGTGGACTCTTTCTTTTGAGAGACAATGGGTCTTATCATACATGGCGCAATGTGCGGCGCAAGTGTTTTTGCTAGTTTCACAGTTCTCATTTTCCCATCCTGCACTGCACTGTTTAAATGACAAATGCATTTGTGTGCCCATGGGCTTGCTGGTCTAAAAAAGAGGTGTGTTGGCACGTTGCTATTTTGAGGAACTAAAAATGACCTGCACCATAGATCTACTCAAACCTGATCTAAAGTCTGGCG
Organism: Carassius auratus; assembly: GCF_003368295.1. Classification (NCBI taxonomy): domain Eukaryota; kingdom Metazoa; phylum Chordata; class Actinopteri; order Cypriniformes; family Cyprinidae; genus Carassius; species Carassius auratus. The sequence goes on from NC_039251.1 coordinate 1,777,137, forward strand.
CTGTCACGCGGCTGACGAGACGCAATATTGGCGCAAAAATTTGCAGGATGTTTTCATTCGCTTTAAGCTGTGTTACACACACTGCATAGCAAGGTAATTTTTAAAAATCCACAATAGGGGCAAAAAATAAAAAATGAACACCTTTTACCAGAATTGTTTTTATATTTATTTTTGGCAATATAATTTAGTTGTTTCTTAAAAATAATCGTTATTGGAACTGGAAGCAGAATTAATACAAGTGAATAAACAGACTGAGTCCCTGATCACAAATGTGCACTTTAGATTCCTAAAGAAGCTCCATGGAGGGCCCCTCACGCAGAAGAGTGGGACAAGATGACCATGCAGCAACTCTTTGACAAAATTTGTTGGACCAGGTACAGAGAATGGACCAATTAATATCAGGTATTGTTGTGGCATATTGGCTGTTGATGGCATAGCTCTTCATCCACGGGTTACTTGCAGCTCTGCTCGTCGCTTTGCCACTCTGTTCGTCAATGTGAACGTGACCTCCGAGCCCCATGAGGTGTCTGCTCTGTGGTTCCTTTGGTACATCAAGCAGTGTGGAGGCACCATGAGGATCTTCTCTACCACAAATGGGGGCCAGGTAAGCCTTTAAACAACAGATTAGCTTCAAGAAACTGTAGACCTGTTGTGTAATGTTTGTATATTGTTATCTCGGTTGGTTATTTCTCTGTCGAAGACCAGAGTTAATTATATGCCAACTCCACGACATTAATGTTTTCGCAGCATGTTTGTGCATATCTCTATGGCTTTTTTACTGCACCAGTGCTTGTGTTTACAGTATAATTAACATCTGTGGGAGAGTGAGAGATTGGCAGGCCGAGGGAGTTAGAGATGGGGGGGGGGGTTTAGTGTCCTCACTCAACAGCGTCTTTTTTTTGAAATATTGGCAGGCCAGGAAATCAGGTGATAGAAATAGTGATATAAATCAAGCTGTAGATGTTCAATCCAGTGGTCCTGCCAAGTCCAACAGTCATTGTCAGTCTGTACTCCTAATTTAGTTAACCACAGCTCTCAAAATGGGTATGTTGAAAGGCAAATAATGGACTTTCTGTGGAAGAAAGAGAAATGTTTTGCTGTTACAGGTAGAGAGGAAGGGTCACATAGGATTAAAGGAAGCATTCACTTAGAAATATTCAAACTGCATATTTATATATATTCATGTCAGACATGTCATGCCAGGTTTGATGTCTGTGATAGATTGTAGCTTTTTGTTCTCAACCAATACTTTATGACAGATACAATACAGTGTAGGTTTTTTGTGTGTGTGTTTGTTTATGATATTTTTGTTTAATTTTTCTTTTTTTTTTTTTTTTTTTTTTTTTTGCTTTGTGACACAATAACTAGATCATTATACAAGATTTTATTTAATATTTTAGTATATTAATATTACTATTTATTATAATTAAAGAAAATATCACTTGGTGCCATCTACTGGTAGACCTCACATTAAACAACCAGTAACAAAAAGTGAGAATAATGGTAAAACAGTATTGACCTTAAAACAAACTATCACTGTTTCTCCCAGTCATAATGTGTAAAGTATTCACTGTAATTTTTCAGTTAAGCCACTGCAATACTCCTTATAGGGGAGTATATTCAATTTGTTTATTAATCCATGATACTTTTTTTTTTCAATTTATTTGATTATAGTATATAATTATAGTATACACATCTCAAGAGAGGCTGCCTTGTGTCATACCCATTCATTCCTGTGTCACTGAACTGATTATGTAACAAACCAAAATAGTGGCCACTGTATCTGGGTCACATTTATAGCAGGATATTTCTAGCAAATGTGATGGGACACAAATAAAGCAAATACGAGTTCTGTTTTATTAAATTGATAACAACATGTTACGTCTTTTATCTTTAATTTCCTATGGAATGACATTGTCAATAAACTGTTCTGATCTGCCTGTTACTGCTCTTTAGCCTGTTTTATATTCTTAATGTGTCTGGTAAGAAATGTGCACGGTGGGCAGCATTATACAACTCTGTCATGATTCTACCTCTGAGAGACAGAGACCCCTATTGGCGAATTAATGAATTGCAGTCCTTGTTGAAATGTGAGTGTTCATTTGTGTTAAACTGATCATTTCTGTTACATTTTAAAGTCTGGAAAACTGTCCAATATGACAGGAGCGCAAGTTTGCCGGAGGTGCCAATCAGATCAGTGAGGCGATGGCGAGAGAGCTGGGTGACCGTGTGAAGCTGGGCAGAGCTGTCTACAGCATTGACCAGACTGGAGACCTGGTGGAGGTCAGGACCGTTAATGAGGAGATATACAAGGTGAGAATGTGCACAAATCTCTCCATAGCTATGTCCTATTAGGCATGGACTATTAACATACTGCTTCCAGCACATTACAAAGTTTATAATGCATACTAATAATCAAAACATAGCATGGAAAAGAATGCAAAGCTAAGAAACAAATTGCACGTTTTTCCACTCTGTAAGTAGCAAATCATACCCCATATTATGTGCAAGTACAGAATTATTCATAATATGCACACAATATACATACCACATAAATGGTAATATGGTAGTGTGCTAGTGACAGAGCTCCTTCTGAGTAAGTAGCACTTTAGATTATTTCATGCTAAAACAAATGTCCCACTTTTGGAGTATGTATCACCATATATGTGTATAAGCTTGGTGGATTGTAATCAGTAAGCCACTCTTCATCCCACTGTCCTGGCCACATCCTCTTTCCTGTGCTGAAAGCTTATTAAAGGCTGCTGTAGAGCTGCTTAAACCTCTGGGGAGGAACAGTGGGGACGACACTGGAACCACTATATTCAACTTTATATATATATATATATATATATATATATATATATACACACTACTGTTCAAAATTGTGGGTTTGTAAGAATTCGCTTAGACAGACCAATACTCTGTGTATTATTAATATTTTACCATGAAATGTATTCCTGTTATGGCAAAGCAAATTGGTTCCATGCAATTTCAGAGAGGTTTTGATCTTGTGAATCCATTAAAACTCTTTTTGTTATATACAAAGGTAACAGAGACTGATGTGATTTCAGTGAAATCCATCAGATAGAAGGGACCTTTTAATGTGTGGCATTCCCAAAAAAATCACTTTAAATACGTTGTTAATGGGCACAGTGCTGATGATTTCTAGGGTTTGATCATGCCTCATATAACTTACCGAAAGAGTCCTTTTAACACTTAACTATCTGAAATGATGATGAATTAGCAAAATAGGTCTTTTTTATGGATTTTCTTTTTCTCTCTTCTTGTAGGCCAAATATGTTATACTTGCCATACCACCAAGCCTGAACTTAAAAATCCATTTCAACCCTGAGCTACCGCCTCTGAGGAACCAGCTCATTCACAGAGTCCCCATGGGCTCCGTCATCAAGTGCATGGTGTACTACAAAGAGAACTTCTGGAGGAAGAAGGGTCTGTATCACTTGTCCACTTTCCATTACATAAATCACTTGAAAGCCAATTACAAAAGAATCTTGGGACTGAAGTGGCATTGACTATTGAAATAATTCTGAAACAAGCTTAATAGATAAATATGATATCAAATATGATATCAAAATAATATAAAAGAACATTCAATGATTCATACAAATGAAAAGAATAAAATGAAAACTGAAGATATAGAAATAAAAGCTCATTCAAAATATTATTAAAAACTATGTATGTAAACAATGCTAACACTGGCTATGACGTGTGTTTGCTAACCCAGGCTATTTTGTTTTTTTCAGGGTACTGTGGCACCATGGTGATTGAGGAGGAGGAAGCACCTATTGGTCTCACTCTTGACGACACTAAGCCCGATGGGTCTGTGCCTGCTATAATGGGGTAAATAAAGCACTGAGCTTTCTATCATAGGATGAACATAAATGACTAAAAATATAAATGAGATCCTTCTCTTTACAGTTTCATCCTGGCACGAAAATGCAGGAAATTAGCCGGCCTGACGAAAGAGGAAAGGTATATATGTAAACTGTCACTGCACCTGTGCACACTTTGTGCTGAAATGATTATTCTTACCAGAATATTGTCAATCATTTCAGAAAGAGAAGGATCTGTGAGATTTATGCTCGTGTGCTTGGCTCAGAAGAAGCATTAAATGTGAGTCTTCATGACCAGTCACAGATCTCTGTTATCCTCTAGTCTTATCATTTTAATAACTTTTCATGCTTTGTTTTTGTGGTGGTGTCTTCTTTAGCCTGTGCACTATGAGGAGAAAAATTGGTGTGAGGAAGAGTACTCTGGTGGCTGCTACACGGCCTACTTCCCCCCTGGTATCATGACACAGTATGGCAGGTTAGTGCACCTCCAGATGGTTCGACAGTATGCTAGCCTGATGGATTGACACGAGAAGTGACCGTTTGTCTCTGTTTCAGGGTTCTGAGGGAGCCGGTGGGCAGGCTGTACTTTGCAGGAACTGAAACGGCCACAGAGTGGAGCGGTTACATGGAGGGGGCCGTGCAAGCTGGAGAGAGAGCCAGTAGAGAGGTGATGCTAAGATCCAAGAAAAAAACAATTTCTGCCCAAACTTGCTGTTTCAACAGGAAATATATCAATGCAGGAAACAAAAAGCTCTCGGGTTTGAAAATCTGTCATTGAATTCCATTATTTGCATGTTCAATAGGATCTATCTAAACCATCTATTTAACAATGTGTCACAATCTGTTTAGTTCTACTTCATTTTTTGCATATATTCATGCTTCATTTTCTATTTCCAACACATCTGTCAGTACTTGGATTCTTATGCATAATTGTGTTGGATTGTTTTATTACCACAAGTGTTTCTTGTATCTGTATTAGCTTGTCCTAATTTAGCTCTTGTTTGTACAAAGGTGTAGGGGTCACTTTTTGTCATTTGCTCTAAATGCTTTTCATGTAAATGTTAATTTCTGATTTTAAATATTGCCATCTGTTACTTAAAGGAAAAACTCAAAATGCCGTATGCTTTTCTTTTCCAGATTTTGTGTACAATGGGAAAACTCCATGCGAGTCAGATCTGGCAGTCAGAGCCTGAATCATTGGTAAAAAAAAATTGCACTTTTGAATGCACTTAAGAAAGTTAAATATAATTCCGTTTTGGATCTCAAACAAATTCTACACTGAACACTTTTCCTCAGGATGTCCCGGCCCGGCCATTTGTCACCACATTCTGGGAAAGAAACTTGCCATCGGTTGGGGGATTCTTTAAATTGATGGGCGTGTCCTCCTTCCTGGGTCTGGCCACAGCAGCAGGATTGGTCGCCTACAAGAAGGGGCTCCTCCCACTTTCTCCACCTGTTCTCTGAGCTGGCCTTGTGATTGTGGCGTTTACTCACCTGATCACGGTCATAACGCTGCCTGGGTGTGTGGCATGGTTACTTAGATGAGAATTGACATACAATTGCTCAGTCATAGTTAAAAATGAACCAAGTGATTATTATGGAATAATGAGTAGCTACTAATTGTTAATGTGGGAATTTTTGCCCTGTCAAAGAGTTCATTAGCCACATTAAAGGAACCGAACGTGTGACATTCCACAACCATTCATTATGTTTGTGAGAGCGTGTGTGTTTTTCACCAGTCTTATTGATTACCTCTGCTAATTTCAGGTGCTGTTCTCAGGAACTCGTTAATTAACCTTCCGAAATATTGAAGTTAACATTACAGAGATTAGATTAGCATTTAGCAATGCATTTTATGGTACTCTATAACAGATACTTTGAGAATATCTTCTCTAGATCACTACACAACACAACACAGAAGCTGTATTAGCTTCAGCACAATTCACTATATCATTTGTGAGAGAAGCAGAGGCTGTTCATATCACATTCATTATTGATTCTCAACATACAGTGTTACACAACAATTAGTACATACTGGCTTTATGTGTCTGGTAGTACAAAGTGAAGTCTATCAGTCGTAGAGACCTGATTTGAAGGTTGTCCCAGTGTTTTATATAATTTCTAAAAGCTGCTGTGTGATTGAATCATATATGAAAGCATTTGAATGTACTTTTACATCGTCAATGTTTTTCATGTATACTTGAAATATAAATTTGTTTTCAACCATCCATTGTTTAATAGTTCTCCAATTCCATAGTATATTATTAATAGTAAAATAAAAATGATAAAACGTAATTAAATGTTAATTTGGAGAGAAATGTAAAACCTGTTTATCTCAATGGTTTGTCTTTTTCTTTTTTCCCCTCATCTATCAATCTTGAGATAGATAGATAGATAGATAGATAGATAGATAGATAGATAGATAGATAGATAGATAGATAGATAGATAGATAGATAGATAGAGAAGTGTCCCTCACCTTCATAGCAGTAACCTGTGCAATATTATTTACAGAGTAATTATACCATCATGTATGATGATTTATTAAAGTATATGCCATTCTTACACTCTTATATATATAATTGCAATTAATTGAAAAGGTCATGCAGCCCCATACAGATTAGAAAATAAAATGTATTATGTGTGTAAACCTGAAGTGTGTACATTTTGTTGTTCCAAAGATGCATTGTAACTGTTGTTTGTGGTGCCTTAATCTGATGTAGTATTCCTCATTTCTCAAGTGCCTCTGTGCTGATGAGCTTCTCCAGTCTTGAACATTGTCTCTGGGTCAGTCACTGGCTGCTTTAGGTGATGCTTTCTAAAAACGAGCTCCTTTCACAAGTCAGAGCTTTGTGAAGCTCTTTGACTGATAAATCTGCATTGAAGCACCATTCAAAAAACCCACAGTCATCAGCATACAATGGAAAGCTTTCACAACTGCTTCCTGAAGAAGCCACAGATGATCCAGGACTGACAGAATCAGAGGCTCCTGACTGTTGACTGTAATGTTTGATAAGAAAGCTTTCTATCTGTGACCTACATCTTTGGTTAGAATCTGGTCCACTGTGAACTTGTAATGATGTGGTGACACTTTTGTCCTGACATGTTGTATTTGCTGTAACTCCTCCACCTGGTGTGCTAGTGAATTGTGCCTCTGTGTGTGTTCTGATAATGCTTTTCCGAAACCACATAACATGGCCCTGTTTCCCTAAAATATGTCGTTGCCTGCTTCAGTTTGCATAGCTGCCCTGCTTCGATCAAGCCCCTTTTGTCTGTGTAAGTATCACAATGTCCAATGGTCCAGTCTTGTAATTGCATTATTTGATCTCTTTGTATAAATTCCACAACTGATAATAAAAGTGTGTGATTTACCACCAGACCATGCATATGCCGTTCTTTTGTTATTGGGATAATTGCTATGTTCTCATCTGAATTACTCCCCTTTAAAGTCACAAGCTTCTTGATTAGTGTGATGTCATCCTTCAAGGAAAAAAGCAGATGAGGCTCTTCCAGCAGAGATGAGCTCATTTCCACCACAGCAGGACATGAACTTATCCACTGATTTAAGTTCCTTGGGTTACATGGAAATACAAGTTAATAGGCAATGCACTTCCTTTTTTAACATCTAACAAACTGTTACAACGTTTGCGATAGATAGATAGATAGATAGATAGATAGATAGATAGATAGACAGATAGATAGATAGATAGAATCTTCACCACTTATTTTGACCCTTAGAGGGTGCCAATGTCTCACAGTCATAACTATAATTGTACCTACCCCCCATCTGTGTGTGTTTCTGTCTTTCTTTTATATTATGACTTGTTAAAAATGCTTAAAAATAAAATATTTGTTGTTTTCTTCAGGCAAAAAACTTTATTGAGCACGTGCTGAAAATTGCCTTCATTCGAGTGTGTCCTTTGTCTCGTTTCGGCAAGGAAATGCAGATTATCAATGGCCATATGAATAGAAAATCGAATAATATTTGCTCTATGAAAACACTGATAAGCGAGAAATTAGGAAACGAGATATTCGCCTCGCCAATCTGCCAAATGTTATCGCTTCGTCGTCACTCCCTACAATGTCTCTCACCATCATAGCTAAGAAAGTTCAAAAGGAGCGAAGCATCAGTTGTTGTGTAGCGATAAGGGATGCTGCTGCGCCTCATGATACTTTGAAGTTGTGAATGCTGAAAATGGGTTGAAGTGCAGAGGGGGGGTGGAGGGGATGAATATATTTGTGCGATAAAGCACTGGATAAGTCTCTCCTCCAGAGTGGAGAGGAGAGAGTGAAACAGAAGCTGCAACACCAAACATCATCAAACGGGGGAGAGCAAATCCCACATAAAAGGAGTAAGAAAATTTCCCGGAAGACACAATTTAGAGATGACCTGGGGTCCTTATAAGAATTTAGCCTTCATGCTAAACTGTTATGTGCCACTGTATTAAGGAATAAGGTACGAGGCGCTGTATAATTTCTTCAGAGAAAAGCCTGAAACCCCTTCAGCTGTGACTATTGTGTGTCTATTCGGGATTGTGGGAAATTATAAGCAAGATGCATTAAAAAATGACCAGACAAAGACATAAAATTATGTCATTAATGACCTCCGTTAATCTTCTGAACACAGACTACCTTGAAGATCTTTTTCTTACCTTTCTGGACATGGACAGTATACCGTGCATACATTGTTAATGGAGGGACTGAGAGCTCTCGGACTAAATCTAAAATATCTTAAACTGTGTTCAGAAGATGAACGGAGGTCTCACGGGCTCTGAACGACATGAGGGTGAATCATTAATGACATAATTGTAATATTTGGGTGAACTAACCCTTTAAAGGATGTTATACAAAAGCACGAGCATCATTGAAGCATTTTGAGTCTTGCAGCCTATATCTCATAGATATATAATTAAATAAATACCATAGTTCTTCTGACTCTGATTGGATGGGAAATGTTCTGTGACCGACTTTGTATAAATTGATGTACTGCAAAGCCTACTGTTCAGCTAATTTATTATTTGCTGTTGGAATAACAGTTTTTATTATTATTATTAATGATTAATGCAACTATTTGACATACTATTTGATCAGTACTAAATGAACTGATGCTGAGATGCTGATTTGTTCTCTTGATGTCTTGGAGGGCTTCTAAAGTTTGAAAACCTTAGAATTAGAGTGATCTTCGAGAGTTCATATCAGTGGAAATGCTCTGAATTCTGCCACCATCTTTTTAACAGCATTCACAATTTAGTCATGCATTATTTATTTGCTGAATAAGTAAACTTTAAACTAAAAAGTCTTAAAGAGGTATTTGGTAGACTTCAAATTCTCTTTCAGCTCCAAGTAGGCAAATGTCAGCCATTCAAGGTCTATTAAAGTTCAATTGTATGTTCAGTGGATTGATTTTATTTAGGCAGTGGATTTAATTTAGGACCGTGAGAGACCACAAACCAGCGTCTGATTGAATTGAGACTGTTCATTTTTAATGCATCTCATGTCCTGATTGACCGGGGAATGAAAAACTTCCCTCTAGCATTCAAATGATGTACTAATCTTTTGTGCTGGAATAAGATCTCCCAGCTAGGTGAGTCTCTTTGAGGATGAATCTTCTGTTTGTTTGTGTGCGTATGTATGCATGTGTGGGTTAGGCACATGTGAATATTTAGAGCCTTAAGAGTGCTGTCTAAATGTCCCACTGCTGAACATTAGGACATTTACCATCTGCTGTTGGATCAAATCGTGTGCTGGTTGCCGAGATAAATGGATGATATCACACTAAATGTTGTGTTTCAGTTCATCATTTCAATGGCTCCTAGATTATCCATACATGCCCCACAACATACTGTATATGACGCCATCTGAGTATGAATTATTTTCATCAAGTATGGAGTGAAAGAGACCGTAAATGTCATCTATAAATATCTAGTATAATTTCCTGTGCCTTTCCTTCACACAGCCTGACACTGTTTTCATTCGTTCAAGCGATACGATCAAACTTGTGTCGTAAATCCAATCCAACTTTAAACTAAAAAGTCTTAAAGAGGTATTTGGTAGACTTCAAATTCTCTTTCAGCTCCATTTTCTTCTTGATCTATGCTTGTACAATTTTTGTTCTGAAATGTAACAAGAGTATTTTAGGACTTTTTGAGGAACAGGGCTTAGTATTAGTCAATCAGTGGTTTTAACCCATAGATATGGAGTAAAAGCCGCAACATTTAGAAATTGACTGAAATTTGGATTTAATTTAATCTTTACAGTAAAATGCAGAATCATGTATGTGCGTACATACTGTATATACATAAAGAAAAATCAAACCACCTGTTTGTCATACTATAATAAATAAATCAATAGGGATTTTTCAATGAAACACATTTTGCCATACTTAATTAATTCAATAATTAAATAACTAAATAAATCGTACGGCAAATACGCTTTATCCCTGGTTTGGAAAACACAGTTCATGGTTGGATACTGTACAGTCCATTCTGCTGGAGATACACTGAAGGCATGCTTTAAGTCACATTATTGCTGGGCTAATTAAGTCTTTCATATTTGGTGTCTCCAGAGTGATTCTGAATGAAAGAGGCAAACAAAGGAGGTCGAATGTTACGTGCAAATAATTTGGCCCATAATGAAAATGTGAGTTCTATAATAAAGAAAACAGAAGCTCAGGCACTGGACGAACCCACTGGAGAAAGGGTCAGCAGTTCCACAGACAAACTGAGGTGCTGCTTAAAATAAAGTGTGTCAAAAGAAGCTAGCACTAGGAAGGTACCTGCTCATTCATTTTTATATATATGACTTATATGTTATCATATTAACCAGAAGACTCTTATAGACAACATTAATTCATAATGTTCTGTCATTGTTTTTCCCACTGTTTTCTAGTTTTATTTTAAATTATTGTTCTGGGTCATTTACAAATTAAATTCGCTATAGTTTCTTGATTTGAATGTGTCCACAAGTTAAAACTGGGGCAGCAATTCATTGTGTATCCGTTACACATATGTCTGAGCAAGTCTTAAGCGGCTCACTGACAGATGAGAGCAGTGAGTGGGAGTTTAGAAGTGACAAGACAGATAGAGATGTGTGAAGGCAGCACCAGTGAGGAGTTAATCACAAGCACAGTGTGAGTTCAGACAGCTGAACATTGGCCAGCGGCTGCAGGGGGGATCCTCACTTCTTCCCTGGACTTGCTATCATGAGTCTGCATCTATATAACAGAGATGTTGCCAGAATCTGTCAGAACAGCAGGCCATAGCAACATGACCATACACACAAGAAATCATGTTCACATACAAACACTGAATGCAAAGACAGAAATCAAATAATATTTATAATCTACATGAGAAAACAAAGGGTTAGTTCCAAAAAAAAGTTTTACTGACCCTCAAAGCATCCAAAGTACCATGTAAGGCACATTTTATTATGAATGTGCATGCTTTATTTGAATACTTTTGGACTGTTGAACAAAAAACACCTGCTTACTCCTATTCTAATGCTTGGAAGAGCAAGGGTACTTTATAATACACACCCGATTCCAAATAAGTTGGAACACTGTACAAATTGTGAGTAAAAAAGGAATGGAATAATTTACAAATCTCATAAACTTATATGTTATTCAGAATAGAATATAGATAACATATTAAATGTTGAAAGTGAGACATGAAATGTCATGCCAAATATTGGCTAATTTTGGTTTTCATGAGAGCTACACATTCCAAAAAGTTGGGACAGGTAGCAATAAGAGGCCAGAAAAGTTAAATGTACATATAAAGAACAGATGGAGGACCAATTTGCAACTTATTAGGTCAATTGGCAACATGATTGGGTATAAAAATAGCCTCTCAGAGTGGCAGTGTCTCTCAGAAGTCAAGATGGGCAGAGGATCACCAATTCCCACAATGCTGCGGCGAAAAATAGTGGAGCAATATCAGAAAGGAGTCTCTCAGACAAAAATTGCAAAGAGTTTGAAGTTATCATCTACAGTGCATAATATCATCCTGGAACAATCTCTGTGTGTAAGGGTCAAGGCTGGTAAACCATACTGGATGCCCGTGATCTTCAGGCCCTTGGAAGGCACTGCATCACGTACATGAATTCTACTGTAATGGAAATCACAACATGGGCTCAGGGATACTTCCAGAGAGCATTGTCGGTGAACACAATCCACCATGCCATTCGCCGTTGCTGGCTTAAACTCTATATGTCAAAAAAGAAGCCATATCTAAACATGATCCAGAAGTGCAGGAATTTTCTCTGGGCCAAGGCTCATTTTAAATGGACTGTGGCAAAGTTGAAAACTGTTCTGTGGTCAGACAAATCAAAATTTGAAGTTCTTTTTGGAAAACTGGGATGCCATGTCATCCGGACTAAAGAGGACAAGGACAACCCAAGTTGTTATCAGCGCTCAGTTCAGAAGCCTGCATCTCTGATGGTATGGGGTTGCATGAGTGAGTGTGGCATGGGCAACTTACACATCTGTAAAGGCACCATCAATGCTGAAAGGTATATTCAAGTTCCAGTACAACATATGCTCCCATCCAGACATTGTCTCTTTCATGGAAGACCTTGCATTTTCCAACATGACAACGCCAGACCACATACTGCATCAATTACAACATCATGGCTGCGTTGAAGAAGGATTCAGGTACTGAAATGGCCAGCCTGCAGTCCAGATCTTTCACCCATAGAAAATATTTGGTGTATCATAAAAAGCAAGTTATGACAAAGAAGACATAAGACAGTTGAGCAACTAGAAGCCTGTGTTAGATAAGAATGGGACAACATTCCTATTCCTAAACTTGAGCAACTTGTCTCCTCAGTCCCCAGTTACAAACGATGGCGGCTTCTCTCGCTCCTGACAGAACGGTGTTTTCATGTTTTTGTCTTGTGAGTCGCGTTTACTTGTATTTAAGTGCACACACAGCTGTGAGTTTCTGCTGGATGTCAGCAGAACCAAATTTTTAGAGTTAAACTCTGTGCACGCCGAAGAGCTGCAGGGCCTCGGTCTGCTCCAGAGGCCTACATCATCACCAACCCCTACTACTGCATCTCGCCCACAGCAGAGGTGCCACAAGCGGTGTGAGAGGAAGCAGAAGAGGGGTAAGCGTGACATGCTATCGAGCGGACAGAGTTCTCGTTGCGGGAGGAAAAGCAGCTTTGTGTTTACATCAATGATGCACGGTGCTGCGATGCTGTCGTGATCTGCAAACAATGCTCACCCCTGGTGGAGTTTATGATTATTAAGTACCAGCCATTTCTGTTTACATTGCCCCGAACAACAACAACAGCAACAGGAACAATGCACTAAATGAACTTTACCAGCACATCAGTGAGCAGCAGACCGCCCACCCTGATGCTTTTCTCATCATAGCTGGGAATTTCAACCATGCAAACTTTCTAAAAATACATCAGTTTAAACATTTATTATTTCATCTATGTTGTATTCTGAATAAAATATTGAAATTTTAAACTTCCACATCATTGCATTGTTTTTATTCACAATTTGTACAGTGTCCCAACTTTTTTCGAATTGGGTTTATAAAACTCTGATTGTCTGAAAGAAGAAAGTAATATAATGTATATGTAATATATACATATAATGTTCTTTAAAAATGCTTTTCATGGTAAGAAAGAGCAAAGGTTTTTTTTTTCTGCATACATTTTTTTTTTCAAATGGGTAAACATACTGTAGCTACTTGCTGTTTCAACCATTCTGCATTTGTGCTCAGAATAGAAAAAAGTATCATCTGTGAATTCTCATATTTAGTAGTAATCATCTATGCGTGACATACTGCACAATAGGCTATGATTAGCTTTCATTATTGGAATGCATTTCATTGAAACATGTGTCCCCACAGTTTAAACTTTCTCAAATGCATCAGAACTCTTGTGGCTGCTAATGTGTCACATATGCACCTGTCTGCCATCTGCAATAATTTGTTTGATGTCGAATTAGTGAGTAAAGCTTAGAGCTAGCAAGTAGAACAATGGTATTTCAGTTTTTTACTTATGCACAGTAAGTTGATTTTAGTGTTTGCTAAGGTGGCTCAGTGCACAACACAAAGAAACAAGTCGCAACACAACGGAAACATCCTAATGAAAAAATATATATGGTAATATACTGCAAAATGCAATATATTACATAATACATTTCCATATATTGGAAACTAGAGTTTATATTTTTCAATATACATTTATATATGTACACTTTGTAAGATATTTGAAGTAAAATATCCAAAAAATCACAAGGCTAGTGTTATATATTTTGTCCAGCTGATTACTAACAATATCTCTAATGTTTTCAACTACTTGTAAATCATGAGAAAATTCCCATTCTAAACAGTGACACGGGGCAGTGCAGTCGCCTGTCAATGACGTTAGTTACCCTTTGTTTCCGCCTTTACTGACGTAGAAACCACATGACCACCATGATATTTGTATTATGGACTAATGCGGAAGTAGCTTTGCGACAAACTTCAACTAGAAAGAGATGCCGATCTCGCTTGTGTTTTACTCGACAGGTGAGTTGTTTTGATTCGTATCTTTACAGAAAACGTATGCTATTATAACGATCTACAAGATTAGTATTATGGGGCATAGACGCCAAACGCGGGGCATCGCATCTCTAGACCCGCACGAGGACGCGTCTGATCCATAGTCTGATCCTGTCTTTGCATTGACTTTGTATGTAATCTACTCGCGCAAATTGTTGAACTCGCGTTAAATCCATGATTTATCTTTCCGGCTGATTGATGGCCGTCAGCGGTTGGGTAGAAGACAACAAATCCCATTATTCCACGCTCCTTCTTAGCTTCATCAAACCACGCGATTGTTATTGTTTGGTAGTGCGCCCTCTAGTGGCAGGTCATACAACCTGTACCTTTAATTTATCCTTGCATTGAGTTCCTCAATGAGGTTAAAATTATATTAGATACACCAGTATAGATCAAAGTCTGGAGGTACTTGCGTTGCCTGTGTAACAGGGGCTCTCAGAGCTGTGGGCTGGTTGTAGTTGAACGGGCACTCGAGATCAGACTCTGAGACATGGTGATACAAAACTTAACTCAGAACACGAAACTCTCAAATGGAAAAGAAAAGAAACTAAAGTAAAAGAACAGAAGTAAAGTTTGACGAGACTAGGTGGTGTTTCTATTCATCGTGGCTAAGTAGCAGCAGGCGTGCAGGCGAAGCACACTGGAACCGCGCTCAGAGAACGCTAAAAGTCATGACTAAAAGCAGCAGCTGAAAAGCAAATGCTAAAAGCTAAAAGCCGAAGTTGATGGTGTCCTGAGTATTTAAACTGGCCTTTGGCCACACCTCAAATGTTGTCTTGACCAATTAGATATTGTCTTTTTTCGGGGTATCATAAATCAGATGTTATCTTATCAAGCACATGAGCTGAATTTTCCTGCTCTTGCACGGTATAATTTTGGACATGATTCCTATAACAAGAATATGATACATTTGACAAATAACTGATGGTCAGAAACGTTTTCAAGCAACCAGATTCAAACACATACATACTAAACATGAATATGAATCTTTAAGTTATTCAATAGTTATTAAAAGACATACACAATAAGTGATTATAAACATGAAAGTCAAATGTGTGGGTTAAATATAAATAAATATGGAGTTAAGCAAAGGACTGATATTCATTTATAGGTAATTTTAAGTTCATTTTGGTCTATCTACATCTATAAAAGACAGTTCCTGTGCCATTCTCTGACAACATAAGGATGTTCTGTGGAGACCAGTGGTTAAAAGGTCCCCTTAGGAATTTCAGTCTGGTTCTGCTAGGTGCTCAATCCAATGACCTTGTTTACTCTCATGAGTTCACATGTGGTGGTCTGATGTGCGTCTCTTTGACCACCAATCTTGATTACTTGCCCCAAATTTGACAATCTCTTCCCCCGAATTTAAATAATTGTTCTAGTGGTGTTAATGTTGAAAGCTGTTATGTGAAAGAGTTGGTTGGTTGGTTATCTTGCTTCTGACTTGTGGCACTAGGAATGATTTACAACATCCTGTTGCCTTTCTGAGAAATTCGGCTCGTGTTTCAACCACGGTCCTGATCGACTCTTTAATTTGTCTGGTTCGGGTCTGATACGCTACAATACCATAAATGATTGTTAAATATAAGCGATATCTATTTCAATATGTGTGTGTATATACTGCATGAATATATGGTCAATGTATTTTTACACATGCCATATATACACGTTCCATATTTTATCACATCCTCATATATATATATATATATATATATATATTGATATATAAGTAAATATTTTGTCAAATATATTTAAATATATGAAAAGCAGCAATTTTATATATTGTAATATATTTAAACAATATATTATTCTGTATAATTCTAATATACCATTAATATATTACTATATACTATATTTACTATACTATATTTAGTCTACAGTATATATATTTATATCTAGCCTATATTTGGCCATTTACCCTCCCATTAAACATAACATTGATCATTTATTTCTTAATCAGTCATTACAATTATTAGTTTCAAGCATCAAGCATCAAGCTCCAGTCAGGACTCATACAAGAAGTGACAGCACCAGCACATCACTTTCTGTCCACTGCTTTCTGACAACAGTAGCAATTTCATGCTAAATGCTCCTCTCATTAGAAACGTTGGATTGTTTTTCATCAGGAGTTTGAGGACTTTTTGAGAGTAACCCAAGTGAACAAATCTCATTGTAAATGCGCTGTGCACCCTCAGGAAAAAGAGTGATTTGTACTTTCTGTAAAACCATTCTAGGGATATCCACATGATGAACTGAAACAAATGTTTGCTGCAACATCAGATAGAATACTCTCAAAGGGTAAAACCTCCTGAACAAAAGAACATTACTGAAATAGAGTGGGTGAATCTAAATTAACAATGCATGACATTGCCCTGGGGATTGGATTGGTCTGAACAATGCAGATTCACAAGGAAACAGAAGTAATCAAAGAGAAAAAAAAGAAGCTGGAGGAACAGATTTGCTCACGAGGACAACGACAATCTCAAACAAACAATAAAGCAGTGTAATGCAGGCCAAAACATTGAAAATAAAAGAGCAGAGCAGTGAAAAGCCTACTTAAAACAACATCCACTGCTGCAAACGGAAGAACCATGCAAATACCACATTGTATAAATGCATATCTTTAGGCATAAAAGATGTCTTAATAAACACATTCAAGTCTTTTGACTCATAATGTGAATGGCCTGTGGTTGCACTGCTTTTCATTTGGAAGCAATTACGTCCCGCTCCATTAGTTAGATGTTTTTAGCCTGAATTAGATCTAGCAGTAGGTGAGACCCCCCTGATCATCAGAGAAAAATGATCAACATCAATCAGGATGAGTTACATGTCAGACTCATTTATTTCTCAGTCATTAGCATCAGCATATCAGTGGGTGGATAATTGGTTTTCTGTTGATGGGTTTTTATGTCAAAGGACAAACAGAAGTGTACAATTCATTGATATTAGAGAGGGATGTTCATTTTCAACATGCCACAAGAAAATGCATTTTTCAGTTTTTTTGAGCAGTTCAGGTTACTAATTCTCTAGGTGTGCTGTTAGTGTACCAATTATACAATGACTATACGGGGACTGACTATTTTTAAAATAATTTGAGCTGTTTTAAAGGAATTTTAAATGCCTGATAATTGATTTCATGTAAATACAGTTTTCACAGGGTAATCTTATCAGGTTTATCTCATTTGTTAAGTTATTGACTTATTCGGTTTTCTTATATTTGTTATGATTTGCTATGCCACAGCAGTTTATCCTACTTTTTCCAAGCCCTCTAGCAACTGTGACACTTGTTTGCTTGCATCTATTTATGACAGGTGAAATATTCCAAAGAATATTCCTTTGGTAAATAGAGCACTGAGCTTTCAAACTCTCACTCTGAACTCTGTAAGAGATAAGCAATGAAAATAAGTCAGTAGAGAGCAAGAGTGCATAAAAGCATGCCTGCCTATAGTTCACCAGCTGAACATGCTGACAATGTCTGAGCAATATGAGATTACAGAGTCTAACAGCGTTTTGGATTTTAGAGTGGGGAATAATACTTGAGTAATATTTGCAGAGCAATCAATAGCTGATTGTTTAAAAATGTTCAGAGTGGGGATTAAAATACTGCAGAGACAGCAGTCCTGACTTCATTCAAGTCAAAGAATTCATTTCATATTAAGAGATGTGCACGATAACCAATGAAACTGATTTTCAAGGAGGCCTTGTAATTCCTGGAGAACACCATCTGTTAGCATTTGCATTATTCTCAATGGCAGCTTGTCATGAAACAAAACCAAAAGTTTATGGATATGTCTCTATGTCAGCTCCAGCTGCGGTCTCAACTAGTTTAGCTAGTTGAATTTACATAAGAGATAAAGACAAGAATGTTTACTGCAATAAATAATGCAACAAAGATCATGTTTTTCTTACTCATATTGAGTTGGCTGTTGTCGGAAAAATAATGATTTCTTAAGGGGGTCGTATGATGTGATTTCAAGTTTTCTCCAAAATGGCGCTACAGTGATACAGAGGGACACAGGGGAGACAAATTGTTGAATAAAGTCATTTATTTGGTTTTCTTTGTGTTCCAAAGACGGACAAAGCTTTTATGGGTTTGGAATGACATGGTTGGTGAGGGATTAATGACAACATTTTCATTTTGGGGTGGAGTAACCCTTTAAGTGGGATTTTTTTCTTATTAACTTTGTTTAGAGTAGAGTGTTCGCATGAAAACTACAAAATTTCACTAAAACTTAATTGCTTATCTCCTAACTACATTTTGTCAACTCTGGCCCTGGCTTTCTGGCCCTTGTCTGTTAGCCCCGCCCACACAGAAAACCCACTGTACCGAAAAGCGCTATTCATGCAGATTAAACATAAAAACATGGATGAGAAGGGACTGATTGTAAACGTTAAAAATAGTATGTTGAATGAAAATTTTCACAGGTTCCATAAGGCAAAACATAAACATGGCAAAGGATCACAAAAGGCAAGAAAATACGAGGTTTGGCTGTGCTTTGTGATGGGTTGTGTTGCAGACCTTGTTAGGATGAAGCGTCTGTCAGAGAAACAGGCCTGATTTCTTAGTTTATCTATTTCAGTGATGTCTGTCAGGTAGTTGAGACCTTTAATGCTTTGTATTAAGAAATGGTTACAATCAAGAGTTTCAATAACCATTTATTTTAATATTCATTCTGCAGTGAAAACACATCATTATGAGTCCATGGTTACTGCATCCTAGTGAATCATCTGTGTATTTATGTAGGCCTATATTTACATACATAGAAATAATCACTTTGCATTACCCAGGCCAGCACTTCATCTCATGTTGATATGTTATAATTGTAAATCATTCTCTGGAGTGCCAGAGAACATGATTACAGCTGTCTTGTATTTAGTAGGACAAGTGGGTAAATGTTTGACACCTATAGCAGTAACTCTAATCACAGCCTGTTTCCGATGGAAGTTTAGATTCAGAACATATCATAATTACCTCAGAAAGATAAACATGGACATGTTATTAAATCCATCTCCCACATAAACAGCGTAGCATGTCTATTTCTCCCTCGCCCATCAGCTTATCACAGAAAACCAGGCTTATGAGGAAAAGTGTGTGTAAACTGTCAAATGTGATTCAAACATATGTGGGATGAGCCTTGAAACAGTTTGTGATAGCTTATTCATTTATTTTAAGTGGATCATGAAGAAGGTGCAAATTGAACCTTTCCCCTTCAAAATAAATATAATTAATTAAAATGCATATAAGGAAATATACAGGTGCATCTCAAAAAATTAGAATGTAAAAGTTCATATATTTCAGCAATTCAATTCAGCAAACTTGTGTATTACATAAATTGTAACGAGTGGTTATTTGAGTTACTGTTGCCTCTCTATCATCTCTTACCAGTCTGCCCATTCTCCTCTGACCTCTGAAATCAACAAGGCATTTTTGTCCACACAACTGCCGCTCACTGGATATTTTCTCTTTTTCAGATCCATTCTCTGTAAACCCTAGAGATGGCTGTGCATGAAAATCCCAGTAGATCAGCAGTTTTTGAAATACTCAGACCAGCCCGTCTGGCACCAACAACCATTCCATGTTCAAAGTCACTTAAATCCCATTTCTTCCCCATTCCAGTGTTGGTGAAAGTTACTTTTAGAAATAATGCATTACAATATTGCGTTACTCCCTAAAAAAGTATCTAATTATGTTACTTAGTTACTTTTTATGGAAGGTAATGCATTACATTACTTTCCATAAGAAGTTTTATTTATAGCAGATGTAAAAGCCTTTTCACATAAAAAAAATTTAATGAATAAACCTCAGGATGAAGGAAAAGTAAATTCATGTCTGTATAATACAACGCAAGTGAGGAAGGTTCAACATTCATCAGCAATAAAAAAAAAACAATGAAGCACAATTATTAAGTTTATCTAAAATAATTTTTTGCTTATTATGGTTGAACTGGATCATCAAACATCGGCAGCAAAGACATTGGTTAATAAGATGGGATTAGTTACATTTGTGTTATTTAACATTTTATTATTGCGTCATATTCTGAGTCTGCATTTTTTAAAATAAATTGTAATGAATACTAAATCAGTTTTTGTGAGGGGGTTGAATGAATATATATATTCCATATATGTAACCCTTTATATACGGTATATATATATATATATATATATATATATATATATATATATATATATACACACGCACATACACACACACATATATACATACATACTTTTAAAAGGATGATCTATAGAGAGTGTATTATTAAAGACTTAATTTAGTTTTCTTCCCACATAATTGTCAATAATGTAAAGGTATCTGTTATGAATACTGAAAAACCATGACCAAGAAGAGCAGTTTTATAATGTCATGAAATAAACCCAAAAGATTGTCGACTACAGCTCTGCAGTTCACACAGTTCCAGAACAGTTGGTGTCTTCATGCTGGGTTCTGAATCTTGAGTTCAGTCACAGCTCAGCGACTAGAGGAAATCTCTGCAGCCTCACCAACTGTTCTCCTGCTCTGCAGTCAAAGATCTGAGGTTTATAGTTGTAAGTGAATGTGCAAATAAAATGAACATTTGAAAAGACAAGTACTTGTGAAGCAGATACAGACACACACGTTTGTTTTTGTGAAAAGTGGGGACATCCCATAGGCATAATGGTTTTTAGACTGTAGAAACTGTATATTCTATCGCCCTACACCAACCCTACCCCTAAACCTAACCCTCACAGGAAACTTTGTGCATTTTTACTTTCTCAAACAACCTCATTCTGTATGATTTATAAGCATTTTTAAAAATGGGGACATGGGTTATGTCCTCATAAGTCACCCTCTCCTTGTAATACCTGTGTCATACCCATGTCATTATACAAAGTTGTGTCCTGATATGTCACAAATACAAGAGCACACACACATACACACACACACACACACACACAAACATTGTTATGCCCCATCACTATTTTTGAATGCCCATGGGATCACCTTTTATTTTATTTATATAGTGCTTTAAACAAAATACATTGCGCCAAAGCACTGAACAACATTCATTTGGAAAACAGTGTCTCAATAATGCAAAATGATAGTTAAAGGCAGTTCATCATTGAATTCAGTTATGTCATCTCTGTTCAGTTGAAATAGTGTCTGTTTTAATTTGCAATCAAGTCAATGATATCGCTGTAGATGAAGTGACCCCAACTAAGCAAGCCAGAGGCGACAGCGGCAAGGAACCGAAACTCCATCGGTGACAGAATGGAGAAAAAAACCTTGGGAGAAACCAGGCTCAGTTGGGGGGCCAGTTCTCCTCTGACCAGACGGAACCAGTAGTTCAATTCCAGGCTGCAGCAAAGTCAGATTGTGCAGAAGAATCATCTGTTTCCTGTGGTCTTGTCCTGGTGCTCCTCTGAGACAAGGTCTTTACAGGGGATCTGTATCTGGGGCTCTAGTTGTCCTGGTCTCCGCTGTCTTTCAGGGCAGTAGAGGTCCTTTCTAGGTGCTGATCCACCATCTGGTCTGGATACGTACTGGATCCGGGCGACTGCAGTGACCCTCTGATCTGGACACAGACTGGATCTGGTGGCCACGGTGACCTCGGAACAAGAGAGAAACAGACAAATATTAGCGTAGATGCCATTTTTCTAATGATGTAGAAAGTACGGTGTTATGTGAAGTGTTCCGGTTCCAGTTTACCTAATTAATGCAGCCTAAAAATCCTTTAACGGATTTGGATATTAAAAGCATATTAGTATGTTATGTGTATGCCAGGTTAAAGAGATGGGTCTTTAATCTAGATTTAAACTGCAAGAGTGTGTCTGCCTCCCGAACAATGTTAGGTAGGTTATTCCAGAGTTTAGGCGCCAAATAGGAAAAGGATCTGCCCACCCGCAGTTGATTTTGATATTCTAGGTATTATCAAATTGCCTGAGTTTTGAGAACGTAGCGGACGTAGAGGAGTATAATGTAAAAGGAGCTCATTCAAATACTGAGGTGCTAAACCATTCAGGGCTTTATAAGTAATAAGCAATATTTTAAAATCTATACGATGTTTGATAGGGAGCCAGTGCAGTGTGGACAGGACCGGGCTAATATGGTCATACTTCCTGGTTCTAGTAAGAACTCTTGCTGCTGCATTTTGGACTAGCTGTAGTTTGTTTACCAAGCGTGCAGAACAACCACCCAATAAAGCATTACAATAGTCTAACCTTGAAGTCATAAATGCATGGATTAACATTTCTGCATTTGACATTGAGAGCATAGGCCGTAATTTAGATATATTTTTGAGATGGAAAAATGCAGTTTTACAAATGCTAGAAACGTGGCTTTCTAAGGAAAGATTGCGATCAAGTAGCACACCTAGGTTCCTAACTGATGACGAAGAATTGACAGAGCAACCATCAAGTCTTAGACAGTGTTCTAGGTTATTACAAGTAGAGTTTTTAGGCCCTATGATTAACACCTCTGTTTTTTCTGAATTTAGCAGTAAGAAATTACTCGTCATCCAATTTTTTATATCGACTATGCATTCCATTAGTTTTTCAAATTGGTGTGTTTCACCGGGCCGCGAAGAAATATAGAGCTGCGTATCATCAGCATAACAGTGAAAGCTAACACCATGTTTCCTGATGATATCTCCCAAGGGTAACATATAAAGCGTGAAGAGTAGCGGCCCTAGAACTGAGCCTTGAGGTACTCCATACTGCACTTGTGATCGATATGATACATCTTCATTCACTGCTACGAACTGATGGCGGTCATATAAGTACGATTTAAACCATGCTAATGCACTTCCACTGATGCCAACAAAGTGTTCAAGTCTATGCAAAAGAATGTTGTGGTCAATTTTGTCAAAAGCAGCACTAAGATCCAATAAAACTAATAGAGAGATACACCCACGATCAGATGATAAGAGCAGATCATTTGTAACTCTAAGGAGAGCAGTTTCAGTACTATGATACGGTCTAAATCCTGACTGGAAATCCTCACATATACCATTTTTCTCTAAGAAGGAATATAATTGTGAGGATACCACCTTTTCTAGTATCTTGGACAGAAAAGGGAGATTCGAGATTGGTCTATAATTAACTAGTTCTCTGGGGTCAAGTTGTGGCTTTTTTATGAGAGGCTTAATAACAGCCAGTTTGAAGGTTTTGGGGACATATCCTAATGACAATGAGGAATTAATAATAGTCAGAAGAGGACCTATGACTTCTGGAAGCACCTCTTTTAAGAGCTTAGATGGTATAGGGTCTAACATACATGTTGTAAGTTTAGATGATTTAACAAGTTTATACAATTCATTCATCATTTGGTTATTTTTATTCTTATAATACATAATAGGCTATTGTTTTTTCTTGCTCTGTGTATTGAGTGACTCTTATTGTAAGTTACATGGATTTGTCAGCAAGTTTGTAATAATTGCCTGCATTAAAGATTGAGTAAGTGAAATTCATTCCACCCATTTGTTATTAAAGCCAAGTATGAATCTCGTCCAATTACTGTTTTTAAACATTTTACATTTATTCCAATATAATAACTCAAGGCATTAACAACTTGAATAATAAATTCTATTTGTGAACTTATGTTCAGCTATTCATTTTAATAGTTAACTTTTAAGCTGTTTTTTTTTTCAGGCCATTTAAAGTATTATTTTGAAGCAACAAAATTTGTACATCTAAGTGTGTGAGTTGTTTCCTTATTTTTAAAATTAATCTTTCCTTTAACATCATTATATTGTTCATTTAGACTGATTTGCAAAAGCTCACGAACAAAATAGGCAAATTTTATCGCATGAACCAATCACAGCTGATCATAACTAGTCAGATTCAGTCATATCACAATGGAGGCATTGTGATAATTGTATCTGCATTAGGAAAATCAATCTTACTTATGTTTCCAACTAGGTGAACAATAGAACTATAAAATCTCTACCTTAAACAATTAATCTCCCTTTACTTAAATATATTCACTAATAACACATTACTGCTCCAGCCAATTAAAATAAGAAGACAAACTGCACCTGTCTAATACAGCGATCTTCAGTGTTTGCAGTTAAGTATAGAATGATTATTATGGGGAGTATAAGTATAAGTATGTTTTTTTTGCTGGTGCCATTGTGCAGTAGCAGGTGTGAAATGCATGAGTGTGGGTCTGCTGTGTGAAGACTATTAAGAGCTCTAAACACATCCCTGAGTGCTTCTTAAAGTCTTAAATCCTCACCTTTAACTCATGATGCTGTTTACTGTGACAAGGTCTTTTACTGGGATACACCTGTTTTTCCAGACTGGAGGGGAATGGTTTGCTGAACAGTTCATCTGTTAGCCGTGTTCAGTGGATGACTGTCGTTGACTGAGCATTCTGTCTCAGTGATGTTTAATTAAATGTCCTAAATATTAAGACCAGATAAAGAGAGATACATATGCAGTGTTTCTTTACTAACCGAGTGAGATTATAAATGTAATCATTTTCAAATTAAGCAGTTTGCTTACATTCATACTGGCACTTAAGATGCTTCACTCCATTGAATGTCTTTTGGTTCTCACATGTGTTGTAACAAGTTTGTTGGATTTGAATATCCAGAATCACAAATAACATTTGAAAGCAAAAAAGTCTGTTCCTCACACAAAGCTATTGAATGGCTGGAGAACACTTGGAATAGAAAGCACAAGTGGTATGGACAGCTCCCCCCCCCCCCCCCCCCCCCCCAGGCATTTGTTGTTTGAGGAAAAAAGCAGTTTTTGCAGTTTGAAAAAAAAAAGAAATAAGTAAGAGTTCAAAATTGTGTATGTGATGATAATCTCACTTCACAGCCTTTGATTAACTGTTTTCTTTAGGTTTGAAGGTGTGTAATTTTTCATTTTTAGAATCTGATGGCTCTTTAGCTCCTTTGGCATTATGGGATGGAAAAGTGCCATCCCTGCTGCTGCTTTTAGATTCTCAGCAAAAGCATTACATCATTTGGGATTATTGCTTACCGCATCATGTATACTGCATATGGATACACTTATTCATATGCATTTTTAGTCATCTTTTGACTTAAAAGATATTCAGATATTATGGGAAATGTATAGTGCTGTATGTGTGAAGTAGCAAAGAGTACATAGTTCATCCCAGCTGTTCATTAACTGTGAGTTTGCCAAAACATTGTATATGTGACTTATTTATACTTTTTTTTCAAATTAGGCTGAATCGCAGGAGTAGCAATTAAATTTGAGTTGAAACTTTCTGTTGGCCGACTGCCAGCACCGTTCTCCTACTCAACTGCTCTCTGAGTTGCTATGGAAACTGCTCTTCTCTCTTATCCCCTTTTCTATCCCTCTTACCTTCTTTTTACCCACATCTTCCACTTCCAAGAAAACTGGGTGGGATTGGTGGCACAGGCTGTGTACAGAACAGGAAGAGTGGAATCTATCTCTATACTGCCTGCTCCAACGGCCACGTCACTGGCCTGGCTGTTCTGAGCTGATCTTGTCTCCATTCTCCAGAAGCCGTTGTTGTCACTGACGAGGTGAAAACCACTTGGGGAGCTCTGACATTTCTAGCGCTGGAAATGTCCCTTCAAACCCACACAATGGAAAGCTCTTGACATTTTGTATTTACGTTCTGCATAATCTATCAAAAGTCAGTTCAACAAGACCCAGCGATGCAGTTCTCAATGGGAGTTAAAATGACAAAGAGAGTCAGAATACAAGTGGTCTGTTGTCACCTTGCATTTTGTTATGCATAAAATCTGTGTGAGGCAGATTTTGGTGCCAACCTGCCAAAAACACACTTGCCTTGAAATTTCTAGTAATCCTGACCTTGATTATCTAATTCAAGTGTGTTTATTGTATTATGATTGGATTTTTCCTGTCCTGAGTTCAACTGAAGCGTTTAGGAAGGGTTTTCTGCTTAAGGTTAATGTAAAGAACGATAAGTTATTTCATGTATCGCACCTACAGCAAAATGGAATCGTGGTAGGGCAGAAGTATAAGTGATTCATCATGCAGGTTATATTATGATGAAGTACAGAAGTTTTCTCTTTTTACTGCTCATATTTTAAGAACTTTAACAGCATGTGGGATACACCTATAGTAAATAAAATAATGTGTTACTTATTTTACAGCATGACATAGTCTCTGTGCATTTTCAACATCTTTCTTCATTAACAGGGGATTTGTTACTGAAATAAGATCTCATGGGTAAGGTGGTAAGGTAGTGTGTGATAATGTTCCACAGCACCATCTGTTACACCACTCGCTTTGAAAATATTTGCAGTATTTAGTGAAAAAGTGAACTTGTTAGGTTGTTTTGATGGAATAAGAAAGCAAATGTTGTCATATCTCATTTTTAAAGGGGTAAATTCACTTTACATGTTAAACATAAATGTGTTGGAGGTGTGTGTACATACACCCAATAATGATAAAAAACCACCCAGTGTTTTTTTTTATCCCTATTGTCAAATCCCCTTTCTCAAATCGGGCTGTTCTGAGAGTCCTGTCAGAATGACGTAATTCTGCACAGGCCCCTCCCATGATGGTTGATTGACAAGGCCCTCACCAAGCCGACTTCAAAAAACTAGTGGTGATGAAAGATGATGGCGTTGTCGCCTCACGTCGGCAGTGTCAGACCAAAAAACTGCACTCGAACACAAACTACAGCCGACAGCAAACTAGCACGTGCGTTCTGCACATGCATGAGAGGAATTAACTGTCTATATCAGCAGCTATCAACAGTATATATTCGTCATTTGAAAGGAGAAACTGAAGCAAAGATATCCGAGATAAACGCAGATATACAAAATGTACTGTAAGTTCTAAGGTTTTTTTATGAATCTTTGCAAATCGCCTTTCCTAATAATGTGCTATTCCTAATGTGCTAGTTTGCAAGTTTCATGGCTAAATGCCGCTAAAGTTTACAGTCTGCTCAGCACCCCATGAAAAAGAGAAGGGAGGGGTGAGCAGAGCTCATTAGCATTTAAAGAGACATGCAAGGAATTGGCTTGCTATGAACACAGCTGATTTTGACAAGGTAAAAGGGGTGTTTCTACACTACCACTGAGAAATTTTAAGTATATTATAGACTTTTCATAAAGACCCTAAAGAATCATATCAACTTGTGGAAAAATGACATCCAATGACCCCTTTAAATGCAAATTTTTTGATATAGCCTTTTCCTTCTCAAGAAAAGAAATATGACATCAAGTCATGAAACACCTATATATAAGCACACTTTCTTTTCAAGGTAAGAGAGAATGACGTCAACTTCATGATAGCAATGAACCTGCCTTTATCATAACAATGGATATTCTCTCTCTCTCTCTCTCTCTCTCTCTCTATGTGACTATTTTCTCTTTCATTTCTTATATTCCATTATATAAAAACGATTGTAAAATTGTATAATTCATAATCACTGAAAATCTATTTAAAGAGGGATTCAAAAGTCTGTGATCAATAGTGCTACTGTTCTAATTATTAATGTATTTCTTTGCATTTGATGTGTTTAATGACAGCAGTACTCAAGCTGCATGAACTCCACAAATTTGTTTAAAAGCTGATGTTTTTGTTGTTGTTGTAGTTGTTGTTCTAAACCCCAGTCTTATAATTTCCAGGATTTCAATTTGAGTTTGAATCTGTGATTTTATGGGTAATCTAAGACTTTTTTGCCCTACTGTATATTAGGACATTCTCTATACATGACATTATGCAAATAGAACATGATCCAACACTACAGAGAATTATTCCTTTGAAGGACGACACAAGGCCTGTTGCCTCATGTTTTAATTGTATTATAATCAGTTAAGCTGCCAATTCAGACTTCAAAACTGGGTTTTTCCCTCTCTGCAGTAAATTCCCCACATGTTCCTTTGTCATATTCAAATCTATGCTAATAGCACATTATACCAAATAAGAAAGCAGTCAGAGTGCCCCATTAACGTATACAGTAGTCACTGCCAAGCAGACACAGGCAATTTCCGTTAATTAGCACTCCTTGAAAATGAAGCTATAACGATGAGAACGACCAAGTGTTTTATTATAAGAAGCATGAGTGGGAATTGAGTCTCAGTTGAATCGTGCACCATACGCCGGTGTACCTGAGGCTGTTTTACATGTGCCTCAACCATCGAACACAAAATCATACTGCATGATAAATACATAAATGTCTCTTCGAACAGTCTGTTTTAGCATGATTTTTAATGACACTTAAAACATTTACAAATGTATTTAAGCTTATTGTGAGTGATCTGATGAATGACAGTTCATGTACAATGCTGTGGGAATAAAAACACTTTGTACCGTCCTAAATTAAGGACACTACCTTAATTACTCCCTCAGGAGCCTGCTGCTTTGGGGG
The DNA here is from genome assembly GCF_003368295.1 of Carassius auratus. NCBI lineage: Eukaryota > Metazoa > Chordata > Actinopteri > Cypriniformes > Cyprinidae > Carassius > Carassius auratus. Next base: position 1,805,874 of record NC_039251.1, read on the forward strand.
AGAGTCTGTAAAATGTATAGTATGTGACTGTTTGTGGTTTATGATGTATAGTCATAATCAGTGGAAAAACATGAAAAACTCTTTTCACTTTCTTTAAAGTGTGCAAATCGTAATAATTGAATAATTGAACATTAATAATTGAACATTATTTACAGCATTATTACCTGTAAACCACAGATATCCTCGAGATTTCTTGTTCCTGCTTTTTTCCCTCAGAGACACAGCACCTGCTGACTTTCACATTATGAATCACCAAGGACCACAGGTTCAGCTAAAAATCATATTTTAGTGTTGTACCAAAGAAAGAAAGTAACCTACATCTTGGATGGCCTGAGGGTGAGTAAATCAACAGCTAATATTTTTGGGTGAACTATTCCTTCAAAGGTTTCCCTTACTGATGTTCTCTTCATGAACAGATGACTGTTGTAACTGGATTAGTTGTGAGTGAATTCTTTTTTGTAAATCAAAAATATGAAGCATGACACCATAGACTGGTTCATGAACAAATAACTGTTATGAGGTAGATTTAGTGAATCAGAAACATGCACTGTGACCCGATTCACAAACAAAAATGACACTTATTTAGACATTCCACTTTAGACATTCTGTTGACTGTAGTAACTTTGCAATTGCATGTCAGGGAGTCAGTTCTTTTATTGGACATTTAAAAAAATGATGGTGACTGGGTTGAGTTCCTAAGATAAAAAGAACTGAAATATTTAGGTACTAAAATGTATCTTTAATTTAGGCCTAATATTTTACCCCTTTAGGTGTAAATAAAGTAGCAAAGTAGCAAATTCTTTTAAAAGAATTCTGGCCCAGGGACAGCTTTTGTACTATTTCACTTAGAGTATATTCCAAATCAATTGAGGGGTGCAAAGCAGTTTTTAGGGCATCTGTGAGGTAAGGCAAAAAGTTCACCTGTTCAAAGTCCCAACGCATGAAATACAGCTTGGACTGATGCCCAGTAGAATTCATTAAAACATCACCGGCTTTCCCATGAGATCATTTCTTATGCTTGTCTGTTCGCTCACTGCTCAGTCCCTCTTATTTAATTAAAAAATGTTCAGTGGACGTCCATTTAAACACCCTCTTGTCTTTCATTACTCTTTTCATCTAATCTTGATTTCTGCCCTTTCTCAGCAGGAAGTGTCAGGTTTTGAAAACACTATAGTTTTGTGATAGACAGATTCTCAACACTCAACTGTGAAATGTGCTGTGATAGTCAGGCCACAGGAGATTTGGACTGAGACCAGTTTGGCAGCATAGGTTTATCTTGATGAGCAAGTAAACTCTGACTCTAAAGGCAGACCTGAGGGAATAAGCACGATTATAGTGTACCTGAACTTCCTGAACCACAAACTCAAGGAAAATGGCAAAAACAAAACCAAAAAAAAAAAAAAAATTCTCAACAAGAAACATGAACTTACAGTTATGGGTTTAGATCATGCTGAGTGAATTAAGCTGTTGATGAAGCTTTTGTATTTTTCCTAATTTGTTCTTGAAACACACTGAAGAAAAGAATATTAATATTTGCAACCTAATAAGGACTTGATCCAAACGTGTCTTTTTGTTGGACGTTCAGTTACTTTCAGACTGGTGTCCAAATGACCTCATGTTTCTCTGTGGGTCACATAATAAATTGTGCTCTTAACAAATATTTATCTATAGCTTAAGTTGATTTTAATAAATGTGCAATATACCCCTCTAACAGGGAATGTTCTGGAAAGGTTCTCTCATGAGTAAACATTGTTCTAGTAATTTTAATAGAATATAATATTCTATATAAATTCAGTAGAAAAAATAGCAAAAAGTTGGATGCATGTAGCTTAGCTAACCTGTGCAAAATGTATTCATCATTATTTTATTTATCTATTTAAAACCTTTTAAATTATGTAGGAACTTTTTTTTTTAAGTAGTAGTGTAATTCTTGTATGGCTGCAAGTATATACTATATTTTCTGCTTTTAGATGCTCCCTCATATGCATTTTACTAATTTCTCTTACCTATATAATAACTTACAGGGTCTGTACTGTATTTTAATAGTGAGGAGATATGAGGTGTGTAATTTAATGAAGCATCATTGTGACATGGGCTCTTCACTGCACCATAATTTTGCACAAAAGCTGCTCTGTCATTTTAATCTATTACACTGTTTTGTTGCAAAACATTATGTGGTCTTTAGACTTTGAGATATCAAAAAGATGCACAGAATTACACTCAGTGTCTGATGTTGAATATTAAGAGAACTTAAAGGGGGGGGGGGGGTGAAATGCTATTTCATGCATAATGAGTTTTTTACACTGTTAAAGAGTTGGATTCCCATGCTAAACATGGACAAAGTTTCAAAAATTAAGTTGTACGTTTGAAGGAGTATTTCTGTTCCAAAAATACTCCTTCCGGTTTGCCACAAGTTTCGGAAAGTTTTTTTTGAGTATGGCTCTGTGTGACGTTAGATGGAGCGGAATTTCCTTATATGGGTCCTAGGGCACTTCTGCCGGAAGAGCGTGCGCTCCCGTATAGCAGAGCACTGAGAGCACAACAGATGTTCACTGATCAGAGCGAGAGCGTCGCGAAATGTCACAAAAGGGGTGTGTTTTTGGTTGCCAGGGCAAGACAACCCTGCACAGATTACCAAAGAAAAAACAGCATTAAGGGACCAGTGGACGGATTTTATTTTTTACAGAGCATCAACGGAGTTGTGCAAGTGTTTGTGTTTGTTCCCTGCATTTCGAAGATGCTTGTTTTACAAACAAGGCCCAGTTTGACGCCGGATTTGCGTATCGTTTATTTCTTAAGGATGATGCAATCCCAACGAAAAAGGGTCACAATCGTGTGTTGGAACCGCAGGCGGTGAGTAAAACTGCTTAAAATATCTCTGCCTCCTTGTTAGTGCGTCCCCTCCAATGCTGGAGACCCGGGTTCGAGCCCCGCTCGGAGGAGCGAGTCGTTGCTGCTGCTGCTCTTGTTCAGTTTCAGCCTCGGGATCTGATTCTGGATCATAAATAAATGGCTGAATCTGACTGTTAGCCATGGTTTGTTTTGGATGATGGTTTTGTCCTCACGATAATGTCACAGCTTCCAAACGCTCTCAACGCAAAAGCCTACTGGCGCTCGTGATTCTTTAGCTCCGCCCACACGTCACGCCTCCAGTCGGTCGTGTTTTTCCGGGAAAAATCGGTACAGACTATCTTTCTCTTATGAATATAATAAAACTAAAGACTTTTTGGAGTTATGAAGGATGCAGTACTACTCTATAGGTACTCAAGATTAACATGATATTGAGTGAAAACGAGCATTTCACCCCCCCTTTAAATAGAGGGAGTTTATATCTGTTTCTTTAGACTATTTTGTGTTTTTAATACATATACCCCTAAATGGTAACCTAAAAACTACACATTAGCACTAACACACTTTCAGTCATATCCAGAATATTTCTTTTTCTTGATCCAGAAGTAGAAGTAGGTCTTTTTTCTTCTTCTTTTTTTCAACTGCACTGTTCATAAGGTCCCCAGCTCTGGTAGATCTGTCTTTCAAATATCAATGTAGGTTAAATATCAATGTTGGATATGCTGTAACTGGTCAAATATATTTTTAATTGGTTTGCAGTACTGAAGGAACTCCCAGCCTCTGATGTATTCTTTTTTTGACGGTCTTCTGTTGAGTTGGAGCTTCACAGAGGCATTACAGATGAGATCTGTTACGCACTGCTCCAGATGTTCTTGCAGTGGGAGTATCACCTGTGGGCCAAACATAGACATGCCAGACACCAAGACTTGTTTTAAACAGTTTAATGTTAAAACCTTCAGTCTGAGTTCAGACTGTGGTGTGACTCCCTCAGTAACTTCACATAGAGCTTATGGCAAATTAATCACCATTATTATCAGAGCAGCATATTTGAAAGAAAAATGTGGCAAATCATGAATGGCTATTCTACTAATGTACTATTTCTTAAGCCACTGAAATAGAGGTCAGTGATTCATTGATTATGCTACACTTTAATTATCCACAGCCAGTGCTTCTAAAACAGGAATGATGTGCTGGTAGTTTTCTGACATTCTTGTAATTGATGTGATTTGATTGAGCTCTTCAGTCTACTGACAGATTCTGGGGAGCAATGAATACCTTATAATGTACAAATTCTCACTGGAGTAGATCAAGGCTACAATGTAAATTTACCAAAGTCTTTCCTCACAGATTAATGTCTAAACACTGGATGATTCCCACAGCATTTTTTAGCCATTTTCTATGAGATATACATATAGAGCCATGGGGTTCAGAATCTTCTTAATGTCTTGTACACCAGATTGTTTGGAAACCATCTGTGATATTTATGCAATACACTTTTGATGTATAGAACTGGAAGTTATATTTATTCAATTTCCCCACCTAAACTTGCTGTGTATATTTACACAAACATACACAAATTTTTATGATTTAATTTTTGAGAATTTTTAAATCTACACTTTAAAATCTCATATTGGTTGTTCATTCAATGCATTGCTTAGTTAAAAAAAATCTATATAAAAGTGTCTCCTGTTTGTGGAACTTTTAAAAAGTATTACAATGCATTCCTCAATGCGAATAAGAATTGTAAAGGATATTGTGATGGAAGCATAGTATACAGTATGTAATTTAGCAATAACCACATGGGGGCAGCACCCATATGACGCTCCATTAATTCAACCTTTGGGTCACTGATTTAGGTTCTCATAGTTAATCCCCACTTTTTCAGGCCTATTTATTGTGCCATAGAGTTTTGTATTGTGCATAGCCTTTCAACTGCTGCAAGATTTTAACAATATTACTTACATTTAACAGACACTTTTATACAAAGCAACTTACAGTGCATTCAGGCTATAGATTTTTTTTCTTACTAATTTGTGTGTTCTCTGGCAATTGAACCCTCAATCTTTTGTGCTGGTAACACAGTGCTCTGCCACCGAGCCACAGGAACCACATTATAACCTGTAAAGTGAAACGATTGCATTTTCAGGGGGGTATATGTTGTTTAATCTACCGTATATTCAAGAAGGCGCTAGCACATGTCAGGCCAGTCTCTCCTGAGACCCTGAGCATCAAAAGTGGTGATAAGCTTTTTACAGCAAGTCTAATGAATTTATTATTATTAACCCTTTAGGTTACAAGCCACAGGACTACTTTGCATCACAGAGGAAGGTAACGTGATGCAAGAACTATCCTCTATTATTCAATAAAACATCACAGGATGAGTCTTATTCATATATTTTTATCTGTAATTTTTTTTTCCCCTCCATATCCACACTCTAAAGGCTAAACCAAATGCTGTGATAGGTCTGTTTTTATTACTTTGTATTAGGAAGGCTACCAATTATTTTTAGTAAAGTCATTGCCACAGAACTCGTGTGAACGTGTATCTTTATTTACACAGTGTCATGTAAACAACCGATTAGTAAACATAATGACATCTTTAACACAACAGAGTAAAAAGTTGGTTTATTTGGAATCTGACATAATTGAAAAACAACAAAAACAATCATGCCTGATTTGTGAATCAGTTAGACTGACACACTAAAAGAGCTGGGTCTTAAGAATCATTTCTTCGTGAATCAGATATCACGGCTTGTGCTGTGTTTGGAAATCACTTCAGCGCACTCTTACAAGGTGGTATCTGGTGCAAAAGTTTTCTCCAACAAAGGGCAAATTTAAATTCAATTGAAATTCGATTTTTGCGGTAAGTTGACGTTACTCGAATGGTTGTTCCAAATGAAAGTTAGCAACTGCAGTGTCTTCTCCTTGCGATAAAAATGTTGAAAACCAAGGTAATATATTTGAGACTGAACCTATTTAATCAAAACTGATAATCAAGCCTGTAACGTTAACTGAATTTAAATATTTTGTGGTAGTCTTTTCTATATTCAACTCAAGGAAGTCTGATGTTGCAGGCACAGATTTCAGACACATTTATCCCTGATGCTTTCTAACATTAGACACTTGGGTAAAGGCTGTGAGGGTTGAAAAGATTAGAGAATGATGATGAGCAGCAATGTTTCTCCCCAAGTTCATTTGGCTAAATGAGAATGAAACATTATTGAGCACATCAGGCAAGAGGCTACAGAATTTCCATAGCAATGCAATTAGAAATACTCTGCTTACTAATAATTGTTGCAGTGTCTTCATTATACATGCCAGAGGGCATAATGGGCTTTGAGGGTTTGTTTTCCATTTTCTCCCTTCAACCGTGTGCAGTGGTCCATCAAAATCAAGTCTGAAAAAAACCAAACGCCTGTCTTATAAATTGGCTATCCCAGTGTTGTTCTTCGGGGCAGCTGAAATTGAGCATATTAAGAAGGTGTGCTTTTTCCCACAATCCCCTGTCTTTTGAGACTGGAGGTGGTTTAATCAGATTGTAATGATCTCCTTGAGTGATAGTAGAGAGCAGCACAAAGACTACACCTAGGGCACTCCACAGTGTGAAACAATCCCTTGTGACAATAAAACATTACCAAGGCCTTGCTACTCGCCCAGTGATATACAAAGCACCAGAAAAAGAGGTCATCCCTGCCTCTGGAGACTAATTTGAGCTTTCTGTATGTGTAGACACGTACTGTTATAAACACCAACAAATTTTTTCTGCTATGGTAATTCTAGCTAGACTGACCAAACATGCCTTTTGAAGAGGTGTTTCCACGTAATGAGAATTGCTGGATACATGACCACTTTTGTTGCCACAGTTGGCTGAACATGTTGAAATATGTCTGAGTGATTTAAGTTTTAATTCAGAGGATTCCATTGTGGGACATTTCTCAGGGGAGGTGTAACAACAATAGAGGGGTCAGTAAATCTTCCCTGTGGTGACTGAGGACCTGTTTTCCCTGTTGATGAATCTTTTAGGCCTCAAAAACACTGTTACCCAGTGAATATTTAAAATAGCAATGAACCATTACATCACAAGTGTAATTGTTAAATACTGTGGGGAATACATTTATTTGATCCTCTGCTGATTTTTCAAGTTTGCCCACTTACAAAGAAATGAAGGGTCTGTAATTTTTATGGTAGGTTTATTTTAATGTATAGAGACGGAATACCAACCAAAAAATCCTGAAAAAACACATTACATAAGGGTTAGAATTGATTGGTATTTCAGTGAGTGAAATAAGTATTTGATCCCCAAGCAAAACATGATTTAGTACTTGGTTCAGAAACTCTTGTTGGCAAGCACAGAGCTAAGACGTTTCTTGTATTTGGTCACCAGGTTTGCACACACCTCAGGAGGGATTTTGGTCCACTCCTTGTTCCAGATCCTCTCTAAACCCTTAAGGTTTCTTAAGGTCGTTTGGCAACTCAAAGTTTCAGCTCCTTCCACAGATTTTCTGAAGAATTGAGGTCTGGAGAATGGCTAGAGTAAAAGACCCATCCATGACCCATCTTAAATTTTCTGGCTGAGGGAAGAAGATTCACGTCCATGATTTTTCAGTACATGGCCCTGTACATCTGCCCTTCAGTTCAGTGAAGTGGTCCTGTAGCCTTAGCAGAAAAATAGCCGTAAAGCATAATGTTTCCACCTCTGTGCTTGACTGTAGGGACGGTGTTCTTGGGGTCATAGCCTGCATTTCTCACCCTCCAAACACGGCGAGTTGAGTTAATGCCAAAGAGCTCAATTTTGGTCTCATCTGAACACAGCTCTTTCTCCCAAGCCTTCTCTGAATCCTTAAGATGTTCATTGCAAACTTTAAACGGGCCTGTACAGTGCGGGACCTTGCGGTCACTGCAGGATTTAAGTCCATTGCAGCATAGTGGGGGAAGTCGTGGCCTAGTGGTTAGAGAATCGGACTCACAATCAAAGGGTTGTGAGTTCGAGTCTTGGGGCCAGCAGGAATTGTTGACGGGGGGAGTGCAGGTACAGTGCTCTCTACACCCTCAATACCATGACTTAGGTGCCCTTGAGAAAGGCATTGAACCCCCAACTGCTCCCTGGGTGCCGCAGCATAAATGGCTGCCCACTGCTCTGGGTGTGTGTTCACAGTGTGTGTGTGTGTGTGTGTGTGTGTTCTCTGCTCTGTGTGTGTGCACTTTGGATGGGTTAAATGCAGAGCACAGAATGAGTATGGGTCACCATACTTGGCTGTATGTCATGTCACTTTTTTTTTCTCACTTTTTTAGTGTTTTTTAGTGTTACCAATGATTTGCTTGGTGACTGTGGTCCCAACTGCCTTAAGATCATTAACAAGCTCCTTCTGTGTAGTTCTTGGCTAATCCCTCAACTTTCTCATGATCATCCTTACCCTGTGAGGCAAGATCTTTCACAGAGCTCCAGACCAAGGCCGATTGATGGTTATTTTGTATTTCTTCCATTTTCGATTAAAATCACCAACTGTTTTCTCCTTCTCACCAAGTTTCTAGCTGATGGTCTTGTAGCCCATTCCAGCCTTGCGCGGATCTACAGTCTTGTCTCTGATATACTTTGACAGCTCTTTGGTCTCGCCCATTATGGTGGGAGAAGTTGAAATGGAAGATACAGTTTGTGTGGACAAGTCTCTTGTACACCTTATGACCTGACATTAGGAGTAACTTCTTAAAGTGACAGGACTAATCTGTGTTCCACATGGGCACATAACCACATAACCAACCAACCAGAATTCTTGCTGATTGGTAGGGGATCAAATACTTATTTTACTTTCTGAAATGCAAATCAATATTTGTTTGTAATGTAAAACAATATGTTTTTTTTCTGGATATTTTGGTTGGTATTTTGTCTCCTTTTATCCTTTTATTCTTTTATCCATTTCTTTGCAATTGGGCAAACTTACAAAATCAGCAGGGGATCAAATAAATATTTTCCCCACTTTAGATCTATTTAAAAAAATCTTTTTGCAGTTAAAAGCTGAAAACTAAAAATTTGATAAAACTAACATAAAATAAAGCTAAATAGAAATATAAAATATTAATAAAAATGACACAACAAAATTATTAAAGTCAATAAAATTGAAATAAAAAGTTTGTTAGTTAGTTAGATGACTGAGTCACACCTCAGTCAGTCATCTTACTTCATTAAGAACTGCATTACCCACACCTGCATCAGATCCCCAATCACCACACCTGCCACCATTCACCTCATCACCCTCTACTATATATAAACATTCACTTTTCACACCCTCATTGTCTGGTCTTGTCAAGGTTTACCCATACCTTATTCTAGTGGTGTGCACAGCATCTTTAATTGCCAGTGCCTTTTTCGGTCCAGTCTGTGCCCTCGGACAGTGATTTCTACTAAGGGGGATCTCCCAGGATGTTACTTAGCCCCTGTCCCTCTGGAGGTCTGTGGATGCCACTGCCTTATTCCTTTCCTACTCACCTGCATTCTCATGTCTTGACATCTTGTCAAGTGGAAAAGAAATGTTACTACTCCTTACCTGATTCCCCTGCCTGTCTTCGCTGTCTGCGACAATAAAAGTTTTTGTTAGTTTTACCTTTAATACTTAAAAACATAAATTTAGTACTTTCTTGTGCTCAAGTAAATCTTTGAATTACTTTTGAGTAAGAATAATAGATTTAAGAATTAAACGATATTTAATATGAAACGTAGTGCAGTAGAAAGTACAATATTATTTTTTGGAATGTTATGAAGTAAAGTTTTCTAAAAAAAAAAAAACCCACTCTGATAAAGAACTTAAAGTACTTTTACAGCAGAGTAAAAATGCTTCATTACTGTATGCCTCTAGTCCGCACCAAGCTGTCTGTTTCTCCATGGTCTCCTTCTGTAGTGTGACAGAAGACTAGCCTTACCTGTTAAGGCCACTAGTACCAAGTCAGAATTCAAAATGGCTACCATTCTAGAGCCTTTCCAGTGTCCAGTCCAGCCCGTGGGTTCGTTCCAGTCCCAGAATCCAGAAATGAATTTGCAACAGTGTCAGCTCCAGTCCATGAGTCCGCTCATTTGATCAAGTTCAGTCTAGAAAACACCACAGTCAAAATAATTTCAGAGTCCGTTCCTACCCCAGAAATAATTTTAGAGTCCATTCCTACCCCAGAATTTAGTAAAGAGCCCGCTCTAACCTAACCCTTGAATCTGCACCAGAGCCCATTCATACCAGTGAGTAAACGCCAAGTTTACTTTCAGTCCAAAAGCCTGTAAGAGAATCGCATCCAGACAATACACCCGTCTCAGTGCGCAGCTCCAGATCAGTTCAAGCTCCTGAGCTCCTGTCCAGATTCGAGCGTGGGCTCCCGGCCCCAATCAGTTCTCAGTAAAGGCTCATGCCCCTAACCAGAAATCAGAGCATTCTCCAGCCCTCGACCAGAGTTCACTGTCGGCCTCAGCCTCAGAACAAGGTTTAATGTCGGCTTTCCCTTATGAAAGAAAAATATATTGCAGTATATTGGAAAATATCATGTAATATATTAGGCATATATTCTTATATATATATATATATATTTTTTTTTTTACAATATATTGCAATATATTGAAAGTGGCAATCATTTGTATATTTTGCAATATATTATATAATATATGTATCATCAATATATTATTAAATGTATTCAAATATATAAAATATTAGAAAATAAAAAGGGAAAATAATATATTGCAATATATCACAATATATTTTAAGAAATATATTGGTAAATATATTTTCCTTTCGTTAGGGTTAGTCCCTAACTAGAGTCAAGTGTCAGCTTAAGCCCCCGACAGGTGTCCAAAGCAGACTGTACAGTACAGACTCCTCCCAATGATCTGAGTCCTACATGGCCAGGACTGCCATTCTCTCTTCAGTTGGATAAACAACATCTTTGCCATCGCCAGGAGTGCCATTCCCATTGCTGTAAGAATCAGCCACCCTATCATGGCCCGCAGTACCATTGCTTCTTCAGTCGGATTGAATTTCAATTCAGTGTTCCCAATTACAACAATACAATTAGCCTCAAATGTGCCAAACAGAAGACTAGTAGAGTTTGCGTTTTTCACTGCCAATTGCAATATCAACGTAATTATTAAGTTAACTAAGTCAGTCTTTCTATTGACATCTTTGCATGTCACAAAATGTCTTTCATCACAAATTGCTGATCATTCACTGTGGTTTCAAGTGATAATTGTCTAGAACGAATCTGTTCAGCTGTCAGAGAGAAATAACAGAGAAACACTGAGACAAGAGCAGAGAGACAGTTGAATTATAAGGTATAGGCAGTCTTTAGGCTTAAGAGGATCATGTAAATCTCAAACCTTAAAAAATTGTGCTAAATCCAAATAACCATATAATTCTACAGAGGGAGACCCCCCCCCCCCCCCAAGCAATGTCGTTTAGACCCTGCACCACTGGAGCAAAGTCATCCAGGAGCTCAGACAAAACCAGCCTCTGGCGCACACATACAATTTCGCTATTTCTGCCATTCACCTGCCACCATTGGCCAGGAAAAGGATATCAAATGCACTGGAGGATACCAAATTTCCTCTGTCCATCACACTCAGTGCCTGAAACACATTGTTTGAAAATCAGCTGCCTTTTCAGTGTTGTATATTAATCTCAAACTCAGTGTACATTTAATAAATCAGTATTCTATTTAGCATTTTAAATACATGCAGTCATGTGGTCATTGTGTGCGTGTGTGTATGACTGTGTGTGAGTTAGTAGTTTAATCTTTGAAAATCACTTCAGCTGAGTCAGCTTTATGCCAGCATCAATGAGGCTATGATTCAACTGTTTTTTTAAGGACTCGGACTATAAATTTACAATGAGAAGTGACTGAATGATTTCTAGACTGAATGAATGGACTCAATGTAGAAAATCCAATTAGCTCAAGTGTATCCCACCAATCATCAGCTACAGAAATCAATGCAATAATTCAAAGGCACTAATGTAAAAAGTGCAGACAAAACCCAGAGTAATGCATTTCAATCTGCTGCCTTTGCCAACTTTAAGTCAGCCTCCTTGAATTGGACTACAAATACACCTTGGTATACCATGAATTTATATTTGTAATCTTTATTCACCTGTGTATTAGAACCATTCATTTTATTTAATTTGGCCATTATTAAAAATAAAATGACACAGTATAGCCTACTAACTGATTAGATTTGGATTAGTATGGTTCCAATATATCTAAACATTATTATTAATAGTTATTAGTAGGCTAGCCTACTTTAAATTCGAATTAATTTATTTTAGATAAAAATAAAATTTCACTCTTCCAATTACTTTTAAAGATACTTTTTAAAGATTATATTATATTCATATACTGCACATTTTCTGTATTGACGTATAGCTAGTAAATATAAGGTTTTCAAAAGTGGTTTAATTTGATAAACGCTTCGCATCTATCAATGTACACACACTGTATTAAGAAACGGTCAGTTTGGCAGACAATTTCTAAGACGCCTGTTCGTCATTTTGGCTCAAGCCGTAGTGCTGGGTTATGCATGAGTTCCGGAATACAAAAGTCCTGCAGGAGCCATTACGGCGTGAGGGAATCCAGTTTCATAACCTTGAGTGGGAGGAGTTTGGGTTTTCGGGAAACTGGGAGCAGCAGCGCTGAAGTCAATGTTGCCAGGGTCGCGGTTTTCCCGCACATTTGGACTATTTTGAAAATGCAGTCGCAGGGAAAATTGCAGAGCCGCAGGTTGCGTATTTTTGGGCTACTTTTATCATTTACCGCGACTGCCTAAAGTGTATCTATATACAAATAAACATTAAAATAGATCCTACTAATGTGTATTATACTTGGAATATATACCTGGCAACTTAAGAATGGAGAGGATGCCATATCACAACTTGAGTTTCACCCAGAGCACAGCAGATGTTAAGTTTTCTTTTTTACACATCAGAATTAAACACGACAACAACCAGTCAAAACATGTCGCTTATAAGTCTGCTTATAAGTTATAGTTTTGTCTACAAACTAAACACACGTGAAGCTCACAGTTATTTCAGCATTTGCCTCGCACTTCATGAACTTCATGTCCAAAGCCTCTGCGAGAGAGCTGCTCACCGTATCTTCCCGACAAACGTGCAATTTTTTTTACAGAAATATGCTACCATGATATAGTACTTTTCAAAATAATAGGCTAATACTATTACTATTATTTGTAAGAAATATAATTCAATCAAAATAGTTTTCATCCATGCTTTAATATCAAACATAGGCTACCGTTTTTTCGTGCATCTTATTTGAAAATAAAGTTGCAATGTTTTTGTTGTAAATTAATTAATTGTTATATATTTTATTTTAAAAAAAGTTATGCCTATATGCATTCTCAAAGCATTTCCTTCCATAATAATGGTAAATGAATAGTGTGATAATAAATTTTAATATGAAAAAAAATATTGTCATAATATTTCTGGCCATATCACCCAGCCCTAATTTTAAATTTTATCATGAATGTGCTGGGAATTAAAATGAAAGAAAGGTTAAAATAAAAATAATAATACAATACAAATTAAATAATATGCACATACTACATATTATATGTCAAAGTCTCGCTAAGATTCAAAACATAGAATAAATAAAATCTAAAAGTTTATTTAAAGGGTATTTATGGAATAAAGCAGCTCTCAGCTGTGATTGGACAGGGCAAAAATTGGGCTAGTTTTCGTTCCTTTTGGTCGGGTTTTGAGAAAGCGTTGGCTGGAAATTTCTCTAGGACCTGGCAACCCTTGGCTGGAGTTGTGCGGGGAACTAGAGCAACGGCGGCGAGCAGGGAAAAGCCTCGCGCGTCTCAGCGAAGCCCTGCGCGTGGGTAGAATGAGTAGAATCAACTGAACTGCGCACTTTTAATAACAGCCTACATTTTTATCCCAGAAACGGCGTGTAGTTCTTTTTTGGGCTCGACAGAATCGAGTTAGTTAGTTTAGCGTTTAGTCGACTTAACCCACTCGGTTCTGTGACTTCAACAGCGATTATTTTGGAGTTGTTTTTAACGTTTGAATTCCCCCAGCCTCGAGTGGAAGCGGGATTAACGTTAAGGGGGCCTGGAGAGAGGGAGGAGAAGGTGGGGCACAGTGAGTCAAACGGACCTTGCGCTCACTACTGTCCGCCCGCTTCAATCGAACCACCAACGGATATTTTTCCTTTCATTAAAACCGACAGGAATCAATAATTTCCTGTTTGTCGGAATTTGGAGAGCGGTAACGTCGGCTGTCAGCGTTTCTTGGCGCCGCAGGTTCCTGGTACTCTGAAGTATCTACGCTGTAATCCTCTGATATATTTACCATTTGGACGGATTTTTCTGGTGGAGTGTAAATTCCCCGGTCTTGTTGGACCATGGCCGACGACGACGTGCTCTTTGAAGATGTTTACGAGCTGTGCGAGGTCATTGGCAAGTAAGTGTCACGGTTTGATTACTTTTATAATGCAACACAAGCAAATGTGCATCTGCAACTCGAGCTTCGTCTTTTGCATTTTGTGTCTTATGTCAGATGAGCATCATAGTTGTCACTGCACTTTCGGTTGTTGTGGTGCAGTGCTGCTGTCGAACATACATGACAGATACATCCAGTTTTAACTCTTCAAAAACGGCATGTTGTCTGAAGCAGGAGGAATGGGAGTGGCGTGTGTGAGATAAGTCTGTACTTCAGCATTCATGCAGGTAGATCATTCACAACGAGTGTACAAGACAGGAGTGATTTTGCATAGCTACATTTATTGCTGTCAGCACTGATGATATCTGCAAAGGATTGTGATGAATAAACCGAGTCATATGCATTTTTAAAGGAGATTTAGGTGTCACCTGACATTTGGGGTGTTAACTTACATCCAGAAATCAGGTTTGTGCTTGTAGTCATGCTAGCCTGTGGTTATGTTATTGGTCATTGTTAATAGCCACTACATGTCTTTTACTTTGAATGGTCAGTGTTGGATGTCTTTTGAGTTCTGGCTATCATAATGAGTTGTTTAATTTTTAAAACGCAATAATGTCCCAAAATGGGCATTAATGTTTCATCCAATGTAATGTAATTTGCTCCAACATTTGGTAGAGATGGACTGCTTTTTGTATGACATATAAGAAGCAAATAATTTTTATGAGTGTCTAAAAAAAAGTATATTCAGTACTGATTGTAATATTTTCTTTTGCTCTTTGACACAATAATATATATATATATAGTCTATTCTAATAATTAAGTTTTATATTATTTGTTTTGCTCATTGTTATGGTCATTATTGTTGGACTCAATATCGAACAACAGATAACAGATGTGAGAAGTTAATAAAAATCGCTCACACCAATTATCTGTAACATTTAGAAACACTTTCTTTCACACAAAATAAAATATATTTTTGTTAGTGGTACCTAGTTGACAGATATTTGTGGTAAGTGTCACATCAATGCAATAGTAGTACAGCTGTAGTCAGGCTTAAAGTAATAAGAAATGAACCTTTTAGGGAATAAAGCTATAGGGATATAACACCATAGAGATTAAAGTTGTTTCTGATTGAATGCTTTGTTAAGCCACATTACGAGTTTGGTGACTTTTTGATGTGAAGGGCACTGCACATGTATCAGCAGGCCTGGATCATTTCATATAAAACCGAAACACAGTCATCTTCAGGTTGTAGATGTATTTGTGGAACTATTGTTGTTATAAGACAATCTCATATTTTTGTGTTATATAACCAGGTTTTTCTCCAGCTGTCACTGATATGCAAGTGTTTGCTTGAGTTTTGATGTAAAGAATATAATGCATGTACTTTTCAAATACCATGTAATTAGAACTCCCAACATAGCACTCCGGTACTCAGAGTTTGTAATTAGAAGCAGTTTGGTACATGTAGCTGTCTCATAATTACAAAACAACATATAGTTAGCATATGCATTGCGGTGGATTCTGCTTAAACTATATTTAGGTGCATATTATAAAAATTTGGGTTTAAAAATATTCAGGAAATCAAAATTTGCCAGTGAAAAAAAGAGAAACTCTGTTGATGGACTGTTTTCATATCGTATATTTAGATACAAGGTAGGGGTGTAACGGTTCACAAAATTCACGGTTCGGTTCGATACAATTCACTGGTGTCACGGTTCGGTTCGGTACGGTTCGGTACGTTTTAGATACAGCAAAAAGAAAAAAATTGGCAGATAAATTTCCTTGATTTTTAAAAAATGTTTTATTTATTAAAACTAACAAAGTATGTTTTTTTATTTTTTAGATTGAAAAATGATGGAGCTATTCTTTACCCATATTCTATGGTGTTTTCTTAGCAGCATACTGTATAAACAAAAACAGCTCCTTATAAAAAAAAAAAAATGAAAATGTTATATTGTTGTAGTAGTTATGAACAAATACAAAGATGTAACTCTTTATATGGAACTCTAAAACTCTTTATATTGAGTGTGTTTTTACTCAATTGGTTCTCTATAGGGCTTATGTTTTTTGGGACAAAGCAGGAATTACGGTCTGGCTGAAATGGGCTCGTGAAGGAATATTGTAACGGGGCTCAATTACATTAATCATGTTCTTAAAACCTGCGTTTTCCACTACAGAGCGCGCTCGCTCACTTAGTACGCGCTGAAGGCTCGTTGGAAAATGGCCAAAGGGTCTTTCACACAGGACGCAGTATGCGCTGCGCTGGACCCTGGGCTCAGCGTTGCCCTTCAGATACAACGCGATTTGCGCTGCACTATGCCAAGAGCAAAGTAGGTGGAGTTTTCAAAACTGCCCGTGCATACGTTAAATTTATAACAGTTCTTCTATCTAGTAACGTGCAGGCCTGTTAATTGTATCGTAGGCTACTGCTCAGGAAATTCCGACACAGTACAGTACTAGTCCATTTTGATTTCCGTGTTTGTTTGGATGCCCCGATCGATTGGTAAAGTGCACCCAAACACCAGACCTGTTGGTTATCGGAGGATCTTATATTTCTGGTCTGTTAAACGCATTTTTGAAACGAGCCTTCAGCGCGTAGCCTACTGAGTGAGCGAGCGCCTGACTGAGTAGCCTAACATAAACATATAAGTTGGTGTTTTTTTCTTCTTCGGGGGTGTCAGGGGCGTTGCCTGTTACGTCGTTTGGGTTATTGGGCTACCTTGTTGAACGCATAACATTATATTTCACAATTTTTTTTTCCCAAATATAATGAATTAGTCCAACGAACCGTTCGGTACATAGTGCGTACCGCGTACCGAACCGAAAGCCTCGTACCGAACGGTTCAATACGAATACGCGTATCGTTACACCCCTAATACAAGGATATATTTACCTCTGCCTTGTTTAAAAAAAAAATACCTGTAGTACTGTAAGTTTTGTTTACAGGGCCTTACAAGGTTGTTCTGCCATGGACCGATTCATTTTCTTTCAAAGTGATGCACATACAGTACACACACAAATTGAAATCCTTTTTATCTGTCTCTGTGGCTTGTCACTGTCTGTGATCCACTTTCTTGTTTCGTGGCTACCCTGAGGCCTCATAGTGGTGTTAGGAGGTAAAGAAAGGAAAGAGGATGCTGTCCATTAAGCAGGTACACTCCGACTGACACTGCTTCCCTCCCTAGGCCAATGTGAAGCCATGCTCACACCACAGGATTTTGGGCTGGATTTAGTCACGGACAGTGACACGGATTGTGACCAAATCAGTGCTCGTTAAGTATGAGCAGGTCAGCAATGTGATCCAAACCTGTCTCGAACTATAACAGACGAACTATGATATTTTCAAACCTGTTTGATATTATCGGCACGTGAAAAATAATAAATAATGAAAACAAATTGTTATTTTTATGTAAGGCTTATTACTTATATAAGCTATACATTTTACTTAAAGCATCCCATTTTGTCCCAGGGCTTGAGAACCTGTGCCCTAGTTAGGTACACGCAGAAACTTGTGACCGATGCTTGTTGTGGCGTCACCGTTTAGAGACATCATTGAATGCTCCGGGAAAACGTATTGTCAGTGTTAGTCAAAGCGCCTTTTAATTGCTGTTTTGAATCCAGCAATGATTTATTTACAAATTATAAGCTCTGATTATGACAAGTGTGGTATAAAAGCTTTGTTTATTAGAGGAATATTAGGTTAACTGGAAATTGTTAGATCGCGACCATGCCTCTGGATGCCGTTCGAACCTATAGCCTTCACTTATGTGGCTTTGTTCTGGTTTGCCGGTTGGTCACGAATTTCCACAAATTCAATAACATTTAGGCATTGTTTCTGTTCCTAAATCTTTACAGTCTAACCCTCTAATTTCGCAGGTTTATTTTATTATCTTTCACTTTTAATCACTGTTTTCGCACAATGTTTTCGCATCTCTTTCTGTGGTAAACATGGGAAGGCAAATTAAAGATTTCATGAATTAAGAATTTGCTCGATTTATTAATTTTTTCCCCTTATTTCAGTTAAATCATGGGTTATTTAGGGAGCAAAATTAATGAAACTTGGACACTTGCCACAAATTAATAAGTAAAAGGGATGAATTAACAAGGATGGCCTTTCTGTCCTGTGTCCCGCAGCCCTGCAAAGCACACGATATGAAACAATTATCTGGGGAAATTATTTAGTTACTACATTTCCTTTGCTTTCCATGTTGAAGAACCTTGGTGGTGTTTCTATTTTAATGCACTTTTAAAGTTGAAATCACATTAAAAGCTTAATTGGTACATTGTGAATGAATGATGACGCATTTATATACCGTCACATCACTCACAGCCTCTCGCATTTTTGTAGTCGCTGTCGCGTTTGTCATAAAGCCCTTTGTGTTCAGACACCTATGAGACCAGCAGCTCTACATTCATCTTGCCTCAATGCATCTTTGTCTACGTTTACTTCCTCTTTATGGTTAGGTATCAATGTGTGCGCAGCAAGACCATTTTGTGTTTGAGCGTCACCAAGTCTTGTTTTACTGTAACTCAGCAGCTCCAGGCATGTGAACAAAAGCAGCAATCTCATTGGTCGGCCAGTTTTTAACTCGGCCAGTTGAAAAATCTATATTTTTTAAATTATGCTTTTACGCCTGGCATTTTGCACATCTGTCAGTGTGCACACTCACATTGGCACCCTTTGATTAGTCACAAGTAGGGCTGTCACTTTTGTGAAAAAAAATCATTTTTGATTTTTAAGACATAAGTGTTCACAATCGATTTTCCATGTCTAAAAAAAAAAAAGACGTTTCCTTTTTCAATGTCAAATAAGGGACGAACGTAAAGAGAGCGC
This sequence comes from Carassius auratus, assembly GCF_003368295.1. Taxonomy (NCBI): domain Eukaryota; kingdom Metazoa; phylum Chordata; class Actinopteri; order Cypriniformes; family Cyprinidae; genus Carassius; species Carassius auratus. Next base: position 1,824,981 of record NC_039251.1, read on the forward strand.
TGGAAACGCACAAGTCAGCAATATTTCTTATTTATTGGCATGACGTTTCGTGCAGAATAACAAACAGCAAAAAGCAAAAAATATATGTGCAGAGGGGACGGCTGCCATAACAAAAACATCAGTGCAGGCTTCAACCCGGCTGCATTTATGATTTAAGCAATTAAAAAATCTCCAAGATTATTTTAAATAATGATTCAATCCATTTCAAACAACTGTTCAAAAAATGTAACTTTAAATGGACTTGAGAACAGGCCATGTGTGTGTTTTTTATTGAATGTAACCGACACCATTACAAATTTATTGGACAGGAAAACAAGTCGATCAACATTTTCGGGGTCTTTTCAGATAAAATAAGTGCACAGACCAATTGAAGGGCCAGTTGATCGTCCATGCTTGAAGAAATGGCCTACAATCGCTGTAATTTCTCGAGAAAATTAAAGAAAACTTATTTTCACTGATTATTGGGAACGCCTCTTTACTGAATGTTTTGTAGTGTGTGCACCTTGTTAGCATTGTGTTGTGTAGTATGCGCGCAGCTATGACAAGATGACGACAGGTGAGAATAAATCTTGTTGCATAGCGTGAGCAACACAAGTGATTCGGCTAGTCTTTCAGTCATTTAGCATGAGCTTGCCATAAGCTCAATAAAAGATGTGGGTGTGTGCACGTGCTGTGTTTATGTCTGTTGTTATAAACGGCACAGATTGCTAATACAGCACAGGACAAAGAGTCAGGGTAGATGAACCAGCAGTGCCATATTTCATTGTTATATTTTGTCTGACCTCTCGGTATGTTTGTTAAACACTGAAAGCTGCTACCTTCCAAGTAGCCGTTTATATTGTGTTATTCAAAGCAAAACTGACATTTGTTTATTTTTTACGTTCTCATGTTCAGGACAGATGTTTGGAAATCTATTCATTGTTTTTTTTGTTTTTTTTTAAGTTTCATACAGCCATGGCAGATGGCTTTGCAAACTATCAGGTGTGGACACTAGTAGTATGCCAAAGCACAGAGCTGGATAAAGTGGCTGAATTTGGCTCTGTATATATTGTTACTGGTCATCTACTGTAATGTACTACTTCCAAGTGGTGGGCTTTAAGTCCATAGTGATCGTGTTGTTTAGGCACTATTGCTTTAGTAGTCTCAGAATGGTGCCAGAGCATCTTAGCAGTCTGATTGAGATTTGCTGATGCATGAAACGATCATCAAGCAGCCTGAACAAGAGTTTTAGGCCACAGTGTGCTGCACAGCAGATTTAGCTCTGTTAGACCTGGCAGTGCAGCCTAGCAAAACGCGCTTCAAGTGTTTAAATTCTTAAGACTACTGTGTGTTTGAGTCTAGGAAAGTTTTAACATCCAGGTATTTGATATGACATATTTGACCTTAAGAAACCTTTTCATACAGTTTTCTTTTGTCCACTGAGAGTGAGAGCCATAGATAACTCTGACACGGTTTCCTGCAGGTTAGTCCCAACTGAGAACAAATCAAACTATCCCGGGTCTCATAAAACCCCCAGGATTCTGGATCCTGTTGTGAAAGCACCACAAACCAAAAGTAATTGACCTTCATTTATCCCTAGCTGCAGAAGAAAAATCTTGTAATAAAGGCAAGCTCCCCCCACACTTCACCTCAACCCCTCAAAACAAGTGTTAAGATGTAAATTAACAGCGTGCTTATAAGCATGTTGTCTTTAATAGTGTTTTTATGAGCGTGGGAGGGGTGGTAATGAGGTCAGTAAGAGTGTGTCACTGACTTTGTTTCGAGGCTGACTGACACACTGACCCAGATGAGAGGGTAAGATCAGAGAATCGGCTTGCTTGAGCATCTAGCTTTGAGCAAAATTTTGGGAGTGTGATTAAGTTTGACAGTGTTGTGACTTATTTCAGCTTTATGTTGTTATGAGTTGAGTTTGGCAATCTGTGCCACGGTGGATGCAGACAGCAGGTTGTTTTTTTAGTGAAGGCATTATCCCTCAGGTTTTACCAAATTTTACCTTCCTTTAATGTTGTTAGAATGCACTGTAAAATTAAACGTGAACGGAGACGGTTTCCTCTGCATTTCGTCATATTCCTTCTTTCAGCACACTATCTTTTGTACCATGCATTGAATTTTAATTTCTTGTGTTTTCATGGACATTCTGGACTAGTTTAAACTGCATTGCTTAATGTAGTTTGTTTAGAAGACTTTTAAGCATCACCTGGCAAGGGTAGTTTGGGCTCCACCTCAATGCATCTTATAAATGTTGTCATACACGCTTATTCGCTTGTTAAGTCTGACGTCACGTAGCAGCGCTTCCGTGTCCAAACGCTCTATCAGTTACCACGAGAAAACAACAAAAGGTGCTAATATAAACTCACAATGTGATACAATACTAGCGAAAAAGTTATAATCTTAACCTTTAACTCAATACCAAAGTCCCAGATAGCCAGACAATGAAAATATAAATATAAAAAAAAATATATAAAAATTATTTGTGTTTGGGACGCTGTGAGCACGGAGACTGTAGTGTATACCGTAAGTTTGAAAGCGTTTAGCTTAAATGATTAATATGAATAAACAGTGCTCAATAAACGGCTGCTGGGGTAGTATTCTCAAGTGAAGCGAGTTGAGGCTTGGACCCGGATGCAGCGCTTCTTACGTCATCACTTAACAACCGAATAAAGGAGCTTCATGATGCCACAGAAGAACCTTTTTTGTATAGCATAACTATAGCAAAATGTTCCTCTTTATAGTTATTTTTCTAGCTGACTGATGAGCTTATGGACACCGAAAGGTTATTCTGAGGTAAATTTATATTACATTGAAATGTTTATAAGCTTTACACGTTTCCCGCAGTTTAAAACATTGAATGAGCTTTTACACACAGCATTTCAGTAAGTTGTTTTGTAGGAAATGCAACAAATAATATTGTTTAAATGTTCTCTCTCTCTCTCTCTCTATCTCTCTCTTTCTCTACGTGAGTGTGAGAGAAAGCGACAGCGATTTCACACTAGAGTTTACGGTACATTAAATTAGGGATTTGCAACAGTGATCGAGTAATCGAGTACTCGACCGCGACAGCGATGATCGATCACGTAAACGATGATCGAAATTATTTTTAAATTTTTTTTTGATTGGTTATGGCAGCACGTTGGGTGGCGCCCTGATCTCTGATTGGTTAGCTTCCCACTTGATGCCTCAAAAGACGTAAGAAGACAGATAATCATGGCCTCAAAGTCACATAGTGATGGCTGGCTTCTCTTTGAGAAGAACGATGAAAAACAGTTCAGGGTAAGCTGGTGCAGCGCCAAGCTTTCACACAAATCTACAACAAATACAATGAACTGTCATCTAAAATTTGTACATAAAATATCTGGCGATAACAGAGCGGCAACTCAGACGAGCATTGAATCACTTGCCTTAAGACCTAAATGCAACGCAGGCAGAACCGAGAAGACGACAAAGTTATTCGCTGAAATGGTGGTGAAAGATTTGCTGCATTAGTTTCGGGGACAGCGCACGTTTAATTGTCCAGTACCTGGCTGGTTCCTGCAAAATCTGTTCGAGCGGAGCGAATTTATTCCACTAAATGTGAACAGGTTGCGCAATCGGCTCTCATCTGAGCACGTAGACCGACTTATCTTTTTGAATAGACATTTGAATGTTTCACCGGTCGTGGTAAATATAATATCCATTTTTTAAAATAATATTATTATTTCAGTTTTTAGCTTTAGCCATAGTGAAAATATCTAGGCTATTTGGCCTCTGTTTTATACCTTATAATAGTTGTTTGGTTAAACTTGGTGAACTTTTTTTCTTTATCTTTTAAAAACTACGTTTCACCGCTGGATCAAAATATGCTGCTAAAGTTATACTGGGAAGACAATGTTTTGTTTAAAAAAAAAAATGCACTTGAATAAAGTAGCAAAATATATATATATATATATATATATATATATATATATATATATATATATATATATATATATATATATATATATATATATATATATAATTTTTTTTTTTTTTTTTTTTTTTTTGTGTGTTAATTTTTAAATCACAGACAAATAATGAAATGGTCTTTATAAAATAAAAATGCACTGGATATATTTGTAGCCTAATTATATTCTTAAAGATGACGAAATCAAAATTATTTGTTTTGTTTGTCATAGTTTTTATCTATATTTTAAATCTTATTCAATTATTAGCAATAATCAGTGATTTCCATGCTGTTAAATAATATTTTGGTTGATCAGAATGTTCAAACTGAATACAAAATATTAATTAAATATTAAATATTAGACTACAGTGACACTAATGTGAATTTATTGTACTTTCGTGTTTGTAAAGCGCAATTGGAGTTACATTTTCGGTAAAGTTCACATCTGCATCGGCAAATTTTTTTCAGATAAAGTTACAAGAGCTAGTCTACGTCTGGTTAATTAACATGAACATTATTGCTGAAATCGCTGCCTATCAGCGATTCGTTTAATGGCTCATATAAGGCAATGCCCGATGATTTATTTTTCTATTATTATTGTTATTATTTATTATTAGATGTTTTATAATAATGCAGCCAAGGTTTTTTCCCGTCATATTTGGGGGCATAATGCATTCATATGGCTTTCGAAAACGCACAGGTGGTTCATGGAAAATAAAACTTAACTTAAAAATAAAACTTAATTACACCTATTACATTTAATAACGTAGATGAAAAATATAGCACAAATCTGCCATACATTTATAATGAGAACTTTATAGGAATCTATAGTAAAATCTGTCCTTGCCCATCTTTCAAGCGCGCTGTCATTAAAATGCATCAAAGGGAGCTCGCGCGCTCTCTCTCTCTCTCTCTCCTCTCTCTCTCTCTCTCGCTCTGTCTCTCTCTCGGTCTAACGCATAACTTATCATCCTAATTGTGCTGATACAAGTTGTAATGTGACATCTGCATAAGTACTCTCAGTTATCTGATTTATCATAGGATGTGTCATAGATAGAATTTAGCTTCGCGTTTATTGGTGGTACACTCCTTCCCCTCAAGGCAGATATTTCTTGCTCCTTTTATGTAATAAACATATGCTTGAATCAGTAAGGCATAATCTAACCTGTCCTAATCATGGTGTCATGTTTTCATAGACAGATTTTCATCGTCAGATTTTTATTTTTCATTTTTCATTTCATAACAATCTTTAGATTTTTTCATTATATACATTATGGCCATGCCCCCCCCCCCC